>NC_089752.1:39685576-39748076 GCF_040412425.1 Macrobrachium rosenbergii | reverse complement strand
ATATCCCCGCCTTGTCCACTGGAGAATTTTACTGCCCGACATCATTCACGGAAGGCAATCAAATAAACAGTAAATCCACTTGCACCAAGGTGCCAGCGAGAAGGAATACGCTATCGACGAGAGAGAGAGAGAGAGAGAGAATGGTGAAAAATCAGTCTCGTTTCTGTGTGCAAAGATGATGGGTGTAGGACTGAATGAATTAATGCGTGAGTAAATGAATGATGAAATTTAGGCTATAAAGCCAAGCACCGAGGTACTGTGGGTTATTCAGCTTTTAGCAGGCTGATAACTGAGACAAGACACTGATCTTGAGAATGATACTTTATTAGCAAACTACAGCGGTATTTGTATGACTTGCTGACCAATCAGCGACCAGGGAATTTACGTAGTAACTAGCAGACCAATAATGCACATGCATTCGATTTTGGACTTTATATCTTCTGTAAAGATGAAGATCAGGTGTGTCACGGAAGTCGGCGCTGTCCTGCTGGCTTGATGTGTTGCTAAGGAGGATGGCGTAAGAACCACGGTCCGAGAGCCAGGTGCGATCAAGTGTCGCGGAAGTATGTGCAGCGTCAGAACCTATTCACGTGCCAAAGCTTTCGAAAGTGAGTAGGATTATCTATGAAAGATTAAGTTCAAGCCAAGCTAAAAATCAAGCAGATAATTAATATTTACAGTAAAGAAGATGTTGTTTTAAATCGATATAAACTTATCAATATTGCAATCATCGCCGAGTAAATCACTCACTGATATGCCTCACAGTAAGTAAACTCTCCAGATTTCAAAGCGGACAAAATGAGTTGCGTCGTTAGATCTGTTTGACAGAAGTTGCACGCAGGGAATTGTCTCCCATCTCTACATTGTAATGAACATTTATAGGTGGACATGCAGATGTCCAATAAGCTCAAATTATGCTGGTCTTCCTATCTAGGTGACTTGAAGTCTGCCATTTTGTACTGGGCAGTCGGATGGCCTTCAACTTGAGATTATTAGTATAGCTCGCTTGACACTTAATGAAAGGGTGAATCGCCGCTCGAAATCTTTTATCGATATGAACAAAATGTAAACATTTAAACATAAATGCAGGAGGAACTCATATGATAACTGAAATGGAACAAACCAATCATACAGTAAAGAAAAATACGTAATGACGTGGTTCAGCTCTGGATGTGATAGGAAGCAAAAAATGAAGATTTTTTCGTTATCTATCATTAAATTTCCACTTCACAATGTCCATGAAGCTAAATGGTCTTATTCTGTATTATCCGAGTTTTCACTAGTACCCGTAAAAACACGAAAAAATACCTTGTCGCAGAAGTGCACTGTTATGCTGGCAACCTTGGCTTGAAATTGCATGTTCAAATTTCCAGCCAAGATTACACGCAAGAAGGGAGGAATTCCCTAGACCGATGATTAATAAACTTAAATTCTAACAGAAGGCAATCGTCAATATTCTTCAAGGAACTTATTCTTGCTACCCATCAAGACTTGTGTCAGTGATGAAACTTAAAGAAAAAGAAGGTTAATGTAACTTCCACCAAATGGTATCTATATTAAGGCAACAAAGGAAACTGAAGAAATGATATCAACTCTAAGAAACGCTACAGAAATGTTAAAAAAGTTTAGTAAAACACTTTAATTCATTCAACAAGTGCTATTATATTTCTTTTTACCCAGAGCAGATTCAAAATAACCCTTAGCACAAACACGAGAGAGAGAGAGAGAGAGAGAGAGAGAGAGAGAGAGAGAGAGAGAGAGAGAGAGAGAGAGAGAGAGAGAGAGAGAAATTGTTTAAAATCAACACGTAATGGTCAAGGTAATTAAATCAATCACTGACCGCAAACAGGATGGCTGAACCCTTATCATTAAACGTCATATTTTAATTACGGCAAATTCCGATTTTTTAAATTACGATAAACAACACTGGAAAAGACGTGAGTTAAAGTGATCGTTAAAAAGAACTAAAACGTGTATCTCATTTGTGTTCCCAAATTTCATAGCCATAAATAACAATTAGCTTCAAAAATATGAGACAGAAAAAAATACAATCAGCGTGAAACTAAAGGACAGAATTTCATTTGCATGCAGTCGCAGCCAAGCCCAATATTATCATGTTTAGGCAACAAAGCAAAGACTAATTGAATGTGTCCTACTCATATTTCAGGCATCGCACGAAACCCCGAGATGAATCTATTCCATGTTTGACTGGGATATAAGAGAAAGTAGGCAGGGGTGTAAGGAAGTGTCTTTCATGTATATTACACCTATCCATGGGTCACTTTCATTCAGCTGAAATTTTTATTTCCATGAGCTATGGTATGAACGTAAGCGTCAATAAATTCATCAGTGACGGAAAATATGAAAACTACTTATTGAAAACAAAAAAAAAAAGATACTGACAGTATCAGTAGACATAAAACCTATTAATAATAACGATGAGCAAAAGGCACCATGATTTACGACTATAAAAACTTCGTGCCGAAAATACAGAAGAACTTCATTGCGGAATTAATGTAAGATGAAACAACAGTGAAGTTAATTGGTTGATTACTGTACTTTTAAATATATCTTATTCGAACCATTCAGTGACAAGTGACGTTTGGCTGGTCGGTTTTACGCTGTGTTTATTTGATAATGTTAAGGACACAAATTACTGATCAACAAAGTCCTTCCCTTCAAGTGGGTGGTACCTCATCTAAATTGCTTTTCGTATAATACTACGTGTAATATCATGTAATACTATCCGTGCTATGTTAATCTAAACTGTGATACATAAGGTAAGGCATCAGATTAGATTCAAAATAAAGTTCCTCGTAAGATGAAACAGAAGTCCAAAAGAGGAAAGGAAGACACTCTGGTGCAGCGGATGAAATAAAATAAAGGATAAAAGCATAAAGTTGAATCTCTTCGAGGAAGAGCATGAGAAAATCAAGTTTCAAGTTACTGAAGAAAAATGTGACGAAGCAAGATACAAGTAACACTTCAAACACAATGTTGAAGTGAGACAAGTGACCCCGTTGTGATGAACTTTCCAAACCAAAGGATATGGAGGAGAGGGAATGTCAGGGGTACCGGTAAGTTATTTGGCATAGCAGAAAAGGCTGAATACCCGAGCATTGATACAAATTGTTTCGAAACTACGCATCATTATTTCAAGTTCACTGTTACGTAATTTTTGTTCATACTGTTCAATTTTCACATAAATAGCACACATTTTGACTCTCTCTTCCGCTGTCTTTCTATCCCTCTCTTTTATTATTCTTGTGGCATAGAATGGAAAAATTATTCTGTATAGAAAAGACAATAAAACACAGTCAAGAACAAATGACACAGATTGGTTGTTGAAAATCCCAGATTTATAAGGAATTGCAGCTGAAATATCCAGTCCGATATAAAAATGACTAAATTCAAACGATATTAAAAGTACATCCACATCACCTTAACTCTAGAATTTCAGTGTACTGTTAAAACAAGATGGATGCTGGACATGATCGGTAGGGTACAAATCATCCATTCTCGGCAACAGTAGATCAATATCAAGGCCTTGAATAACACTCACTCCTGATAAGCAGGCGCGCACGCGAGAGAGAGAGAGAGAGAGAGAGAGAGAGAGAGAGAGAGAGAGAGAGAGAGAGAGAGAGAGAGAGAGAGAGAGAGACTAAATCTTGCTTCCAAGAACATAATCTAACCTTTCTCATTATAGCAAAGAAAGCATCAAGAAGCAAGGAGCTCGTGTCCCGCCAGGTAAAAAATGTACCTGAAATATGCATAAATAAAAATTATATATTACTACCAGCATAAGCTGTTGTACATTACATGGCATTAAGATAGTAATTCACCAGCACTGTTAATTCCCTTGCATATGAGAGAGAGAGAGAGAGAGAGAGAGAGAGAGAGAGAGAGAGAGAGAGAGAGAGAGAGAGAGAGAGAGACAGCTGAAACGTTGTGATGAAAGCTTATTTCGAAAAAATTAATTTTATAACCGTCCTTTTTTATATTTTTTAGAAGAATACACTCCCGTAATTTTCAGTAAGTAGTCTCAAGAAGCGTTGTGAATCACTTGATTAACTGCTTCATTCCCTTCAAATAATAAACTACAAAAATGAACTCATTTCTACACACGGCTGAAAACAATTAAAGTGTGGTGAGATTTTCTGATAATAGAATAAACAAATTAATAAAACGGTATAGGAAATGGCCTCAGAACAGGATGAAATAGGTTAAGATGAAAATATCAAGTAATGAAAATCTTATTTCATATCAAAATTGAAATCGTGTGTAAAAATGTTGTAAAGAGACACAGACACGTGAGACTGAACAGCAGAAGATTCTATAAACTGTAACATGAAAAAATAGCATCCATAATGCAGTTAAATGCCTTTTTTTTGCAGGAAAAATTAACAAATGGAGATCTAGAAGAAACAAGTAAAAAGTGCGCCGGGGCCCATGAAACTTTCAGCCACGACCCGGTGATGGCCTGTGTTGTTGGCAACCATAGCGCTGCCAGACGCACGATCATGGCTAACTTTAACCTTAAATAGAATAAAAAACAACTACTGAGGCTAGACGGCTGCATTTTGGTGTTTGATGACTGGAGGATGGATGATCAACATACGAGCATTGTTGCAGCCCTCTAGCCTCAGTAGTTTTTAAGATTTGAGGGCGGACAGAAGATGTACGGACGGACAGACAAACAGCCATCTCAATAGTTTTCTTTTACAGAAAACGAACTAGAAATGCAAAATTAGACGGAAAATAAAACAAAAGAAAGGGGAGAAAAAACATACAAGAATGGCATGCCGGCACCTTAATGTCCATTTGTCGTCGTTTCGTGATCTACATAAGACTGCGTTGTTCACATTATTTCATATAACTGAGCCCCAATTTCTAGGATTAAAAATCTTCATATATCTAAAGCCGCCCCAACATAACTGATATGTGTTCATACATGTATCACTGAAGTGTTTATGAGATTTGATGATACTAAAGTAAGCGAATAGGGAAGCACATCTAACATGCATAACCTCCATGACAATACTCATGTTTTAAAGAAAAATAAGAGGAAATTACAATATTATTATACAAAGCAGGATGAAAAATGGTCCATTACTATGTCATTTTTACTACATGAAAAAAGTAATTTCTCGACCATTTGAGCCAAAATAATTTAACGTCTCTCTCTCTCTCTCTCTCTCTCTCTCTCTCTCTCTCTCTCTCTCTCTCTCTCTCTCTCTCTCAACGTTAAAACGGCATATTTCGGAGTAGCAAACATTCCATAAAGTTAAAACTCTGCAAAAATCATACCATAAGGTTACAAAGCGGAAAACTGATTCAGCAAGAACAACCTTGCAAGAGTTAAAAGAGAACAGAAGAGGTAGCAATGAAAGGGAGCCTCTGAGAACGAAAGTAAATGAAGAGGAGGAGAAAGGAATAAGCTAACTAAAGCTATCCTTGGAGGGAGGGAGGTGGTTAGGGCTGACCAGGTCACCCGAACGTAGATGTTCAAGGAATTCTAAAAAGAGACTAAATGCCAGAATCTACATGGATGGTAACAGTGACGAATGGGAAACAAAACCCTGGTAACACTGCATGTGCGTTTTTATTTTGTGATAGAGATCATATTATATATATATATATTTTTTTTTTTTTTTTCAGAAAATACGAGTAAGTTTTCGTGAAGGGAAAAACCTGTCTGAAGAGAAATCATAAAAAAGTAACATAAAAGGTTCAAGGGTGGAAAAATTCAAAATCTCGCACACGTTAATAATTAAAGAATAATTAGCCTCATTAAAGAAACAGCCAATACGAATTTAAAATAACAAAGACCTCTTAGTAAAAAGAAAACGGAAAGGACTGGTCTTTAGGAGAGATAAAGAGAACTGCATCCAACGTGTTTCCCCTTCACCAGACGCCTTCCTCTTACAAATCTCTTGCCAAACTTGACACTTCTTTGATCCTCCTGCTCTTTCGTCTTCCATCTGGGTCACTTTTTCCTTCTGTTTCCCTCGAGGTTCCAAATTGGCTTCTGGGTCTTGACTGCTGGGAATTCGGCGGTAGGAAAGTTTATTCTTCTTCGGACAAACTGTTTTTTTTCTTCTTCTTCTTTTATCATTGTCCTTGCATCGTATAACCACCGGATATTACAGCATTCCAAGTAAGCAAACCCTCTTTCCTTTGCGTGTTGTATATTAACTCTATCATGATTAATTTTCCACTTTAGTCTGTTTCTACTCGATTCCTTTTTACAAACCCAACCCCCTTCCCCGCCCTGTACTGTGCAATATCCACTCCCAGCCGCTCGAATTCTGCAGGATTCTTTCCCAGAGCATTTCCTTTCTCTATCTGTAAACCAATAGCATTCTCTCTCTCTCTCTCTCTCTCTCTCTCTCTCTCTCTCTCTCTCTCTCTCTTCCTTTTCAGTTTAAACAGAAAAAGCTGAAAATAAACCTAAATAGTTTCGATTGTGAGAAACACGGTCATCATTTTCAGAGCAACTGCAACAAGACGATGGAAATGAGGGTAAACAATGGGCATGTGTTGGAGAGAAGTTCTTTTAAGTGATCGCGGGCAAATAAAAGAGCAACCTGACACCTTTTCATAGCCCTGGCTTGAACATACAAAATCAAAGGCAGGAGGAAAAATTGCATTGGCGACCCGCCCCTTAAATTAAAGGCAGAAAGACTGTAGAAGTAAGGAGAAGCAGACGCGGAAAAAGAACTCTAAAGTCTGGAAGGTAGGAATAACGCTGTCAGTGATCCCTGTAATCCTAAAACGATTACATATTTCCATATATATTCAAGTATCTTCCATCGACTTTCGCACCGACTGAATTTTGTTGCATCAATGCGAAATTATTCTGGTTCCCGATCGTCATTTCTCTCCCCTCTTTCCCATTAACTGCAGGGTCAAAAGGCTATTTACCATTGGTGCAAATGTAAGTGTTCATAGCTGAATTAAAATCAATAACAGAGTTTGAAGGTAGCAAATAAAACTGCTCTGGAAAGCGGCGATTAAGCTAATCCTTTCAATTATTTCGAGGATTAAGCGCTGTTCGTGCGTCCCAACAGAAATTTTTCTGGGACACAATCCTTTGTGGTCCTGGAGGAAAATAAAAACACGACTAGATGAGGGATAATGTTGGTAATAACGAGGCAGGAGGAGTGATAGCTTTGTGTCGCGTATTTTTAGCTGAATATTAAAATGGAGAAACATTTCTCCTCCAGCGCTTATTTCCTACGAGATATGATGAAAATGAAGCAGGCAATCTGATTTTCCTCTATACTATAAAACGTAATTTGTGTCGATATATTTATCTTTTAGTGTGTAATGATGACGGTCTATGGGTAATGAACTACACTTTTTGTCTGTCCGTCATATAATACCCATACAATTAAAAATTACAGTTTTGCTCAAAAATGGGTTTCTTTCTCAGAGTTACATTGTAACTACATTTTGCGCTATGATCTGGACGAATACTTCATTCCAGTGAGTAAATGCTATAACACATGGTAACAAAGATCATGTACTCCAGTCTTTTCTCTAGCTGGAGAAAAGATTGGAGATTAACTCTGAATGAACCTCTAAATAGCAAAATCCTCAGAGTTAGGCAACGACTCAAGCCAAAGAAGAGAGCGAAAACTGTGCACTGAATTAACCTAATATCCCAGTCCATAAAACCTTGGCTTTAATGAGTTTATATTTCGTAACACTAAAACGTACAAGGTTATGATCCAAGGAATAAAGATCCTTCTCAAGAGTCCAGAAACATTTCCAAAACACAGCACTCGAAATTGTGTTTATGATTTTATTATGAACTTTCGTTTATAAATCTGCTTCCAGTGGCACATACCTAACTTACACGCAGGCACACACACACACAAACACACACACACACACACACACACACACACACACACACACATATATATATATATATATATATATATATATATATATATATATATATATATATATATATATATATATATATATATATATATATACATGTACTTGTAATAGCCACAATGCCCTCTTAACTTCTCCAATTCTTCGTTTTTTTGGATATGCTTGTCACTACAAAGCCGTAAGACCCAAGCGCAAGAAATTGAAGAAACTGTGATGCCCGGTGCGTCAGGTCGGCAACGTGACCTCCTTGTGATTATGGTGACGCGAGTTCGTTTCCTGCGACCGGGCATTACAGTCTCTTCAATTTCTTGCACTTGGATCTTACAGCTTTGTAGTGACAAGCATATCCAAAAATAGTGCGAAGAATTCGAGAAGTTAAGAGGGCATTGTGGCTATTACAAGTACATATGTATCTGGTAAAAGTGACCAGTAGATACTACATACATATACATATATATATATATATATATATATATATATATATATATATATATATATATATATATATATATATATATATATATATATATATATATATATATATATATATATATATAATATATATATATATATATATAATGTGTGTGTGTGTAATGCATCCAGTGAATATACATTATTGCAAAGACAAGCAATAAGGCAAACATATCAAAAAGGCTAATAACTAGTTTCGCACATTAAAAGGCTTTATAGGCAAGCACATTTGCAGAATAAACCAAGTATCCGGGAAAACACAGATGCGTCTAAGCAACCCTTTGTAATGATGAGAACAAAGGGCGTCATGAAATAAGGGTACAAAGGGAGTCATGAAATAAGGGTAAAGTATTTACAGTGAAGTGTATGAAACGGCTCCGAAAAATTTAATTATGAATCGCCTTTATGCGATAGTCAGCTCTCTCTCTCTCTCTCTCTCTCTCTCTCTCTCTCTCTCTCTCTCTCTCTCTCTCTCTCATAAACGCAGACAATAATGCACACAGTGTTAATAATGTCATCAAACGCTTCAGTCAGTCATCAAAGACACACCTCTGACGTGAGTTGCCAGTGTGGACCATTAAACATAGAATCAAATATTGCTTCTCATAACGAAAGAAAAACATATACGCTTTCCAAGCGACACGAGGACCATTTTGATATGGGGAGGATGAGCGAGAAAAGCTTTCACTTTAATGATGGCAGAGATAGCTCAGAGTCTTGTAAGATGAAGTCTAATGCTCAGAAAATGAAAAAGAAAGTTTTCTTTTTGGGTACTGAAAGAATCCCGTTTTCTACACAGTGAATTTAGTGCAGTATAGGACGTTCCTAATCCTAGTCAGCTCAATAAACATAAAGAATGGGTGCACGCACGCACACACTCATATATATATATATATATATATATATATATATATATATATATATATATATATATATATATATATATATATATATATATATATATATATATATCTCATGTATTTAGAAAATTAGTCCCTTCAGCCCGTTGGCTAGGAAGTCAAATTTAATGGCGGCTAGAGGAGACCCCACTAAGGGGGGTGAACTTATGTAGGCCTACCCCATATTGCCTGATATTGAGGGGATCATGCCGACCTCTTAGCCCCAGCATCATATGATTTTTGGGGGGTAGACAGCCGTTAGGGACAGAAGGGCTAGCTAGGACAGCTGCTATGCTGACCCTAGTAGCCTTAGCCATAAGACTTATTTCTATTCGATCAACTGATGTCTTCATGCCCCACACTGGAAATCGAATGGGAGACACATTGCACCCTGGCTGCACACACTCTCTTCCAAAGGGACCAAGCGCACACATTGTTAGTGCGGTCCTATTGCTATTCGCACTGGCAAGGTGAGACTTCTGCGGCTGAAATTTGTCATTTGCAAGCGAGCTCCATGCACAGATGCAATAAGGTACGCCTGAAGTAGCAATTTACCACTAGTAATCTTTCTCTTCTCGTGAATTTCCCTCCATTTTCAATATCTCCAACTTTTCATTCGCCTAAAACAAAGCCCCTTTGCTTCCCACAGCCTAGCATGCACATTTGGCCCTCATGACTAGTCCCAAGCTCAAATTAACTTAGGTCAGTGATAATAATTAGAGCATTCCCACCATAGTGTTGCCAGGTGCTAATTAAATCTAATTGATAAATTCCTCCATCGTGCATAAGTAATTTCATGTGAGAGAAAGTCATTTAATTTGAACGCTAACATGGAATTCTCTTCCAGAATCCTGTTTGCCCCTGCCCTTGTGAACCAAATAGCCATAGATGTTTAACTGTCACCTTGCTGCGTGCAAGAGTCTTCTGATTCAGCAGTTCAGGGCCGCTGGACACAGTTCCCCCTTTGCAAATCCTGTTGCACTAACTACCCAAAATCATTCAACCAGTCTCAACAACAGAGTTTCATTTGCGAGTCAAATTAGTTCAGGGCTGTAGCCCTTTCAGATTCAGTTATTTGCTACTCATTGTCTAGCTGTTATGGCACACTGTACGTGCTTGCTTGCTGCTCAATCAGCCCTTTCATATTAATTTCCTGATTGCTCCGTTTGTAAATAAATTCAGTTTAAAGTTATTGACTGGTTTTAAAGGCAACCTCCATTTCTCTGGTTACTTAGATGTGATATCAAGGTAAGTCAGTCTATTCTTTACATTTATTGCTTATATTCTGAGTGCTAGGTGTGAGCCTCAATGGCACAGTTGGTTACAGCAGCAGCTTCGGACTTCGTAGAGGTCTGTGGCGTGGGTTCAAATCCGCAGCCGACTGATCAGAGAGGCAGACACTTTGCTATCCGTGTAGACACCCCGGGATTATGTATGTAATCAACGGATAGGTTTGCTTAAAAAGCAAATGGGTGTTACAGACTAAATACACACACAAAACAAAGCCACTCCAACATCTTCTAAAAACATAAACACCTCACACGTCTCGAACTCTCGACCTACCCGTGCAACAACTTCTCGCTGCTGGGAGAAAGGGCGTTGGGTCTGGTATGATACATGTACCATACGCTACCGGGGTCCAAGCGATGTCAGGCAGGGCAGCCGATCGAGACTACGGTCTACCCCAAAGCCAAATCAAAAGTCCTTCAAAAGAAGGCATCATGCTTACCCCATACAAAAATGGGAAAAAAGCACGTTAAAAGAAGAAGAAGAAGAAGAATCTGAGTGCTAGTTGTTGGCCCTTAAGGCAGTTGACAAAAAAAAAAAAATACATTTTCATTCTTCCAACTAGCCTCAGAATATAACAATATGTGTGTATGTCTATATATATATTATAATATATATAGACCAACCCTGCGTTGCCCATAAAAACTCTGAATGGCATTAGATAAACTATCTCTATCTCTATCTCTCTCTCTCTCTCTCTCTCTCTCTCCTCCCTAACACCACTTTTCCTCTCTCTTCCTCTCATCACTCTCTTCTCACTCTCTCCCAACACACCCATTCACTATTATAGAATTTAACAACCTAATGCCATGTATTCACGAAGTGTACTTGTCATTTCTTCTGTCATTTCATCGAAACTGCCGTTAAAACTTACGCATTGACAACAGTTGTGGGAAGTGACAGTCCATTCACCAGAACAGATGAACTAATGGTTTTACCTGAATAATTTCCAACCAACCGACAGGTAATTGCACATGTGGACAGGTTAGCATCAATTTCGTGAAGTATCTCAGACTCTCTGACAAAACACTTTCCTATACAGTTAACTTCAACTCCTGATATGTATTCTTTATACTGGTTTCAGGGACATTTTTAACATAACATAATAAATTACAAATCATTATCTTTACAATGACATGAAATTCCTTAACGTGGAATTAAGTATAAAGTGACACGTTAGAAAAAAATTACCGCTGAGCACGGCTGGACAGCGTCTACAAACTTGGTCAATTTGTACCTTTGGTAATAAGGTAATCATGAATCAAACACACTTTCCCTTCTTGGAGGAATGTTAGGCAATCGGTTATTTATTGTTTTGAATAAATAGGTGTTGATAAAATAGAACCTTAAGGAATAATTTTATATTCCTAAATGACGGGAATACTATTCCTTACTGCGTATGATTCCATCATCAAAAGGTGAAAAATTAACGTGCAGTAGTTGCCATTTCTTAATTTAATCCCTATTTGCACCGTATACATTTACCCTCCGTACACATAAATTCTGCAAGTGCCTTTCGGAAAAGATTTCCAAATGTAATGATCTACATTCCTGTAAAGTTTTAATCTAGAATTGTCAGTCATTAACTTCCAGGTAATCAGTACCAAGCAACGTGAAAAGAAACTCATCTTCCGTATGCAATGAAGTGTTTTGCCAATTCGCCCGATAATTAATTCCCACTGTCAACCGCTGGAGTGTCCAAGGTGATATTTCAATTATTTCAGACCTCATTTAAACTGGCTTTATAACGAAATACGCCATTATAACGAAACAAGTTGTCGGGAATTTCCTCGACAGATGTCACTGTGTTTTCGTTGTGCCGATAGACTGCACGATCAACCCACGATCTACCAAAGTGACTTAGACCCCAAGCAAGGATAAACGAGTCACGTGCCAGGTTTTCCCAATTTATTTACAAAAATAAACCCATCTCAATCATCACCCTCACATAATAAACACACAACCCCCCCCCCAAAAAAAAAAACACTAACGAACTTTCAACCTCTGTACCTGCAACACGAAACACGTGTTCTACACGACTGTCTTCAACCTCAAAGAAACCACTAGGATTTAATTACAATTAACACAACGCCACCACAGTACACAAACAGTTACTTTTTCCCAATCATTCCCATTACAACCACGCAGGAACACACAGCTGCAGACTTTATACCAACCTTCGGGAGCCCAAACACACACGTCTGTTACTAATGGGATCTCTTGAGTCAGAGACAAGCACGCGGCAGTCTTTGTTCCCCGTCCAGGCAGTTGCTAACTGGGTTAACCTACTTTTAGTTACTCGGGCTTAAGGACCCCAAACTCACAACAAATCACTCAAACAAGCAACAAGACGAAACATTACGTTGCATACTGCGGCGGTAGGTGCATTTCAGCAAGATATGCAATAACAGTCGTGTTTATGACGTGCCTTGTCTAGTAAATTCCCGCCATTCTGTGAGCCCCGTGCAATCGGCGGGAGTTTGAAGCGAAAAACCGAGTGCACTGAATTTTTTCGCGACATACGTCACCGTAACGTCACGAAGCAGTCGCTATAGTGAATTCCGAAGGTAAAAACAAAGATAAAACTAACGAACTAATGAGGAAATTCGCATTTGTCGGGCTACCGTCTAAGGGTTTGCAGTGGGAGGAGTTTAATGACGTCACCAACAGAAAAGTTGGAGCTTTCCACCCAAGATACTGATGACTCCCATAACGTTACTGAAGAAAAGGTGGACTAAAAACGCAAATTTCATTTGTTTTGTCTGTGTTTGTATGTCTGTCAAGGGGTAGGGGTTTGATCTTGAGTTATAAACTTTTCTGGGGTGACATGGAGGCTATGTGCAAAATTTTATCTAGGTCTCTTAAGCGGTTCTGATTTCTATAGTGGACAAATGAATACACAAACATTCACTTATATATATATATATATATATATATATATATATATATATATATATATATATATATATATAAAATGTATTTTAGGATATGAATTACACATAACAAAGAATAATTACTTGTCGAGTAACTAATATTTTGCACCATTCATCATATTTATTAAAGGTCTGTATATGGTTTTCTTTGGTCAAACCGAAGTTTAATTTAATCTTCCTGTCTCCTGCGTTTCTTCCCATAACATCCTGTCTCTCCTTTGAAATATGCAGAACTGTGGGAATGCGTGAGAGAGATCGCCAGACCCCGAAAGGCATCGCAGTCTTTTCCGCATCGACAATTTGTAAGCTTAAAGTCTTCGCAGTTCTTTATCGATGCGGAGTAAGAATGGAGAGCAACGAGCAAGGAAAATATTGAGAAAGGGAGAGTCAACGTTCTAGGCAACTGCGTAACCGGAAAGTGCATATCGCCCTCTTAATTACCGGTTACAACAGCCACTACATTTAAAATGAATGCATTATTGCTACATATAAAGACACACACACACACGAGGAGAATGAGGATGGCCAAAGATACAAAACTTCCTCTTTTAGTTTTCTGTAAAATGAAACTATTGGGATGGCTATTTGTCTGTCTGTCCGCACTTTTTCTGTCCGCCCTCAGATCTTAAAAACTACTGAGGCTAGAGGGCTGCAACCATACCAAACATCAAACATACCAAATTGCAGCCCTCTAGCCTCAGTAGTTTTTATTTCATTTAAGGTTAAAGTTAGTCATGATCGTGCGTCTGGCACCGCCACTTCTGCCAACAACACAGGCCACCACCGGGCCGCGGCTGAGAGTTTTATACATTATACGCTGTACAGAAAACTCGATTGTGCCGAAGAAGCTTCGGCGCATTTTTTACCTGTTTATTCTTACTTTCAGTTGGTGTTAGCACTTATTCAAACGGTTTTTTAGAATGTTCATATATTCTTTTGGCAGTCATATACAGCATCACAGGAGAGGAACAAACGATTGAACGACCGAGTTTCACAATTTACAAATATTCGAATTGGTGAAGTGATGGTTACCTAATACTGTCAAAGCCAATGAGGGTTAAAGTCATGCATTAATTCTGGATGACTCAAAGCTTTATCGGTCAAACTCCTACGTGAGGGGAAGTAAATTTACGGGTGGTAAGGACTCTATAATCAATACCCAGTAGATACGACGTTATGCATGTTCTGCCTTTGCAGTCATTAGTTTGATCTTTAGTATATTTGGGATATCTTTTTGCTTAGGGGTGAAAAATAAGTTCGTCTAAAAAAAAAATATCATTCGTGTGACTGAATAAGTCTCTGAGAAACTATGTTAATAGTAAAAAAATTACATAATAATCAGTCATTTCAGTCCTTCATACTGATACATTCAGTTCGTATATCAACTTGAAAGGTTGAACTTCAGTTTCTCAGAATAGTCCACATACCTCAACTAGTCTACCATGACAACCATTAACATTAGTTCCAGAGCCAATTAATTTGAAACTAAAATAGTGGTTCCTATAAGACTTGGGCTATCTGACGTGCTCTATTCATTTTGAGAGAAAACAAAATCTTTGCATCTGAAATTGCAGTTTCCATTTCATGGTCTGGCTCCTCCTCCTCCTGGAATTAACTTATAAAAAATATTTTTTATAAGACACCTGATTCCATGGGGCTCTATCTATAATTTAACATCTCAAACATCTCTAAAGTAGAATCATACCTTATTGGAAGATTACTAACTTCACACATGCGAAAATTTTCAACTTAAAATATAACAACCAAACACGAGCCCTGAACTGCCTTGAGTAACACCTCATTTGACAAGGTTCTTACAAGGAACTCGCAAACAACGAGTCTGTTATGTTTAAAATAAGATTGTGATTAACTGAAAAACACAAAATAGCAAAATCTCAACGGACCTACCTTAGTCACATACATTTGAAAAATATGAAAATCACTTTTGAAGCTGCCTTCCTCAGAACTGAAATCTTCGAGATTCTTCACATCGAAATTATTCCTAAAACTTTCCAAACACCTCCAGTGATGCATGTTAATTCCTTCTGTATGAAAATTTCCAAGTCTCTAATACAATGAGCAGCATATGAAAGAAGTTGAAGTTAGTATGAACACATCCCGCGGATAACGCATTTCTGCTTTTACGTCTTCCACTTGAATTTGAATCCAGCTGTGTTCAATGAAACATAATTAAATACTGCCATAAACTCCTCTCTCCCTTTGCCTAACCACCAACACAAAATAATGAAAAGAAACTTGTTAAAAAGGTTTTACATCAGAGGTTTCTCTTGTTGGATTAGCCATTACAATATCTGTTGCCCATGGGGGTCCGAGAGAAGGAATGCAAAAGGCCTTAACCTTTCTGAATTTTGTGCTCTTATTTTTCAACATTTTCATTGCATATCTCATTCAGGCCTTTATTCATTAAGCATCTGGTTGTCCATCTCACCGTCTTCATTTACAGGAAGAAATAAATAAATAAAAAATACTAATTCGAAGTATAATTGTTTTCCATTCTAATAATGTTAAATGGAATTTTTACTGTTTTGGTTATTGTATGTTATCTCGCTAATGTCTCTTGATTTCTCTGATTCTACTTAAGTGTATAATATTTTATATATCCCATGATAAACATTTCGAAGCTAAAGACCAACTAACACCCTTCATATGGCCACTGCCGTAAATCAATGAGGCAAAATGTTGCCTACATAGTCGATGAATAAGTCCTCCTGTGCCTTCGCAAGTTGCCTTCCTTTTCCCCCTCCTCTCTTCGCAATTAGTAATGACACGGTTCTTTGTGGCAGTATCTGTAATCATAAATGCGAGGCTTCTGTCACTGCGTAATGATTTGCTTAAATGACGGGGTGTTATAGTTCCACGCCTAATGTTATCTACACCATGCATGTTTCTAACGCCTGCGTTGCAAGGACTTACATAATTCAAGCTCGCAGAACCGAAAAATACACAACTCTCGTTTAAGGCTGGACGAATGACCTGGTCGGTGCATTATCAGATTCCCTCTTTCGCTATTAAATATACAGTCGAGTGTGCTCAGGTGTTTTGATGTGCACCTATTAATTTGCTTGAAAGCTTCCAAAGTTACCGATTAAAGGCGTTTAAGGGTTTTCCGCATATGTCACCATGAGCGATATTAAACGTACGTAATTTGGAAAGCAGAAGTGTTTCGAGAGAGAGAGAGAGAGAGAGAGAGAGAGAGAGAGAGAGAGAGAGAGAGAGAGAGAGAGAGAGCGTACTTTATCTGAAAAAGGAACAAAAGGAATATTGCCTAAATTAATAGAAATCTTAACGGAAAAGGAAAAATAGGATTTACAAGATTTACACATCAAAACCAATACGGAGGTTACAAGAGGAGACAACATTCACCTACAAGATGTACAGAGCAGATAAAAAAAAAGTGGCATTAATAAATAACATTATATTCTTTGTGTTAAGAGGATAATACAAGAAATCTAAATGGAACAAAACAATGAATTCTAGTCCTTGCTAAAGAATTGTTTACAAATCCATAAGCAAAGCCCACTCAGAAAGACCATTTATAAGAATAATAATGAAGATATCTTTCTAAAAGGAATTGTGAATTATTATAAGAGATTGCACGATAAGAAGAAAGAGGCAAATTATCAACCTCTATAAAATCAAATCAAAATGGCACGGGTAAAGTATATAGGTATTATTGCAAATTGATAGGAAAGTAAATGATGAAACAGATGCACAGACTGGTTTAATTACATTTGAAAAAGAGATCTACTTATTGATAAAAATAATGGTAAGCAACTATGAAACCCATTTTTAACAACACCATTGGTGAAATATAAGCGTTTTCAATAACTGGGGAAGCTTAATAAAGATGAGTCATGGTTTTTGAGGACATGACTGTTTGAAGAAAACAGCGGAGACATAATCATGAGCTGAAAGGCTACACTATATTAGAAACTCAAATGAATGCCGAAATGAAAATGCAATATCACGACTGATTGATTTAAACTAGAACAGGATTATCAATGCAATTTAAAGACTTGAACATCGGACAACCGTTGGAGAAAACGCAATTTACATTCAAAGAATGTAAATTGCGTTGCACAGGAAACAGACAGGAGACAGGCCATGGGTGATGCAAATAATCACAGGAAAAGTTCGAGGTGCTTCTTAGTATTACAAGGCAAATTTCTGTGAAATAAAACCAACTAAATGGAAGACAAAAATACACGGAGACATCGAAGGAGGGGAATGCATGACAAAATGAAGGAATGCTCGTAAAAAAAAAAAAAAATAACAATTTAAAACACAAGATAATGGTGTCAGAAAATAAGATGATGATGATGATGATAACCATGAATTCAATAGCAATAAGTTCACAGCAGCTTAATTTCTATTCAGAATGAGTAAGTAACTTGCACACAACAGTCATAACAGCCAATTCCTGACTCATAAAGGAAAAGCGGCGCATAATCCCGATGTATAGAGTTCATCGACCCTTGTATCTCGAACACAAGTGAGCGCGCACACAGTGTAACAAAGCGAATTTACCTTGGTAAGTTACCTTTCTCAATTAAGAAAACACCAACAAATGTTTGCTGCACGAAGCAAATGCTGCTGATGATGCTTCTTTTACTTCTCTCTCTATTCAGTTCCTCGTTGGACGAGTCGGTAGAGCTCTTGGCTAGCACTCCGCTAGGCCCGAGTTCGAGTCTCCGACCGGCCAATGAAGAATTAGAGGAATTTATTTCTGGTGATAGAAATTCATTTCCCGATATAATGTGGTTCGGATTCCACAGTAAGCTGCAGGTCCCGTTGCTAGGTAACCAATTGGTTTTTAGCCACGTAAAATAAGGCTAATCCTTCGGGCCAGCCCTAGGAGAGCTGTTAATCAGCTCAGTAGTCTGGTTAAACCAAGGTATACTTTTTTACTTCTCTCTCTGTTAAAGACATTCATTAAACATGGCAGATATTCCACGCCACGCATGTTTAAATATCTATATTCCCAGTATTTATACTATCATCTCACATTCCTCGGAACTTCACCGTAGCCGACGCCATGTGGTTAGGATTAAGGATAATAAACATCCAACTATTCAAAAATGGGAAATGAAAAAAAAAATCACAACTGAGAAACAGAGAAACCATCGCAATCATAAACATGATTAAATACTTAACATGCATTCTACTGTAAGCGATGCTGCTACAATTTTTATTTAAGGGAATAGAATATAAAAAAAAAAATCATAGGCCCTCCAGCCACATAACAAATACTCCTTATCCAACATTAATACCGTCATTCCAGCCATTCACCTGTCAGTCCTCAGTCCTTCCGAACTTTCCTCTTACCTTTTCTCTTTCTGTCCCATCCATTATTTCATTCGGGTGTCTACTTTCTCTTACTGTTCTATAAGGGATAGGTGGGGGACAGCCTAAAGGCACTGACATATCTGGTTATTTGGCCTGAACAGGAACATCGTCAGGAGGCCGTCGCTTGCATGATCAACCATCTGGTCCTGTAATAACAAGTAAAAAATGCGCCGACGTTTCTTCGGCGCAATCGAGCTTTCTGTACGGCGTATAAAGCTGCATGAGCCGCCGCCCGTGTAACTTTCAGCCACGGCCCGGTGGTGGCCTGTCCTATACCGTTACCAGACGCACCATTATGGCTAACTTTATCCCTAAATAAAATAAAAACTATTGATGCTAGAGGGCTGTAATTTGGTATGTTTGATGATTGGAGGGTGTATAATCAACGTACCAATTTGCAGCCCTCTTGCCTCAGCAGTTTTTAAGATCTGAGGGCGGACGGACAAACAAAGCCGGCATTATAGTTTTCTATTACAGAAAACACAAAATCACAAAGACCACAAAAGAAAAGCAACAGCAATAGTGCTAATACTAAAAATAACTATTACATTATCAATATTGTCCTTCTATTTTTCGTCTACTTAATATTTTTGTAATTCAGTAAAAGCTCATGACACTTTATCATTTAAAAATTATAATTCTAAATATATCTCTGGAGTTCTCCATCTATTATAGTCAAGAGAGAGAGAGAGAGAGAGAGAGAGAGAGAGAGAGAGAGAGAGAGAGAGAGAGAGTTTCCATTTACTGTGTCACAGTCTGTGCTCTGGCAATGTTCGTTCCACCGAGAAGAGCTGTTCGTTCTTTAATTAAAACAACACATTCTGATTGCAAAGTTAATTTACCTAAACTTTCAAATAATCAATACTAGGCATTACTTCGGAGGCAATATTCACGGTCCTATTCAGACATGGCTATTTATAACGATGACCAAATTTGGTATCTGGCTCCCTCCCCGTCCCCCGCCCCAACACTAAGAACACGCACACACTAACACCCACACACACACACACACACACACACACACACACACACACACACACACAAAAGGGAATGAAAGGGACAAGAAACAAACCATATAATAATAAAATGCAATAACGTCAAAGGAGATGAAACATGACGAGGGTAGCAGCTACTAAAACTTAGAAGAATGGCGCGAGAAAACCCCTTGGCGTTTAAGGTGTGTCTTTGTGAGAAGAAAGTTCATTACGTAAAAGCTTCTTATCCTTCAGTCTTCTATGCCGCTGTTTTCTCCGGTATACTGAGGACCTTACAACGTGGAAAAGAACCCAGAGATGAAATTCTTCTGGTAGTTAGCGGCTTTGAAACTGGTTACTGAGATTTAAGGCAAGTACACATTAAGATGTTCATAGTCGCGCAAAGAACAACGACGATAATAATAATAATAATAATAATAATAATAATAATAATAATAATAATAATAATAATAGTTGCTACTCTTAGTAAGTTCTGCTAATTCAGAATATCAGATTCATAATTATATTAGGTAACAATGAGCCGGCAATAAACAAGCTACGACAGCTTACTGACAGACAGTTATGGTAGGATGCTTCTGCTGACACAGCGCCTAGACATTTATTAAACATAGGTGTACATTACTTTCCCACCACAACACATACGCATACGTATGATTATACGTATTTACGTTCGATAAACACTACTGCGCAAACATTAATAAATCTACTACACAGCATTCGAATGAAACATCATACATCATTTTGCAACAGACAGGTTTAGGTCACAAGCAATTTACTTACATATCGTCAGTTCCACTTTTAAAAACAAAGTTCAAGAACGGCAACTCATTAGCATATTATATGGACAACTATGGACAATGATTTAAGATAAACATTGGAAGTAAGTAAATGTTGCAGTTAAATCTTAAAAAAAAAAAATCCAGAAAAAGGTGTCTGCCAAACCCACAACACTACTTGACATAATGCCAGAGGGAAGAGAGGCCCGGTGGTAAGGTAAGGGTATGTGGGGGTAGCGGGTGTTAGCCACCACCGAAAGGTGTCACATGGATCAAAGAGTTGGGTTTACGGAGTGCAAAAAGTTTAGCCACACAATAGGCTGCTCTACGAACATTCTCCATTTTCACAAAATATTAAATTTTTTCATTCTTTATCATTATCTCCGTCTTAAACATATTTCAACCAGTAATAATATGTTGATATATATAATATAAATATTTATGGAATTAAACTAAGACGAAATAAATGAATCAAATGAAGTATTAAGGGTAAGATTATGCGACTTTGGACACATCAGCTAACAATAACTCAAAATAACACTAAAATGACAATTCTAATAACCTACCTGATCTTTTGATAAAATGAAAACAACACACCTATCAGTAATCAATAATGTTTTTTTTTTATTCAAATATAACTCTTTTAGAGAACAGGAATTTTCGGAACCAGTATTTACTCTTGTTTTCCATAAGGCAAAGAGAAAAATATTGGATTAGAAATACTTAGGCATTATCAACTCGTCTAAGGTATCTTTTGTTTTTTATTATCAGCGGCCTTTATTGTTAACGTTTTCAAATTTTACTTCTTTTTTTATTTCCCGTTGCTTCCTTTTCTTTCCCATTCATAATTAACGAAATATTCTGTGTGCCATGTGCTTGCATATCAGGTAAAAGTTAAACAAAAATTCTCATTTTCCAGCAAAAATGCATAAAACTAATAATTTTTCCTTAGGCGATTATATAATAGTAGAAAAATAAAGTAATAATCGAATTAAGAGATGACCATCTGCCCAGAATAATCCTTCCCTTCGGCAATGAAACTCATCGGGTGAAGTCTGCGCCTTATTCAGAGCGAGTATTTTTTACTCTGTTGAGACTTTTATCTTATCTGAAAGGACACGAACCGAGGGAAGAGTGAGGGGAGAAATGAATAAAGGAAAGCTGACTGGGTTAAATATAATGGTCTACTGGTAAAGGCAACTGAGCTTACAACATAATGTAAGATGGGTTGGACACTACCGGATAAAAACTAAGTCTTAAGAAAATATTGAATGACTAAAGCAGGTCAGTTATATTACTAATAAACCAATATGTGACTGTATATAGCTAATATACGCCATATAACGTAATGATCTGAATTACCCTTACAAAAGATTTATCAGATGCAAGTATAAAAAACAATGAAACAATAAGAGAAAATACAGCAATCTGCAAAATAAGTGTCTAAGATCTGGCTCCTCGAGTGTGATGCCGGGTAAGGACTGAGGCAATTTGATTGCCATGCCTTATTTCTCTAAGGCTGAAGCACTTTTCGTCACGCAAAATTATTGCTAGAAGAAAAACACATTTATTCAAAATGCTAGCAACACGTCATGCAAGCATCCACATACAGGAGACAGAAGTAAACACCAGACAAGCAAAAATAAAGATAGCTATATATACATATATAAGCTACAGTATAATTCAGAAAAACTGTTTCATACAGGCATGGCGCTTAAAAGTAGTATTGCAGTCTTACATATACTTATGAACTGCTTCATCAATAACGTTTTATTTTTTTAATGCAAAATACCTTATAAATATCATGTACATTGAAAGTTATTTAAAAAAAAGACGCTGAAAGCAGCATGACTTCCAAACAGAAAGCACACCTAAAAATGACCTGTTTTTTATAAAAGGTGAGAAATGTTTTGGGTAAAAAGTATCTTACATAACACACTTCTTTCCAGCATTAGAAGTGGGCGAAAAGATGAGAAATAAAAATAAAAGGAATTCTGAGAAATAAACTTTACATAACGTCCACTCTCCAATGTGAAACTTCCTAATATTTCGCAAGGAATAAAGAACAAAAGAGGAGAAACGTGCTTGGATTAAAAAATACCGGAGGGTTTCGAGTGAAGAGGAGCTGAATTTAAGAGGACTAAAATTGAGGAAGGGGAGAGGGGAAAACAACCCCTCGGGAGGGAGTTCGCGTGAGGGGAAAATCTGAAAATTTTCTGACAAAAGATAATTATGGAAAGAAAACAAAACAAGTTCCAGAAATGAATGAAACGAAAGCAATCGTGTTGCTGTATAATCTAATTATCATGATCAATGTACAAAGAGAAAGTAGATCAATGAAGAAACTAAAACCAGAAAAAAATATAAATTAAAACATCACCAACTAAAAAAAAACAACATTCATAAGCGCATTTTCTCCCTTCTACATACTCCTTCCATCTAGCGAAATCCTTTGACATTTAGGGTTTCTCGTTTCCTCTTCTATCTTCCTCCATCTAAATTTCGTTTCCCGTTTGTTGGCTTCAAGGCTTTTCATTTGTTGCTGCGTCGTGCTTGCTAGGAACCTTCACTTTTCCTCAATCAGAGCCTTTAATCAGAATCTCAAACATTTTAAATTTTTAATAGTTCTCTTTTCGTCTTTTTACCAGTGTCCATGTTTTAGTTTGACGACTAATCGCCACCTATTTGTGATAACCGATGATTACTGTACTTTTACCGATTACTTTTTTTTCCGTATTTACTTTAAAATTTTCATTTTTTGCTTCTGATCACTTCACCCACTAAATGCTGTTTTGACAAACACCTCTCTCTCTCTCTCTCTCTCTCTCTCTCTCTCTCTCTCTCTCTCTCTCTCTCTCTCTCTCTCTTCTCAAAAAATGCAGACGTCAAATGTAATGGAAAATACAGAAACAGGGCCTAAGTATGTATTCCAGCCATTCAACATTATTCACTTCCTATCCAAAGTCCTTAATCGAAGCAGTTTGGGAAGGGTGGTGAATGAGAAGACGGGGAGGAGGAGGAGGAGGATTTTTGGAGGGGGTTGTTAAAACTGCAAGTATATAAAATTACAGACAAGGTTCTTGAACTCACTGTCCTCCGGGCTAATAAAATAACAACCATCCAGAATCTTAAGCAAGGTTGTTCCCTCAAGTCCACCTTTTTCGTTATAATTAAATGACAAAGTAGTTTCCGTCGTCTCATTACAATTGTAAATGATGGGTCATACTGGCGGGATGGACAAGAAGGATTACTTTCGAACACGAGATTCAGGTTAATTTACTTAATCATATGAAACAATTTAACATCGGAATCGATATGGTGATTTTGTGATAAACAGAAGAATAAGGGAGAAACGGACATGTTAGGAAAAAATTAGTGGAAAGGGGAAAGGTTTTAAGTATCAGACGATGTGGAAAAAAATTTTTATGAAGAACTAGGCAGAAAATTTAAGGGGACAAGAATGAGATGTTGGTGAGAAATAAGATAATCAGAAGAGCAAGGATAGAGAATGAAGTGTTATAAAGAGGTGAGGCTTTGACATCCCTGTAACCAGGAGATGAATGTGCCAAATAAGGGGTGAAAATGCTAACTCACTTATAATAACGAAGAGAAACGTACAATTAAAAAAATTAAAAAATAATACTGACGTTACGGGGAAAGGTTGTGAAATCAGAGGGGTCATGTTGTTGTTGGAACCGGTTACGGAAAAGACTAAACAGAATATTTTTGCATCGACAACAGCACCACCTTACTACAAAGTTGATCTTCCGCTAAGTGGAGTGAAATAATGTCAAGTCAGTTTGTGACTACCATATATTACCAGCGGTATTTCCCCTCCGTGGAAATTTGACGAGAAGAGTAGGATATTTGTTCAAAATAACAACCTCCAATAATCAGTAATGAAAAAAATACTAAATACATAAATGAATAAAAAAATATAATAATTAAAATTAGTTTGCAACGAGTTGGAAAAGAATTAATGACTGCTCTCCTTAATCGTCTCACGGCTTGCGACAGGTGTTGCGAAGTTCGGAGAACTTCTCCATTGACTGCTTCCTAAAGAAAGAGCCACAAAACTATTGCAGGGTCTAATCACTTCAATTAGAAATGAAGAAAGGGCCCGGAAATTATAAACAGTATTCTATATTGCTTTTTATTTTCTTCCTCCTCTGTCGATTTTTAGTATATAATATCATCTGAAGATATCACATAACTTGTAAAAGATCTTGAACTTTAGAGCCTCAGTATTTCCAAACCTTTCAAAAATTAAAACTAAACTTAGTCAAATCAAAAAATATTCACAGATGATGAAAAGGAACTGATATTTTTTTTCAAGTCTTGAAATTTAATAGCAACAGCAGCAGCTACAATAATAATAATAATAATAATAATAATAATAATAATAATAATAATAATAATAATAATAATAATAATAATAATAATAATAATAATAATAATACAGAAGACGAAAGTCCTTTTTGAATAGTTTTTGAAGTATGTTTAACAATTCAAAATCATTTAGCTTTCAAGAATTCCTCATCCCTTCGCCAGAGGAAAGATGTCAGGAGCCCTTGACAACTAAAGAATTCTATATGGTACACAAGAAGACTCTTCTTGCCTCTTGCATTTGCCAGGGCGTGGTTGCATGCTAATAATTTTAATAGCCTGCAGTTCCTATCGACTCAGAGGTGTGCCAAGTTATAACCTTTCGAAAACAAACCATGAAAGTTTTGAAACAAAAATAGAATCTCAAATTGTGCCAAAGACAGAGAGAGAGAGAGAGAGAGAGAGAGAGAGAGAGAGAGAGAGAGAGAGAGAGAGAGAGAGAGAGAGATACATTTTTTAATTCCTCATGATTTGTTTCCAAAGTGACTCTCTCTCTCTCTCTCTCTCTCTCTCTCTCTCTCTCTCTCTCTCTCTCTCTCTCTCTCTCTCTCTCTCTGGAAAAATATGAGATCCCATATTTGTGTCAAAACTTTTATGTTTTGTTTGCGGGAGGTTATAACTTGGAACACCTCAAAACTGACAGGAACTTTATGCATTTATAATCATAATTGCATAGAAAAAAAATAAACCTTCAGACTGTTTGAATAATTGCAGACTGCCAACACTGACAGAATATTAAATTTCAACGATCACCTATCCATACTTTATTCAGTAATTTTATAGCCTATTCTCAGAGGTCAGATAAGCCAGGAAAGGTATCAAATAACATTTTACAATTAATATTGTCATTTCTACTTCAAGGTAACGAAATCTGTTCAAGTAAGCTATTATTGTTTTTGATGGCAACAGAAAGTGATAAAATAAGTTTCAATCTCCATGATAATCTTTCTGTCATAATAAATATACGACACCCTACATAAAACTAGCTACAGCTAACATCAATCACGTAATATTGATCAAAAGAGACAAATTAAAATATAAAATAAATATAATAGAGTAAGCGAAATGTACCATACAACAAATGAATTCCAAAGAAACGAAATAAGTGTGTTATAGATAAAAAATACACCCGGGAAGTTATATAATGCCTGATCGCTAACAAAAAGATATATGAAAGCCAACAAAATGACTGACTTCAGTGTGGTGAAAATAAAACAAAATAGACGAAGGGATTCCGTAAAACAATGTGAATGTGAAAGTGAGATTGCAATTCGCTTGACACTCAACAGTAAAAGACCAAAGACAGATTTTTACCTTTAAGTTTAAAGTACTTTAGAAATGTTTTAAAAATCACACAAGAAATTGATTGTACTTATGATGAGAGCAGGATGTTTTTCTAATCATTATATCGTTGTGGGAAAGTGTTTGATTATCTCAAAATGTTCTTAATGGAATACGGGTCAGGGTAGAGCTTGCTAGATTTTAATGGGATTCCAAGTCCGGATGCAGATTCTGGGTATATTTTTCTGAGTGCTGTACTTTTCACACATTTATTTATATTTGATGAGAAAAACTGCAAAGGCTCACAGACAGTGCAAGCTTGGTTTGGCCTAGGCAGAAACCAACAGCATTATCAAATCACTAGAAACAGAAACTTTTCCAAGTTAACAAAGAAAACACAAAACATTGATAAAGAGCGATTATTTCTGGATGCACATTCTTCGCAAGTCAAATACGGAACCAACAATTATGAAGGAAGCTACAGTAAAACTAAAACGAGGGGTGCAGAACCTCCCTCCCCAGTGGAGAGAGTATTGTCTAAAGTTTTATTGCGGAAAAAAGAAGAGAAATAGATGCCCCTTGACTGAATAGAGCATTACAGATAAAACTTCAAGTTTCAGATGGGCAAGATGGTATGTTGATGAGATTTCTCAGATATATGAACAACTTTCCGACCTAGTTTTCAGCGCGTTATTGGGACACAATATCCAATATATTTAACACACTGGCTAAATAACCCTTTTAGTGATACATACATTTCTATATGTAATATATAGATATATATATATATATATATATATATATATATATATATATATATATATATATATATATATATATATATATGTATATATGTATATATGTATATATATACACACATGTTTATATATATATATTAAATATTTTCCCTAATAATAAATGGCCATTGGATGCGAAATATGTCTTTGTTTCTCCCGTCCTATTTAAAATATGTATCACAAAAAAGACATGTTTAGCAAGTGTAACCTTAAATCCCAATCGGAACCGAAGACATATTCCCGATATATAGACGATATCTTCATTTACATCAATGAAGGGAGTTGGCCACCCGCACTATATTCATACTGCCTTCATGCTAGAGTTCCTCTTCAGCATTTAAATGGGTGGAGAAGTATCGATGTTAATGAAGAACACTACCATATCGGGCAAAATTCACCGATTGGGAATTGAAGGTTCTTTGCTCGACATGTGCCATGACAATTTGCAAATAGGACTTTGAAAGAAAGCCACTCTTTCGATCCAATGACCATTTCGTTATTAGGGAAAAATTACTCATCCCCTTATATAAACAAACTAACATGTTTGACGCAGGTTATAACATCATAAGTTCATCTTCGAAAGAATATCGACAGCAAATAAGCTAAACAAAAGGTTGCAACAAAACAGTTGCCATCTGTAACAGTTCCAGCAAACCAATTGTGACGTTATTTTTAATACCTCATCAAGAAACGTCATATCGTATTGGGAACAGAGATGTTTTGCCAGAAGAAACCGGATGAGGTCAAGGCCATGAAGACTGGATAACTGCCAGTGGTAAAAAGACACCTACGAACCCTGGAACACACTTTTCATAGGACTATGAACGTATTTGGGAACCTATCAACACCTTTGTAATGCAAAAGAGCATAACCCCACGTACAAATTATTAGAGACGACCAACTTAGTCTACAAATTAAATTGTCACTAAAGGGACATGTTAAATTAGCCCTTGAATAATAATAAACCACTGGCCGCATCACTAACCCCTGTGTAAGTGATTGCAAGATCTCCCCAACCATGGTTCAATATCTCAACACTGTAAGTAGATAAAACAGACCATAAACTGACATTAAGATTTTCTTCATTAGAAACAACAAAATTGTGCAACAACAAAACCCTGATTCCACAGATTGCAAATAGCAGGAATCTGTGAGTAATAATCAATGACAGTCTAATAATAAATATACAAGCGAACACAGACTTATTCTCACTTTATTAATAAACCAAGGAAAGACAAGGAAAATTTACCAAAAGATGGACTAACAAAGAACTAATTTGATGAAATAACGTTGAAAATAAAACTGACAATTGAAACAAATCAGCCAGAGTCTTAATCGGAAAGAACGGTTCCTTGCCCAGAGATTATAAACCTTAATGAAATATGCTGCTAACTAAACATCCTTTCAACAGGAATTGCCCATGGTGCCACCTAGACCACCAGCAGGAGAGTGATTTACCTTTCAATGGAATAGAAATTCAAACCCCAATAAGTCATTTTGAAATTCAAAAGTCAAACGCATGCAGTAATAAAATTCTTGTATGTATATATTTGATTTCCAGTCCAAATATATACCGAGAGGTGGGGAAATTGTTATCGACTAGAAAAAGTAAATGGAAAGAATATTGGGTAATTTTTTCTTATTCTGAGAATTTCACCTGAAGATATAAAAATAAGTATAGACTGGCTCAAAGCCTTGATAAGAAGGTAGTATCAAAACAATAATATCAATTTCATGCATACATAAATTGCATAAGAGGGAAAATGCCCAAATAGCACACACACACATACACACATGTATATATTTATATATATATATGTATATATATATATATATATATATATATATATATATATATATATATTTGGGCATATGTTCTATTTATATATATATTTATATGTGTATATATATGTAGGTATTATATATGGATATATATATATATATATATATATATATATATATATATATATATATATATATATATATATATATATATATATATATATATATATATATATATATATATATATATATATATATATATATATATATATATATATATATATATATATATATATATATATATAAAGTATAATATAAAACTATTCTATTTTTCATGCTTATAAAATTTATTCAAAAGTCCTATGTTTATGGCTTCCCATTCTGAGTTTATTTTCATTACAACATACTTCTGTCATATGCTCATATTCAAGTGGCCAATTAATTCAAAAGCGTAATCATTTTCATTTGGACTGATGTACCTCTTGTTTTGAAAATGACTTGAAGAAAGATACATTCGAAATACACAAAACTTGTGAAATGCGTTAGTCAGGTGAATCATTTTCCTGCCAAGATAAGATAAAAACGAATTTAAACCTAAACATACCGAATTCACTATATTCATAATTGGGACAGGAAGAGAATAAATGCAGCATATATTACTGCAGAGGGGTTGGTAAAACTTTCACTCTGAATTCCTCATAAAGAACTCCATGATTTCAGAATAAAATAAAACATCAGAATTCATGTTCAGTAAATAATATCGATTCAAGCTAATTAAGCAAAACAAAATGAAACAAAATCTGATTTGCCATCTGTGTAATTGTTGATACTTTATTTGGCCAAAGAAAGATATTTTTGCTTATTTAGACTATTATACAACATTTCTGACAAGTCAAAACGGATTTGGAAATATAACTTTCTTGTCATATATTACAGGGATAACAGTGTTAACAAACTTATCAACACAATTTTTTTAGTCTCACAAATAAACTTTCACTTTTGTTGCAGGTTAAATTAAAACAATAATAATAATCCACTGGTCATCTTCAACGAAATACCTGAAAAAGTAAGAACTTTCTTCATATATTTCTGGTTCTTGACTCAGTTAGTCACCAACATAGGGATCACAAAAGGAGTTTGAGAAACTGCAAAGCTAAGATTTCCTTGTGGAAAAACAACAACAACGAAAACAAAAGCAATAATAATAATAATAATAATTTAATAATAATAAAAATAATAATAATAATAATAAGAATAATAATAATAATAGGCATGATTGAATATGTTAAAAATCTTTATTAATAAAGTAAGTAAAAAATGAAATTTTTGACCAAAACTGATGCCTCAATAAACAGTAATTTGATGAAATAAATTTTAAAATAAAACTAATTTGAAGAAGAACAAATAATTCAGCAAACATTTAAAACTGAGTCTTAATCTTTTAAAGAATGGTTCCTGGCTTCAAGAAATTATAAACAATAAAGTATAATACTAATTAAATCCTTTTCTCAACACTGAAAGTGGAAATGGTGTTCAGTTTACATACTGTATTTGCAGGATTTACATTTCAATGGACAACTATATTGAGAGCCTTGTTTCTTATTACAAGTGAATAACATTTCTGTACAAGTTGATATCAAACGTTAACAAGACAGAATGCAATAAATTAACTATGTAGTATAATGGAGCATTTATATACCTATTATTTTTCTATACATATATATAAAATATATATATATATATATATATAATATAATATACCGTAGATAGGTGAACAGGCATGACTGTTATATATATGTGTGTGTGTGTATGTTTGTGTAACTGAATCATGAAAATATGGAACTTTATTTAATATATAAATATAGCGAGTTTTTTTTCTTCTTCCCATTCCTGCTGTGTAATTAATGACATATTTTACCATAATAATAATAATAATAATAATAATAATAATAATTAATAATAATAATAATAATAATAATAAAATAATAATAATAAAATAATTGACGTTTCAAAAAAAGAATGATATTCAGAAAATGACTTATTGAACTTATTAAGTGACGTTGTAAAGGAAACATAATAATCCTTTTTCAAACTTCCCAAATGAAAGTAAATATTTGAGCATAATTTTGTCACGAAACCCCATGTAACCCATTATACTCGGCAGAACTTCCTTCTCAGCTTCCTCGTATAAAATTCTCTCATGGAGCTGTAAACTGCCAATGCAATAGCCCCGGTTGCAAACGATGAATATCTAATAAAGTATTTAGTTAAGCTTTAAAACAAGACGTATATGCCTTTTAACGAAACTCTGAGTGATGTCAAGGGAAAAAACTTTATGAAAACACAGTAATTTTTAATATAACAGAATCCCGCTTTTTTTCAGACAAAGGTCGCGGGCTCTACCACACATCTCAAAAATGAAGCCGGGCAATTTGACGTCGATGGATGCCAATGACTGCAATTTTAGCGCAACGAATATACGTTAAACAACAAACGGTAAAGTTCGGTACCTTTTATATTTTAAAATGATTCTGCTTAAAAAAATAACCTAAAAGACAACATCGCTCAAAAACCTAGCAATTTTTTTTTTTTTTTTTATCACAGACGGAAAAAATCTATAATTATAGATAATGACAGTAGGATTTTCTGAATCACTAAATAAAACCATGAAAGCAGACCTTTCAATAATTACTGATACAGGGTTATGTTTTGGACTATCAGACCAGGACATCGTTCATTCAGAGCAACTGCAACCTTCCTATTTTTTATCAATCCTGTTCATCTGTCTGCAGCAAATTGGCATTTTCCCCAGATGTAACCGAGCAGCATTCCTTTCCCAGTTGCAAAAGGGGACGCCATATCTCAAAAACTAACCATACTTTCTTAAAATAATCTCATTATTATCCCCACACTAAATTAAACTTACTCATCATCTATAATTCTACGCCGCATGCAAAAAAAAAAAAAAAAAGGCTTCGTGAGGATCAAGCGTTCACGAAATAATTCCTCATCGCCTTAATCGAGACTCTCGATGTAATTTAACCAATCAAAAAATATTCATAATTAATTTCATGGCGTTTCAAGAGAACTTACGGTATTATTAAAATATTTAAATTCATATTACGAAGATGAAAAAGATGTATTATGTATGCTCTACGTCCTGAAAACAAAATAATTCAAAAATAGAACATTTTTTGAAAGGCTTATTACCATTATTATTAACAAGAAGAGGGAAATGATTAAAGTCTTATTAACTGAAATTAGTTACACAGACAGATAAAGAAGATCTTTAAATTCTGCTTATTATTCCTAATAAACTGTTAAAATATTACTTGAATAAACAACATCGAGCGATTCGATTAAGAGATGAGGAATCTGACCTTTAGGACGTTCACGGAGCCTTCTTTTTTTTTTTTTTCAAGCGATGCTCCCTATCATTATAGATAATAAGTAGGCTGACTCATTATGTGAATAACGGACCTTTCATAATTACTGATGCAGGCTCATGTTTGGAACTATCAGACCATGACATCGTTCATTCAGGGCAACTGCAATCTTCCTATCTATTTATCAATCCTGTGTGTGCGCTCGGGTGGCATTTTCCCCAGATGTAACCGAGTACGGGACCTTTCCCTGAAAAAAGCAGGACGTCATATCTTAAAAACTAACCGTAGAATTTTCTTGAAACTAATCTCATTATCTTCCCCACACTCAAATCACATTGCGGTGACCTGTCTAACCCAACCTAACCTAATCTATCCTAGGGGCAGGGCAAAAAACACCGGGGCTGGTGCAATGCTAGCATACATCTCAGGAATTTTCGGGCGGGTGTAAATTCTAGGTATGACATAAACACATACTTTAGTATTAACAGTAACCACAAATATAATGATTACAAGAAGGATACAAATAGATTAGAAGAGGGGTGAACGAATGATTGATGTAGAAAAGAATAAACTAACTCGCATTGCAACCGCCCATTATCGTCTGTGTGGAGAAGGCAGAAGTACCTACAAAGTTCATGCTTTGAAGGAACATCTCGCGTAGATATAAAATCACATTTCACTAACGTTCAGGCAGTAACTTATGAGCAAAACCCACTAACTTATAGCAAGCGCTACCTATATTAAACAAAAATGTCCTAATTAGCTATAACTAGTCACGGCTTGTACATAAATTAAGGCACCACTGGAAGGATTCACTATTGTTAGCAGACATATTCAATCAAAAAAAATCTGTTGTTCCTTCAAATTGTGTTTTAAAATTTCTTTTAATACCAATCGCATCGCCCCATATTAATATTTAAAAAATTTAGCAACAAAATTACTATCAAATGTTTTTTAATCACATTCGAAACGACAATCTGTAAAATTGTTATTTCAAGTAACTGAGGAAGTAATTAGCTGTATGCAATATATAGGTAAATATCTGTCTCTATAAATATTAGTTAAATGCTTAACAATCCATCTATTTATAAATGATTTTTTCTGCAAAATATAAACACTCCATAATTCTTTAAAAACAGCCATTTAATTAGGTAATCCATGTAAGTAATCGGCAAAATGTCAAAAGTTTCTCATGAATTTAAATATAATAAAAATACGTATTTGTATCCGTATATTTTTCTGTGTGTAATAGCTTTTGTCAGGTGGTATTAGACTGTACGTTTAGAATTTCCTTCGTCCAGTACGTGGCCTCTATTTAACTATACAAAATGACGGTGCCCTCTGGCTTTGATTCATATCCCGTCTCTCTTTTATATTACCATCATTTATGTGTAAACTAGTTTATTCATATTTCACAAACATCGAACAAAATATTTCTCACTTAACATCCTACATTCCAAGGCTTCCTAAACCTTTATTATAAACCACTCAGTCACATAAGGAAATACACCAAAACGTGAGGAAAAATAAAAATATTTCGTCTAAGAAATAACAGGAAAATACCCACTACTTGGATGCTTTATTCTTTATGATTCTATCCTCATGGAACTGGGAAAGCCTGTATAATATTGTACTTGAAGTACTACTCAATTTCCTTTTGAAAATATCACAAAAATATCTGCATCTGGTTACAAAATAACTAATCCAAAACCAGTTCCAGTTATGTGAACAAAAAGTATTATGGATTATCTACCCAAACAACGAAAAGAAATTATTTAAAAGCCATAATATTGGCAGATACTGTGCCCAAAAGTAAAAGGTTACTAAGAATAAAGGAATGCCTTCTCAAAAAACGCTTCTGAATCAAATCAGATCCTGGAAACTTCGGCTCTATGACGTTCGCCAGAATTAATGAATATCTGCCGCCAAAGTAAAATATTCTACTGAGGAAGTCGTCAAAAGAGAATCCACTGGAAATGAAAAATCAGGCGGTGAATTTTACATTTGGGTATTTTTGCTGTCTGCCACGTCACACCTAATGAAGATTAATGCCATACTTGTCAATTATCATTTTTCAAATTTATTTTCTTCTTGTAATTTTCTCCAGATTCCTTACACGAATCAAAGCGACCGAAAATAAAGTGGCAAGAATCTGTTTGGGTAAAATTTATTACAAGAGTTTTACACCTCTGACGTTACCAAGGGCAACAAGTCTTGGAAGTTATGTGAAATAAAATTCGTTCAAGTTACGAAGAATCTTCGCTAAATACATCATCAGTGATTGGTAGGATGGAGAGAGAGAGAAAAGGATCAGTTCTTGCTTCCTAACATATTGTTCCTAACACCTGTTGCATTGCATTGAGAGAGAGAGAGAGAGAGAGAGAGAGAGAGAGAGAGAGAGAGAGAGAGAGTTCCGTTTTAGCTGTATTTTTTTTCAATATGGAGTCTTCTTTGTGCTTTTACGTAAATAACCATGGCACCCGGTAGGTGCTACATCTGAATGGGTGAAAATACAATATAACAGGAATCTGGAAAAAATAAAATATACAGATCCCCAGAAATGTCAAGTGCCACTGAAGCACTCCTGTGTATTTTGAAATGACCAACGCTAATGCATTCCTCATTCTTTGGAATGTACCTTACAAAGCAAAGAAAAAATTTTCCAGTCAATTGTTATTCCTTAGTTGCTTTAGCAAAAGGCCCATCCTTTTCCTTCTGAAACACAAGACAAGGCAATGTCCGTCTTCCCAAGTTAACGATATCCCTGGAAAGATGTCTCATAAGACTACAGTAATGATCTGCGTAAACTATTCAGCTTGCCTTCGTGCTGATATGATGGATGAACCGAATTCTGAGATGAATATCCCGTTAAGAAGGAAAAGCTCTGGTGTCGGGAAATAATGGCTTTGGTACAGGTTAGGAAGATGTCAGAAGGGTTACTAAAGTTAAATGAAGTATCTGAGAGAGAGAGAGAGAGAGAGAGAGAGAGAGAGAGAGAGAGAGAGAGAGAGAGAGAGAGAGAGGGGGTATTGTTGAAATTATATAACGAATAAAATTAATGAATAATTTCATCTCTCTCTTTCAGCAAGATCATCGTTATCGAAAGACAAATCAAATGAATGTAAGGCCACAAAACGAAGGCGAACAAAAAACATTTGTGCATTAACTGAAGTAGTGGGTAGAAAAGCCCATAGGAAAGAAATAATTAAGGAATAATTAAGGAGGGATTATACTAATCTGCAGATTTTAAAAACATATAGAAAATTTCTACATATTCTATCCATTACATAATGATGCTTACGATCAGCATGGTCATTTTCTAAAGGCAGGGCTCATTACTTGACAAACAGATTCTGTTAATGAATGCATAATTACTTAAAACGCTGACAACCTACAAAGAAACCTTATACAAGTATACAAGTAGATGAGCAGACGAAAGGTGGAAATTTCCTGCACAGTAGGCCATTTTCTTTGAAGCAACCTCCTGCAAGAGAAACAACTTAATGCTGAAGATATTTATATACTCATACATACATACATATATATATGTATGTGTATATGTATATATATATATATATATATATATATATATATATATATATATATATATATATATATATATATATATATATATATATATATGTGTGTGTGTGTGTGTGTGTAATATATATACCTACAGAAATGACTTAAAACGGGCATATATAATTAACTGCAGACCTAAGAACCGTCATTTTAGGAATAAGAACTGATTTGAAAAGAATGGTAAAGGAGAGTAAATCTCCATAAAATTTTACCAAAACATAACTCCAGCACTTGCATGTCCAAAAAGGCCAATCAAAGTCCCCAGCGAAAGATATATAAAAACTAGGAAAAACTCTGGATAAAAGTCTAAACTGTTTCACAACCGACATTGTTTCAAATCGAGAGAAAAAATGTGCCCCCTTAAAGGGAATGACTCTACATACAAGAACTAAAGTTACTCATACATATATTCTCTAACTGATGATTCAAGAATGAAACCGCTGAGAAATGTTCTTGCACAACCAAAATCCGCTCCTTACACAACCACACCCAAAACTGCTATAAGAAAAATAGAATGTGCATATAGTCCACCGAACATGCGAAAAGAACTACTGGTATTCATATGCGCAAAGAAAATTTGTGAACACAGTAAAGGATATTAATTTTTTATAATTGAAAAGTCAGTTTTTTTCGTACAACAGCATCTTTTATCGGGAATTCTTTGTTACGACTTTACTCATCTGATATTTCTCTTAATCAGCAAACTCACTGAAAAAGAAGATAAAAGGAAGTTGGGGATAACATCCTTTCTTATTCATATCCAGTTCGTAGACAAACAGAAATCATTTCTTTCCTCGATCTCACGCGAGAATAGAACAATATATTTGCTCATAAAATTACCAACGGATGCTCCAGCAATAAAAAAATCTTTTACAATATATTGTAAACTCCTACAAATAACCTGTTTTAATTAAAAGCAAGCCATATTTAACCCTCCGTAACAAGTAAGCAAATAACTTTATAAAAACATGATAAAAAAATTAGTTAAAGAGGAAATTGCCTGGTTTAAAAATTAAAATAAAATTGCAAATGTTACTAACAGGAAAAAAAATAATACATGATTAAATGAAGAAAAGTGGATATTTCTCATAGAAGGAAGTAGTATAATGTGTTGAGTTTGTTTAAAAAGTAATAACCCGCTTCTAAAATAATATGAAAACAACCACGCGAATTATATAAAAAAAAAAAATTAATGAATGTCACCGTTCTGCATCACTAAGAGAAATTTGCACTGCACTATGCTTGGGATATATTATATAAACATAATATTTTGATTTTAATAAAAACGCCACTGTAATGTATCGCAAATATCCAGTTGATTCCAATTCCAGAAAATATTCCCAGATAAAATCTTAATTAATTTATCTTTTCAAATGATGTTAACTGTTTTTTTTTTCAGAAAAATATTAGCGTTGAAATTTTAAATTCATTAAGATATTTGCAATAACCACATTCTCTTCTGACATGAAAACCATAACATACATATGTATATGCGAAAAAATTTGAAAAATATTACAAGAATATATATACCATTTGAAATTCTAATTAAATATAATCAAATATAAATTGGAAGGCAAACCATTTCTCAAATAAATAAAAGAAACTTTACTAAGATAAATAAACAATGACTGTGCTAAGGTTACATATGGATTTAATACTTAAGTTATTTACGGATTGGAAAAAATTAAATAATATACATCTAAGGCCACCGTAATCACAGTAAATGGCAGTGATTCCTAGGAAAAGCTAAACTGATGTAACGTTAGATAACATTATGAAAATGTATTTGCTAGATTGACCTTCCTGTCTACATATTGCATGTTGAACAAGAAACTCTTATGACGGCCAAAAGATAATTCCAACGGAGAAAAACCAAAAATCTTTTGAGGATCATAAGAAAATATATAACACTTAACTGATGATACGGGCAAAGACTTCAAAACAGCTATGTATGCCACTTGCTATGCCACAATTCCATTGCATTTAACAATCATGGAAAAACAGTTCTTACTTAAGATCTTTCTGAATTCTTAATATTTTGCCTATAACAAATGAATTTTAAATTCAATTTTATAACCACAAGAAATGTTGAATACGAGAATCGTAAGTAAAAAATGAAATGAAGCTAAGCAAAAAAAAACTGTGAGACAAGAAATGAAGTCGATAATAAGCGAAGAAATGCCAGGCCCACGCCTAAGTGTCCATAGCTGTCGTAGTTTCTTGATCTTGAATATGAGTCTTAATATCCACGGGGATCGGAGGGCCACGTTACTGAAGAGGGTTTGCAGCACGAGAGAGAGAGAGAGAGAGAGAGAGAGAGAGAGAGAGAGAGAGAGAGAGAGAGAGAGAGAGAGAGATTTCGATGACGACAACAGAAATGGAAGAAAATCAACTTTAATGAAAAAGGCAAAGGAGACGTAGACCATTTAAATACTATGACGGACTTCAACGTGATGTTTTTCTCCCGTGTTCATAAGATGCCTGAGAAAGAGGGAGAAAATATGAGATCAACCGGCACGTTGAGATCGAAGACAGAACATTCATTCTATCAATAATAGCATAAGTATGTAAAACCAACAATCAAAAGGTAAGCTAAAGTATAACACAACTTCTATAGCTTACAGAATTTCCACGCACTACCTGTAATTCAAACCTAAATTTTCCGAGCATTTTCCTTTAAATGTCATCCAAAGCCGCTTTTCTCTCCCTCCCGAAAAAGGCCTTTCATCGTAGTCAGTGGTTTCTTAAGTTTCCACCAAACAAACGGCAAATTTACATGTTTTATTTACTCATCTTTCAATTTTACCGTTCGTTTATACTTCACAGCGCATCTGCAGACGACCACGGTTAACAACTAAAGAAAAACAAAAGCTCAGACTAAGTACATTTGCGCATAAAACTTCACCTGGAAAGTTCATTCATATTCAAGAAGCCTTCATAAAAGCACTTATTATGCTCTTGACATTCTCGAGAGATTTCATTACCTTCAGAAACATGTCCCATCAAGCTTGAAATGTGATGCTCTCATTTCTGTGATGAATAAGAGAAGTGGCTTTGTCTCTTGTTACAAAGCGATTAAATAGATTAAAACAACCGATTGTTTAAAAATAGCATCTAGACAAAAATCACTACACACTCTAAAAGACCGTCCGTCTAACAAAGAACGATTAATACCTCCAGCAAATGACACCTACGATTAATTACCTTCGTTGTAGCAGGTGCGTATTCTGGCACTTGCAAACGACCCCTGTCACTTGTCACATGACGGACAGAGGATGAATATGAAAAAAGGAATCGTTAACCACCCCAATTCTTTATCTTTCTCGTATACTTTCAATATCATCCACTTTTAATATAATATTCTAATAATATGACTTTCTCTTCAATCTGAATTGATTTTTGCGAATATTTTTTCAACAATGATTACTTCTTGTATGATTTCATCCAAGGAAAATAATAATAATAATAATAATAATAATAATAATAATAATAATAATAATAATAATAATAATAATATAATGATAATAATAATAATAATAATAATAATAATAATAAGAGGATTGCATTTATGTCCATGTTTTACTTCACCTGCGAGATTAGTTTACGTTAACGTCTACATCTGAAATTTATTAAAATCCTTTTTACCCCTTTTAATATATCAATTTACTCAAACAATTAATTGTACAAAATTCAGTGAACTATTAATCATTCGATCATACATCAAGAAAAGTGCTATTTATGCTTTGTCAAGATGTCTTCCTGTTCGATTACCTAAATGCAAGATTAAGGAATTAAATTCGTCATCAAGTTCACTTCCTCAAGCCTAATGAATTTTCTAAGAAAAAAAGGAGACAGACAAGTAAGCTTTATATCAGCCTCTAAATCAATCTCCCTTGGAAGATAAATGCGAATATTTCTTCGATAGCCTAGCGCCTGTAATCGATCCCCTTAAGGTACATCAAATCCCAAAAATGGGGTATAGGACGGGCAGACAACAAAACAGATGAGAACAGCAGTTTAAGTTCAACAAGGACAAAAGTGTGTGTGTGTGTGTGTGTGTGTTTGTGTGTGTGTGTGTGTTGTGTGTGACACAGTGTGTGTGTGTGTGTGTTTCAAGATTTAGATTAAGAGGGTGGAGGAAAAAAGTGATAACATTCGAGCAATTTAAAGATTTCCTTTAAGGAATGTCATACTGCACGAATAAGATATTAGATTGTCGTTATGGCATTATCATTATTATTTCTGTAATCTTTATTAACCTATTCATAACCAATATTAGACTTCCAACTAAACTATTTGTTTGTATGTTCGACCGTGTTTAAGAACGTTTTAATTTTAGACGACCACAAGCCATTTATTTGTGTAAACTACAATAAGGCTTCAGGTAATGACAAATTCAATAAGGTCTCCGTAGAATGATTACGAAAACGAAGCAAAAAGTCGCGGCAGAAAAAAACCCAAAACCAATGTCCCGCAATATTACAGTCACTTCGACAGGTAAAAGCTCACCTTAGTTTTCGTTTTGTCGCCACAACAAATATCAAAACGAGAAAAATAAAAGGAAAAGACCTATTTCAAAACAATATATTTAATCTCAATTTCAAATTTTCTAACAAACATTCCCATCGCCCGAACACCACCCAGTCCTCTCTCCCTTAGCAGAAAAGTCATCCTTTGTTTTTGTTTTCTTTGCCCAGGATGAAAAATAGAGCGAATTAGACTTCATTAGTCCTTCCAAGGATGAGAAAGGATAAAGGAAGTTGAGAAGGTAAGAAGAATGGAGGCGAAGAGAAAGCAGGAAGGAAGTGGTGATGATAGGGAAGGGCACGAGAAGCAAAGGCGAAGAAGTGGTAACGGTGTAAATTGCGGATCCAGTGGACGCTCACGCAGCGATGCAGACTCACGTACGCGTATACACAGCCCAGCAATTAAGCGCCTGGCTGATCTGCAACCGAGGCCCTGATATCGTCATAACGGCGTTTCCAGACCGTAATACATTTCGAGGAATCTGATTCAATCGTTAGTCTAGCGTTCCGAGCGCCATATTTCTATCGCGCGAAGAACATTACAGGAAGGTCACTGGAATTCTGGGCATCTCCTATTTATGCTCGTCCAATTATCGTTACATATTACACCGCGAAACTGCCGTAGGATCGAATTTGCAAAAACTAAAAATCACTCCAATCTAAGTGACTAGGAGGTCTCTTCGACGTTTACACACGATTTTTTATTTACATCAAATACCAGAGAGAAAATACAAAAAACCTGACTGTTACCTTACGTGGTCATAAATATCTTTTGCCTTTTAATGTCTCCCTAGAACAATATCCCATTCTCTTTACTATTCTGTCTTTCTTCTTCTTCTCCATCTCGAAATTATTTCCACTCCATTTGATTCAGTTTCTGAACTGGTTTTTCCATAATCATCCCATCCCATGCCAAATAGACCGGACGTGTGAAACGTTATTACAAAATCAAATTAGAAAGCTATCACCCAAACGTTTGTCAATCCATCATCCATGGGACACCATATAAACTTGTTGAGAAAAGTCTGAGAAAAATATTCAAATATCAAGATCCTAATGAAAATTAAAATATCCAAAGGATATGGGATATCCAAGAAAAAATTTATATAATTATTTAAGTTCTCTTCCTCGCATAAACTCCCAGGATCCCTGAAAAGGAAATATGGAAAAACTAAATGTCAAAGTAGCCCCAGGACTCATTCTCAGAAGAGTATTCTCTAGAAACATTAAACATAGTGAAAGAAAACGTGATGGACTCCTTTTTTTTCTTAGGATGCAACAATACACTTGTCTTCCACACTATAAAAAGCCACAGTCGAATAGGATGACTGTGATACCTCAAAATATTAATTAATTAATTAATTAATTAATTTCTGTTAAGAATTATTACTGAGTCAACAAACTGATTTTTGATGATTAAAAGACGGGGAAAATAAGTTTAGGCTGTGGATTTATTAACTATGTGCTTTATAATCTAACACAAATCACTCAATTATATTTTTTTACAATGACTCTCATTTAATTTCTTGTTCCAATTTCAATTTAGGACTTTAAACGCCCTGTGTTTAATACATGAATAGACATGTTTTTTTCCAAAATATAGCCAAGAACAGTTTTCAGTCTTAATCATGAATGACTATGGCAAAAAAATAAACTTCGCTCAGATGAAGTTATATCAATCACAAATGACTCAATAAATTCATTAATACATATCTCGTTTTAATCTCTTCATTTACAATTTTTTCTAGCAAGTGATTAAAAATGCCTTGAGCCAATTTTCTGTCTTATAGACAAACCATTGTTTCGTTGGCATATCGAAGTACGCTTACAAGTCTTTCATTTAGAAATTATTTATTCAAGGCAACGATATAAAACTTTCAACAAGAGCCAATCAACCTGGGGAGAGCTATAGTGGTAAGAGATAAGGTGGTAAGAAAAATTTGGTGTTTTATTTGAATGATATATGTTCTTCAACCATCAAATTATGTCCCTAAAATCAGCACCTCAAAAAAATTTTTCATCCAGTTTCCAGCAAGTCTTTTTGGGTGATCACATGAATTTTTCATTGACTTTACAGTTACAAATAATTCATATTTGGTAAGGTAATCAGGGTGGCTTGCGCCTTTTTTATTCAACCAGTCTCGCATATCGCTCTTTGTACTTGACATTGTTGGAGGTCTATCAGTTTGCAGTGAATGATATGAAGCCTTGTCCATAATAATTACGAATGCTGGTATTATGTTCGGAAGGAGTCGTGTAATGAACCATTTTTTAAACATTTCTTTATTCGTTTGATTATGGTAATCTCCATCATCGTGTTCGTCCTGCTGCCCTTTACCGTTTGTGGTTTTACGCCTGTTACATGTTCATAAGATTATCTTGTCAACACTTACCCACTGTATAATTATGGTTTACCCAGGTTTCGTCTAAATATATTATGAGTGTTCTCCCATCTCATTTAAATTCTTCATTTTCTGTAAAATTTTGTTCTTCCATTAGAAATTTTCTAGCACTCAATTTTTTGTATCTGAAACCTATTTCATACAGCACTTTACGAAATGATTCTTTGCAGCCACCAAACCCAATATTTTTCTTCACTTGCAACACTTTCTACCGTCGGAATTTCTTTCCTTGCATAAAATTCAAATACAGTTCGCCGTATAACTCATGGATCGAAATCGCCCGCTTTTGTTACGGTTCCTGATATTTTCCTTTTCTATTTCCTAAAAACCGGGTCTCTAAATTCTTCTTCCGTTTCTTTAGCATCCTTACAAATCTGATGCAAAGTAGTTTTTGATATCTTCGTTGCGTCTGCGGCACGTTTGACTGCTTGATCGATTCCAAACATGGATAAAGCCATTCCATTTATCCTTTCCCAATTTAAAAATAAGAGGAGTGGTAGTCGTTGTATACGCCATTTCTTGTTCTTACAATAATAAGGACACGCCAAGGGGAGCCAATCCTCCCAGTGGTGTTTAAGAAATATTTTGCTGTCACCAGACAATGAATAATGAAGATTACCCTTTGACCAGCCAGATCTCCACATTGGTCATTTTCCTTCCCTTCTCTTAGTAAAGCGAAGGCAGCCGGATTAAAGAGAATCGGCAGCGCTGAAAATGGGATCGGAGTCCGCTCCTAAAATGGTTGGAATTTAAGCGTAAAACAGTGAAGGGATTGTTAAAATAACAACAGGAAACTGAGACAAAGCTGATTCTTCCAACAGTGTTGGTCAGATAACCCTGTTCGATTGTTTCTGTTGGCGAGACGATCGGAACGACCTTGTGGTCGTACGGGTGATTCCAGCTCATCAGACTCCATCGGTGCCATGACTCTCAGCTATAGAAACATCAGTCATCTGGGATAAAAGAGAGGTCGACAAAGTGGCCAATAATTAACGAATTAACACAATTATCCTCATCTGTGAAGGTTTGTTCCCTCCAAAATCACACCCTAATTATTGGCCACTTTGTCGACGGTTTTAAGATTTATGTTTCTGGTGATGTGAGACTTCTGATGTTGCTCCCACCTCTCTTTTATCCCAGATGACTGATGTTGCTATAGCTGAGAGTCATGGCACCGAAGGAGTCTCTAATGAGCTGGAATCACCCGTACGACCACAGCGTCGTTCCAACCTCCTCTGCAACAGAAACAATCGAACAGGGGTTACCTGGCCAACACTACTAGAAGAATCCGTTTTGTACCAGTTTCCTGTCGTTGTCTTAACACTCCCTCTGCTGTTTTACCGCTTAGTAGGACTGATGAGGGAAGGGGAGTAGTATCTGAAAGTCTCTCCTTGTCGTTTTTAACTTTGTACATAAATATTTTTAACAGGACTATGGCTTTTAATTCTCGATATTACAGCCTCGTTACAAGGTCGCCTTGTTTCAGTAATAATAATAATAATGTTCTAATACACTTGGTAAGTCGACTGACACATTAATCTGACCGGCTTAGCCCTCAAACTGTTTTATGTGGAAAGGATTGCTGCTTGGTTATAAATCTGCAGCGCCTAAATGAAACAAGAGAACATGTGTCCTTTACTAAATAAAAAAAAAAAGGCTCTCTATACAATTTATTAATGCTGAGTAAAAGTACCGTATTATGTTAATCAAAGTAAAGGGACATTCTGTATAACAACGTAGCATTAAAGCTAAAATTATACCTAACACAGGTACTTCAATGAAACGGTATAACTTTCGATGATCATCTTTTATAACTGAAGCTAGGATTCTCTCTCAAATTCCGGTGGCGGTAGAAACTTCTTTCAAAATTCATGAGCTGAGGTGAGACAATGAATTTTAATGTCAAAGGGCACCTACCTGGTTACGTAAATAACAACGTAGTCTGAGGAACCCAAGATAAAGCCTCAAAATACGAGAACACGCTGCGAACATGAAGCAATCTAAGCATATAATTATCTTATTCTTTTTTTAGGTAGAGTAATACAAAGTATTATTACACAAATTGTTCAAAACATGTACACACATACAGAAAGAGAGAGAGAGAATGAGAGTAAAAGTACTGTATAATGAAAATTCATACTGGCCAACTGTGATAACGCAAAATATAAGATGAATGAGAAATAACAGAAAAAGTTGACTGCAACCGCAGAAAATATACAATGAAATGCGTGCACGGAGAGAGAGAGAGAGAGAGAGAGAGAGAACTATCATAAGTTCCAGATGTTAGCATACCTTAGTTTAACTAGACCACTGAGCTGATTAACAGCTCTCCTAGGCCTGGCCTGAAGGATGAGACAATGAATTAGACTTATTTCACGTGGTGGCTAAGAACCAATTGGTTACCTAAATTGTTCAAAACACAAAGGGACCTACAGCTTATTGTGGAATCCGACTCACATTATACCGAGAAATAAATTTCTATTACCAGAAATAAATGCCTCTAATTCTTCATTGGCCGGTCGGAGACTCGAACGCGAGCCCAGCAGGGTGCTAGTCGAAAACTATACCGACCTGTCCAGCGAGGAACTAGTTCCAGATGTATCACTGATAGTTCCGAAGAGTACGAATTGGTAAGGAATTCCTTTCCCAGTTGATGAAAGCAATCAGAATATCCATTCCAACGTCGTACACGCACTCCGAACCTACCTTCGATTCACGGTCGAAATACAAATGCATTGATGATTATCAATTCGTGTCCCTTTCTTAGCACTTTATCACACTGTTCAAAGCACTATGAGAAACATTCACACCTTCATCAAGTGAATATTGAAAATTGTATTCAGGAGAAGATGGATCCGCTGCTAATGAAATTTCAGTGTATATGGTTGAAGCGGCTCAAATTGCCGAAAATTTATACATGCATGCATACATGCAATCACATATGTGTATACATATATTTTCTAAATGCCAGTGGATCCTAAAACTCCATTTATCTATGTATCTGTATGTACGTATGTATCTATCTATCTATCATTCAACCATGAATTTCTGCTAATGAAATTTCACATCAGGATTGAAGGTCTCTCAATTGAAAGACCTGGGTTCGATTTATACATGAGTCATGCAATCATATTTGTATTCCACACGTGATTGTGTGTTGACTATATCTAAAAGTCAATATATGTGTGTATGTGTGTATGTACCTGTATATATATATATATATATATATATATATATATATATATATATATATATATATATATATATATATATATATATATATATATATATATATATATACATATGACTGAGAGAAGGAGAGAGGTAATCACCTTTTTAAAAATTACACATTTTGATCGCGTTAATAACTTCGAAAAAAGTTTTCTCTCTCTCTCTCTCTCTCTCTCTCTCTCTCTCTCTCTCTCTCTCTCTCTCTCTCTCTCTCTCTTCCAGCAGTAAGTCGTTGAATATTCGAGCTATTGTATTTTGTTTGAACGTTCTTTTAGAAATAAACACTGACATTCTTGTTCATTTCTTATAGAAACGACGTGGAATGCAAACCTGGAATACCTTTCAGAGATGCTGAATTGTGAAAATACTACACACACACACACAGAAATTGGCGCAATGTTTTGGGTACACTATTAATATATCCATATGGCACTCACAAAAAAGCCTGTAATTACACAAATAGTCTACTTAAAGTATGTATGTATATATATATATATATATATATATATATATATATATATATATATATATATATATATATATATATATATATATATATATATATATATATATATATATATATAATATAATGCGCTACAAGGAAAACTCATGCAAGCCGGACCCCATAGAAAAATGAGATTAAGGTCGTATGCAGAAGAGGAGGATATATATATATATATATTTATATATATATATATATATATATATATATATATATATATATATATATATATATATTAATATATATATATATATATATATATATATATATATATATATATATATATATATATAGTTAGTTATAAATGATTTGTTTAACCAGACCTCTGAACTCTTTTAGGTTCTTCTCCTGTTGGCTGGGAGTATATATATATATATATATATATATATATATATATATATATATATATATATATATATATATATATATATATATATATATATATATATATATATATATATATATATATATATATATATATATATATATATATATATATATATATTTTTATATGTTTCCTGGTGCAGGTGGATCTTATGACTCCACAATTATTACTTTACTCGAACATGGCCTTGTAAGATACCCAGGACATATAAAACACAAACAAAAAAAGAAGTACACGGAGCGGAGGGCTCTTCACTAGGGAAGTGCGTGAAACACGTGGATATAAAAATAGTTATATTTGATAGCACACAAAGGTCAAAGGGAAAATTAACTGAAAACACGGTAAATTACTGGAGCTTGGGAATGCCAGGAACACGGACCAAGGATAATTCTGCTACAGGCGTCTTTCTGAAACGATATTTGGACCCACGTTACACATCTAATGCTGGAATTTGGGGATTGAATTACTCGGGGGTGCACTGAAGGCGCCAAGGACTCCCCGAGGCGTTACTTGTGACTCAGAGGAGAGAAGCTGTGAACACGTGGGCCTGGCTTGAACCAAGGAATATCAGGGAACACAAAGTTATAGGCCCAGAGATTAATAAATGCAAAAGGGCTAAGTAATCGTGACTAGCAACTCGTTTTGGGTACATTACCACATTTGTAGGGGCGTAGGGAGGACGACGTCTTCTGCCGAGAAACACGTGGGAGCGTGGACAAATGGTAGCCTCCCTCTCAAGGTATTTCTTCAAGTCGTAGATTGGGGCGGAAAAGGGCGCCCTTGGGATGATGAAAAGGCCGCCGTTTAATGTCAGCTCGCGTGTGGAGACTTGCAATCCCCTTGCAGTCTTCTAAGGCCACGTGGAATGGAACACGGGGCACACAGGGCGGCGATGGGATCCACGTGGCGGCGAGCGGAAGAGGAGGGCAGGGGCAAAGGACCGAGACTTGACTTGTTCTCGGCTTAAACTAGCAACCGCGTGTGAGGGAGAGCTGTCCTGGCCCTGACCTTTTATTGCTTCTGGACAGGGGTAGGGGGGGGGCGATGTCCTGACCCAGCTCGCCGACCCGGATATCATAGAAAACGATTTTCTTTCCCTGTACCAAAGAAAACAGTGCAAAGCCAGTTTACTGTCCCCAAACTATTATATTTTCTCTGAGCCCTATACCCCGACCTTCAAAGGTTCAAAACCAACCCAAAGCAGGGAAGGAGAAGAGCTTCCTAGCGGATTTTGGCGCTACTCTTTACAGCTCCCTGGCAAGATAATATTCACACCTATAAACGGGTGCAAATATTGACAAAAGCAAAAATGAGCGAAGAAAACGTTCGACTTTATTCTATCTTTTACTTTGCTACAACCTTTACTTTACTTTATTTGTAAAACTCTGATGCCACACTAATCAATAACAAACTGAAGGTTTACTTTAGGAGCAGAGTGCAATTTAGAATATACAATAAAAGGGGTAAACTTGCTTGCAAATTAATTATTGCTCAAATACTTCCTAAGTACTGTTTCTACCCATTCTTTATTCGATTTACTTTACTGGGGTAATAAGGCGCTCAAAAGAAAATAAACAAAGAACACTTCAAAATTTCAAAATAACAACAACAAAATAAAACATACAAGGCAGAATTTAAAAGGAAACAAATGTAAACCCACTGATTCCTTAATGCTATCCTGGAATTACAGGCATGCTATTAGTTGTGCCTTGAAGAGGCGGCATTCGTGACAATACACTGTAGGTATTAAATAATATCCCCTTTACCAAAATTGTAATAATAGAATTCAATTCTTCTTTTCAATCGACCTCCAATTGTTCACAAGCTCGACGAGCATAACTAATATTTCCCACGAACGCTAATCTGAAGGGACAAGAACTTGACAGCTGTGAGGCAGAGAGATTATTCGCGGGTTTTAATTCGCCAACTTAAACGACGCTAAATTTTTACGTCTGCAGCTTACAACTCGGGTGTAAGCTATAAATAGACTACTCGACTTATGAATGGGAGGATAAACAAATGAAGGGGAAAATGGACAAGGATAACATTCTCCACAGGGATAATTAAAAAAAGAAATGTAAATAAAAAATAAAGGAAACTACACAGAACAACAACGAAGGATATTACTTCCTACTAAAGGGCGGGCCGCACCGCGGTGATTAAAAAAGGCAACGTTAAAATTCGTAAGGGCAGGAGTCTTGTGACTCAAGATTCGTTAAAAAAAGGAAAGATTAAATGCAAAAGTAAATAATATACGTAGAAAATAAAGGATAACAGAGTGAGGTATTTAGGATTTACTTCTTTATCTAACTTCCGTCGCCAACAGACGACGGTCAGAGCTAACTCTCAGCCCAAGGGCGGGGAAAGAAACCCAAAGGGCGCGACCCCTTCAGGAAGAGTTGACACGCCTGCCTTGTGCCAAAGGACGGGCGTAAGGGCGTGCCACTTCCCACTCTGTCTCTCTTACTGCTTCAAAATAAAATGATTTATGCATTTCAAAAGGGATGATATCCCATATGTTAACTGCCGCTTGCGGTGGTAAGTAAGGGAAAGTGTGAAGGAAAGATCGATAGAGAAGGATGAGGATAGAAATTCCAAAGGAAAGGAAGAAGATAGCGGAAGGCCTTGGCATCCTCTCCTGGATGAAAGGTGCCAAGACGTTCAAAATGAAGAAGGGGCCCTATGCCAAGTTTGCACAGGGGCCAGAAGAGCTCAGGGCTCCTTGTGGACTACCTGCGATCGCCCACACCCGTGGTAACTCCGCCGCGAACCTCTCCTCCTTGGACCGTTGTCCTTGGCCGGGAGTCGGAGGCCCGAGGCCAAAGGGCGGCAAGGGTGCCATCTGGGTCAGCTGCTGCGACAACTGACCCAGGAATTTTGTTCGCCATCTCGGACATTAACCGGCGCAGATCGCAGAGTTCATCGGCCCAGGAAGGCGGGGCAGAATCATGACTGCGGAGGAATCTGCGGCGGCGCGGCGAGAGAGGGGACGGCCAGAGGGGGCGGGGTCGAATTGCTTGCAGGGGTGACCAGCTCAGGCACTGACATTGGCACTGGCACTGGTGGTGATGTGGGTGGTGGTCTCGTCTGTCTGGACGGACGGAGACTGGCACTGCTCAGTGCGCCTAAGGGGCACTGGCAGAGGAGTTGAAGGCCGAGATTATCCTGAAGGAGATCTGGCCGAGGCCGAGGCACTGGCACTGATGCCCGTGCCGGGCACTGGACTCGGTTTGGATGATTTATTGGGGAATGGGGACCCCGGAATGGTGGTGGCTTGAAATGGGACGTAAAGTCTTGGCCCAGGAGGACGTCATAGTCTCCTGGAATGTGTTCGCTTCGGGCGAGCCGAAGGGTCTTGGCTCTGTGGGGTCGGGTGACCCTCAGTTGGACCATAGGGAGGATCATTTTAAAATCGTTAATGCCCTCAATGGTGACGAGCTTGCGTCTGTCTATTATAGCTCCATAGGGAACTTTGTCCCTCCTTATGAGGGGAAATTTGCGCGCCAGAGTCGTCAAATGCCTTGACCTGGCATGCTGAGTATTTACCAGCGAGGAGGTGCCACATAGATGGGACCCTCGGCAGGAGGGCCTGGGACTCGGGATTCGTTACTACCAGGGCGACGGCGGGAGTTCCTGCCTTATTATTTCTAGGCATTTTGCCCATGAGGAAGAGTGGCCATAAACCTTGCACGCCGTGCAAAAGGTTTGGCTGAAATCTCTTCTTCACTGCCCCCGGCAGAGGGCGCAGGCGACTTATTAGGGGCTGTCCAGGAGAGAGAGACGCGGGTGGTTTACTGCGGCATTGCTCCTTGGCATGCCCGATCTTTACAGAACCCGCACACGACGGGCTTCTGTGATTGCCCATTCTTCGGCGGAGGGCACCCGATAGGTAGGCGGGTGGCGTAATTTTTGCGCAGCAGCGAGCTCTCCTGGGGTGATGGGTGTCCCATAGATCCGCTATTCGGCAGCAATCAGCTAAGGTGGGGGGCTCCTTCTCGGCGATGTGCGTGGCGAGGGCCGGCGGGGTGTAGAGTAGGAAGTTCTCTATTTGTATTTGTTCGATGGCATCGTTGAGGGTCGTAACCCCCACGGCCTCGAACCATTTGGCACGGGCACGCTCGGACTTGTAGGCCCAGTCTGCCCAGGTTTGATTGGCCTCCTTCACTGGCCCGCGCCAGCGCCTCCTCCAGCGTTCAGGGGTTATCTCGTGCGCCTTGGCAATAGTCTGGCGTACGACCTCCCAATTTTCCTGCTCCTCCGGCGGGAGGGCCCTGTAGGCAATCAGGGCCTTCCCTCCAAGGAACTTGCCCAACACCAGGGAGAGTTCGGCAGCACTCAGGGGGCAGGCCTTTAGCACTGTCTCGGCGCTGTCGAGCCACACCTCGGGCTCGGCCTCCGTCCACTTTGGCATACAAGCGATAGCCTGGCTGAAGGCACTCATTCCCTGGGGGGCAGGTGGAGGCGAAGGGCCACTCTGTTGCAGCATTGCGAGTTTATGGGCACGCTGCTTGTCCCTTTCTTCCCTCTCGGCTTCTTCTCGTCTCTCCTGAGCCAGCCTCTCTGCCTCCCGTTCCTGTCTCTCTGCTTCTCGTTCCTGCCGTGCGGCTTCGTCTCGTCTCTCCTGAGCCTGTCTTTCTGCTTCTACTTGTCTCTCCTGAGCCTGTCTTTCTGCCTGTATGGCGTCCATCCTCTCCTGTACCCAGTCTCTTAGTTCTCTCCCGGAAAGGCCGAGTTCCTTCCCTGAGGACATGAAGAACTTGAAATCCTCGCTCTGCTGAGACCGTGTCGACATTTTGCAGGCGGGAGAGGACGCTAGTAACACACAGAATTAATTTCCCAGAGCTGTGGGAATCTTGGACACTTTTTTCAAAGGACGTATGATTGGTCTCCCGATTTACCGACGAAGCGGGCTGATTGGGGACGATGAATTAGCGATGATTGGTCTCCCGATTTACCGACAAAATGGGCTGATTGGGGACGATAAGTTAGCGATGATTGGTCTCCCGATTTACCGACGAAGCGGGCTGATTGGGGACGATGAATTAGCAATGATTGGTCTCCCGGTTTACCGACGAAGCGGGCTGATTGGGGACGACGAATTAGCGATGATTGGTCTCCCGATTTACCGACAAAATGGGCTGATTGGGGACGATAAGTTAGCAATGATTGGTCTCCCGATTTACCGACGAAGCGGGCTGATTGGGGACGATGAATTAGCAATGATTGGTCTCCCGGTTTACCGACGAAGCGGGCTAATTGGGGACGATGAATTAGCAATGATTGGTCTCCCATTTACCGACGAAGCGGGCTGATTGGGGACGATGAATTAGCGATGATTGGTCTCCCCGATTTACCGACAAAATGGGCTGATTGGGGACGATAAGTTAGCAATGATTGGTCTCCCGATTTACCGACGAAGCGGGCTGATTGGGGACGATGAATTAGCAATGATTGGTCTCCCGGTTTACCGACGAAGCGGGCTGATTGGGGACGATGAATTAGCAATGATTGGTCTCCCTATTTACCGACGAAGCGGGCTGATTGGGGACGATGAATTAGCGATGATTGGTCTCCCGATTTACCGACAAAATGGGCTGATTGGGGACGATAAGTTAGCAATGATTGGTCTCGATTTACCACGAAGCGGCTGATTGGGGACGATGAATTAGCAATGATTGGTCTCCCGATTTACCGACAAAATGGGCTGATTGGGGACGATAAGTTAGCAATGATTGGTCTCCCGATTTACCGACGAAGCGGGCTGATTGGGGACGATGAATTAGCAATGATTGGTCTCCCGGTTTACCGACGAAGCGGGCTGATTGGGGACGATGAATTAGCGATGATTGGTCTCCTGATTTACCGACGAAGCGGGCTGATTGGGGACGATTAGTTAGCAATGATTGGTCTCCCGGTTTACCGACGAAGCGGGCTGATTGGGGACGATGAATTAGCGATGATTGGTCTCCCGATTTACCGACGAAGCGGGCTGATTGGGGACGATTAGTTAGCAATGATTGGTCTCCCAAGGTAACGACAAACGGGCTTACTTGGGGACTAGATTGGGATATATATTTAGGTCTCCCGAATTACCGACAAAACGGGCTCACTTGGGGACTGAATGGAAAATGAATCGGTCTCACCAACGGACCGACGACACGGATTTATTGGGGACAAGAATAGAATATATAGGCGCCCGGGAATTTCCGCACAGATGACGTCTGATCAGCGAGGGCGCTAGTTTTACTGACTTATGGGAGAAGTGTAATTCTCAAGGGCAATTAGGTGGGTGGCCATCCCACATTCACAACAGATAGGCAACACACGCTGCCGTAGTAACAGCACAAAACAAACACACAAAAAAAACAGAACAATACAGAACATATAATGCCAGACCCCCAATAATGCAAAACAATTTGGTATAGCGAAGCAAATCAAACAAACAAATGTTTTCCTAACTGGGCCACGGAATGGACGGTCAAGGCCGTCTGCGCCATAATATACGCTTTCGCTCCTATTTCTAAAACGAGAGAGAGAGGGAGAGGGTAAAAATGCGTCAGCAATGCTAATCTGACTTTCGAACACGTGGTTGACGTCGAGGTCTCGCGCCTATATCTAATGATTCGGTTTCGAAATCACTCGTTTCTACAGGAGGAATATGCGCACTATTTCTTTAATGATTTATCACCTGTATAACCTAATTGAATGGCATGCAAGCCGCGTGCAAAGGCTTCCAAAGCTAAGTTTTCGGCGATTCTCTCTCTCGTTTTCCTCGGACATGCGCCCTACTATAAAAAAAAATTCCTAGGACTAGTCACGTTTTCTACAGCGTCCTACGCTAAATAAACACAGTTTACTTACGCAGAATTTCCTTGGCCTGTTGCGCTGGCTTTTCAAAGGTTTGTAATCTGTCTCGTATCCAGCTTAGCTGAGCTAATTGCTGATTTCAGATTGCAACACAAACAACAAAGGGGAAGAGGGGGGGGGGATGCAAATATTACGAGAATCACTGGTCAGGTCGCCATTTTTATATGTTTCCTGGTGCAGGTGGATCTTATGACTCCACAATTATTACTTTACTCGAACATGGCCTTGTAAGATACCCAGGACATATAAAACACAAACAAAAAAAAGAAGTACACGGAGCGGAGGGCTCTTCACTAGGGGAAGTGCGTGAAACACGTGGATATAAAAATAGTTATATTTGATAGCACACAAAGGTCAAAGGGAAAATTAACTGAAAACACGGTAAATTACTGCCGTAGAAGTCCTCCCGAAGGGGGAGCTTAGGAATGCCAGGAACACGGACCAAGGATAATTCTGCTACAGGCGTCTTTCTGAAACGATATTTGGACCCACGTTACACATCTAATGCTGGAATTTGGGGATTGAATTACTCGGGGTGCACTGAAGGCGCCAAGGACTCCCCGAGGCGTTACTTGTGACTCAGAGGAGAGAGCTGTGAACACGTGGGCCTGGCTTGAACCAAGGAATATCAGGGAACACAAAGTTATAGGCCCAGAGATTAATAAATGCAAAAGGGCTAAGTAATCGTGACTAGCAACTCGTTTTGGGTACATTACCACATTTGTAGGCGTAGGGAGGACGACGTCTTCTGCCGAGAAACACGTGTGGGAGCGTGGACAAATGGTAGCCTCCCTCTCCAAGGTATTTCTTCAAGTCGTAGATTGGGGCGGAAAAGGGCGCCCTTGGGATGATGAAAAGGCCGCCGTTTAATGTCAGCTCGCGTGGAGACTTGCAGTCCCCTTGCAGTCTTCTAAGGCCACGTGGAATGGAACACGGGGCACACAGGGCGGCGATGGGATCCACGTGGCGAGCGGAAGAGGAGGGCAGGGGCAAAGGACCGAGACTTGACTTGTTCTCGGCTTAAACTAGCAACTGCGTGTGATGGAGAGCTGTCCTGGCCCTGACCTTTTATTGCTTCTGGACAGGGGTGGGGCGATGTCCTGACCCAGCTCGCCGACCCGGATATCATAGAAAACGATTTTCTTTCCCTGTACCAAAGAAAACAGTGCAAAGCCAGTTTACTGTCCCCAAACTATTATATTTTCTCTGAGCCCTATACCCCGACCTTCAAAGGTTCAAACCAACCCAAAGCAGGAAGGAGAAGAGTTTCCTAGCGGATTTAGGCGCTACTTTTACAATATATATATATATATATATATATATATATATATATATATATATATATATATATATATATATATATATATATATATATATATATATATATATATATATATATATATATATATATATATATATATATATATATATATATATATGCATATAGATATATATATATATATGCATATAGATATATATATATATATATATATATATATATATATATATATATATATATATATATATATATATATATATATATATATATATATATATATATATATATATACATGCATATAGATATATATATATTTATATATATATATATATATATATATATATATATATATATATATATACATATATATATATATATATATATATATATATATATATATATATATATATATATATATATATATATATATATATATATATGTGTGTGTGTGTGTGTGTGTGTGTGTGTGTGTGTGTGTGTTGTACAGAAACTATATATATGTAGCCTATATATATGTTTGCGCGTGTGTTTGTATGAACGTATATCGAGAGGTAAATGGCGACGCTCTAAATCGATGCCATCTTCATATTGTAACAACTAAATCAATCACTCAGTTAATCCCAATGCAGAAATGTCCACATTTATACATACACACATATATATATCTATATATATATATATATATATATATATATATATATATATATATATATATATATATATATATATATATATATATATAGTCATGTTCTAAACTAGGGGAAGGAACTTACCACAACAGATGACGCTGATCTGACTAAAAATGCATGGTCTAGTAGAACATAAGAAGGAAAGGTAATGAGCTGAGGGCCTTAGTAGAAAGAGAATTTGGGATAAACTTTTAGGATAATTAAATCGTTATATTTACAATAACATAATCAAGAGATGGAGAATAATTAAGACAGGTAAATGGGGTCCCTCTGGAAAACAAAATTAAGATGAAAAGATGATAACTGGGGTGACGGGATTTCATTTCAACGGCACCGAAGATTAGATAGTGATTTGGGCACGGCAATAAAGCATAATCGAAGCAAAGGATCCACATCGAGAAACTCCATCTGCAATGGAGAATGCATACCGTTACTTAACAAAATTAGCGCAAATAAGGGTGCGAGGGTGCGTTGATGGCACCAAGATTCCTCAATTGTAAACACTGTTAAAATTAACTTGCGAACACAGGTCTATAGGAGAATTCCGTTTGGAAACAGAAAATGAGTAGCAAAAGAAAAGAACTATGTGACAGGTAAAACTGCAGATTCCCGGCACTTTATCTTTTTTCCCAAGAGATCAGTCCTCACAGATATACTAATGATGGGGAAGGGGGAATTAGGGAAATTCGCACTGGAAAGATAATGGACTGAGTACGTAGCCAGAAGGGGGAATAGGCTCTAAAGGACTGGGGTCAATGGGGACAGTCTGTGCCGGAGCTGTGTCTGGGTGTGTTCCTGCCAAGTGCTAGTGGGGCTGCCCCTTTTATCCCTTCTGCTGGATTAAGTTTCCCACTCTTCCAGGTGTCCCATTTTCTATGGCACTTTGGTACGCTACCTTTGACCTCATTGGTCACTCTGTGGACCACGTGGTAAGGACTTTAACTTCGTGGATTGTTGCTGTCCGTCCGACTTTCACTTCTGCTACCAGATGAGCGGGGTTATTTCCAAGGATGGCTTAGTAACCTGGAAAAAGGGTTTAGCGCAGCCACAAGTTCAGGGAAAGGGGATAAAGGGCCGCCAAGGGAATAATAATAGAGATTTAGAGGAGAAACAATTTCCCCATACCGCCTGTTAGTGTCAGTAGTGAGATAAAATGATTTTACTTTACTTTAAGTTCTTTGAAAACGAGTTTACTTTACTTCAAGTTCTTTGAAAACAAGTTTCTTGAAAGGCGAGTTGACTTGGGAAGGGTATCTCCATTGCTATATATATATATATATATATATATATATATATATATATATATATATATATATATATATATATATATATATATATATATATATATATATATATATATATATATATATATATATATATATATATATATATATATATATATATATATATATATATATATATATATATATATATATATATATATATATATATATATATATATATATATATATATATATATATATATATATATATATATATATATATAGTCAAGAATAAACATCCTCCCTTCCTGTAACTTTGATTCTGTCATTTAATTTAGAATTAATCTGTTATTCCTCTGCCTCTTGAGTCGGGCATAGCAGGGAAACTGCGCTTACTTGAACCAGTCAACAGCCGTTAGCAGGCCTCCTTGCCTCCCCCAACATCGCGCGATCCACTAAACAATACAAAACCCCTTTCGTCCCCATCACGCGATGGGGAGACATGTAGGGATAGGGAAGGCCAAAAAGGCCATTTAGCGCTAGGGAACAGGTAGCATTTTGATCTGTAGCCATATAATGATAAGTGCGTTTTCCCTATGCCCTCCTTGCTGGTCTTTTTGACTTGCTTGCAGGTACGGGTGGGCCCAACGCCAGACACTCGAAGAAGCCAGGTTTTTGAAAAGCAGAGAGACGCTCTTCTGATTTCATCTGTGGCGGACGCGCTGCATTTTCTCCAGCTCCGCTGGTTGGACTGACTTCAAAGGACACCTGGAATGGTTGTAGGCGCCAATAACAGTCATAAAAGGTTCGTAGTTTGCAAGTAGTCAAGACCAGCCCTTTCCCCTTTTACTTAAACTCCTTAAAATTCCATTTCTTTAAACTTTTAACCTCTTCTTCCACAAAGCAATCCTCCCTTTGTTAGAATCCTGCCTGTATCCCACACCTTGCCATTTACATACCTTGAATTCAAGTAAAAGATCCCATGATAACCATCAATTATCCCTCCACCAGTGCCATTTAAGGGCTATTTAAGTTAAGCTGTATCAGTGTTAATTTTATCTTTGTGTGAGTGCAATCACATGTTCATTGTTAAAGCCGACGCTGCTCCGATTCTCAGATTGTATCTACGTGATTTCATTGTAATCATCTTCTAGGCTACATTATGTTTTGTATTTAAGAACGTGTATTGGGTGATATTTCATAGGGGAATTCCATCTCCTTCAGTGTACATCGTCATTCCTAACTGAGAACATCTCTTTCAGGGATGCACACGCGGAATGGTCGCTATCCATGCTTCAGTATCTCGTCTGCCACCAAAATCCTGATAATTCCAGGTCGCAGTCAGTAACGAACTCTGTTGTGGCCCAAATGTTCATATGAATTATTCTCCCATCCTGGAGTTCCATCATTTGCATTACCTGAGACTATTTCATGTAATCAGGGCAAGACTGAATATTATTATTATCATTGAACTGATTGTATTGCAGATTGGCCCCATTTTCATCCGCTTGCTTGTTGCCAAATCATTGCATTATTGTTCCCTGTGTCCTATTCTGAATCTGCCCCTTAGTGATTATGTTGTGTCGTGTCTCATTGTTGATTTGCTAAGTTTCTGTAAATGAATCCCTGTAAATTTGTAAAAGAATTCTAAATTACCATATGGCGACCTTCCCCATTCAATTGTAAATCCAGGAAATTCCAAGGTAAGTTTTCAAATAACTTCTCCTTTTGCTCATAAACTGGACTTTCTTGGTTTCGTGGCAGCATCAATTATAATTTTGTTTAAATTTCTCACCAAGCCAAGGTCCAGTTTATGACAATATATGTATATATATATATATATATATATATATATATATATATATATATATATATATATATATATATATATATATATATATATATATATATATATATATATATATATATATATATATATATATATATATATATATATATATATATATATACATAAATTATTATCATACCATGACTTTTTTTTTATATTTACTAATCTCAAAGCTCAAATATTAAACAACATTTGTAGCTTAATATTTGCAAACAAACAATATTTTCTGCCGAACTTCAGAAGCAAACTTTCCGAAACAGCAAAATAAGGTACAAACACAACTAACGAGTATCATTTTTAATATCTGGCATGGTCCCAACACTAATACTCCATACATTATAACTAATTATTCATTCTTGTAGCGTGCTTATGAGTTCACTCTAAATTGGTGAAAATATAAATCCAAATGAACAACTCAAGGTGTAAATCCGGCATCCACTCACTTTCAACGGCTATAAAAATCTGAAAGTATATGCAGAAGGAAAACAACATTAAAAGTAATATACTGCTTAAGAAAACAAGGCACACACAAACTACAACCAAGAATGCTAGAAAATATACTCCAGAAACGTGTAAGAGTTTTAATTCAGTGGTTCCATTGTGCATGTGAATGTAAATGCACTGGTATTACAAGTTCGTTCATTACGGGGTGTGCGTCCCTTAGCAAAATGGAACGAGTGAGGGAGAGGATGGATCTAAATATTAGCTTCGCAGTTCTCAAAACTCATCTTCCACCCTCTGAAAGGGCTTTGCTATAATCTGGCAAGTTTTCGAGAGTCAGACAGCCATTATTTGACATAAAAGCCTTTTCCGTATCACCAGAAGCTGACTGTCATATGATTTACTGCTCCCTCCTTTAGTTCAGGTAAGTCTAAAACTCCTCTGAGCTCCTTTACCGGAGAAAATCGTTTGAGCAGAACTGGCAATGAAGATTTAAATCTAAATTATATTTTTCCCATATGATACCAACTTGATGATGCTGGTGTTACGATGAAACAGCATTAAACATATTAGAGCTCAAACAACAGAGTAGAACATTTCAATGACAGGGTTTAAACCCTCCCTTGGGTGGAAATTTCTCATAATGCAGATGACTCTCTGGAATCCAGTAAAACTGCAATCAATCATTTACTGTGGTAGGACAGAGAGAATAATAATAACATTATTGCCGTTCTGTGAAGTGTAAAAATGCCGTTATAAAATCAAAGGTGATTGTGAGTCGCAGAAGTTGAAAATTAATGCAATCAGCAGCAAGGTTATCAGAGAGAGAGAGAGAGAGAGAGAGAGAGAGAGAGAAGGTACGTAAGTTGACAAAATTTCACGTAAAAACAGATCATGTGAACGACATACCTTAACAGTCTTTGACCGGACACAGCAACTGGTGGAAAGTATAGTCCAAACTTCAGTAGTTTGTAAATAGAGTCTAATAGTTCTGGGAAGTAAAAGCAAATGGCAAAGACCGACAAATAAAGTGGAGGAATTACTGTCAGACATTAGTGGAACTGAAGTCTCTACAATCATGATATTGCTGCAATATATATATATATATATATATATATATATATATATATATATATATATATATATATATATATATATATATATATATATATATATATATATATACATTCGAAATCTATTCTGATACACACTTTGGATGATAAGTTTTAGCTGTGTCGATTTTTCAATCTCGAAGTACGATAAAAGAACAGACAAGGGGGGTCAGTATGTTTCTGTTCATTTCAGGATCCTTTCACAAATATGCGCGCATGCTTTCTCGCTTTTAATCCGAACAATCGTTGTCTACGTAATCAGTCTCGAAATGAATGAATGATCCAACGACGATTCACAACGAAAATCGCGGCCCATTTCATTATCATCCATACGTTTCATTCGGTGCTGCTTCATTCCGTTAAAAATGAACATACTGGCGTCACACCAATTACCAGCGGGAGTCATTAAGCATAACAACTAAGCTTTGATCACTCGATAACAATGGTTCATCAGTCCCGATCTGCAATGTTAATTACTGAATCTTCTGTAGGTTCATGCATAACTCGTGACATCTATACATTCATACATATATATATATATATATATATATATATATATATATATATATATATATATATATATATATATATATATATATACACATACAGATACATACATACTAACCAGTTCATACATACTTATTTCCCTGCAAACCGTGTAAATCTTTATTTGAAAAACGATCTAATTTTCTAATATATCATTTCAATTTGCAATTACACATCAATGTTATCACAGAGTTCGAAGCGATATTCATCTCAAGGCAGCCTCATGTGATTCAAAACACAAAAATTTATTTGTTATATATTATTTCTCAGATTCTTGTGACCTGATTACAACAGTCGTTGGTAATTGTATTATAATGAATTCCCACATAAAAACAATAAATTTTAAATTGAATTGAGAAATCATTATAATACAATTACCAACGACTGTTGGTAATTGTATTATAATGATGAATTGAATTTAGAAGAATTGAATTTAGAATTTGGACCAAAGGACAAGCACTGGGACCTATGAAGTCACTCAGCGCTGAAATGGAAATTGACAGTAAAAGGTTTGAAAGGTGTAACAAGAGGAAAACCTCACATTTGCACTGTGAATCAATTGTCAGGAGAGGGTGGAAAGTAAGATGGAAGAAAGAGAATATGAATGGAGGAGGTTCAGTAAAAACAATGAAAGGGGTTGCAGCTAGGGGCCGAAGGGACGGTGCAAAGAATCTAAATAATCAGTGCACTGAGTGAAGTTCACTGACGGGACTAACTCACCATCCGCAAGGGGCTTTAACTGTCGTCTACTGTTCCCTTCTTTTAATTTGCCCCTTTGTTTTCACATGGTAGCATTCTATTATATGGAAATAATAATAGATGTGACAAAACGAGGAGGGATTTTAGGGATAAGAGAAATTACATAAAATTAATTATGACCAAACTCTCTCTCTCTCTCTCTCTCTCTCTCTCTCTCTCTCTCTCTCTCTCTCTCTCTCTCTCTCAAGATGGAGTAGGTATATATTTTGTCTGTGTATAGGTTGCGGCAATTCTTTGACAGAACTGAACGGTAAGACCGACATTCCATCATCCATTTAGACTTCAGATTTATAAGCAGAAGAAAAGAAATTTAAGGCGATGAGAACTTGAGTAAGGGCGGAAGTATGGAGAAATACCTATTTCTGGTTTAGCAAATGCATATTTTGGGAATTTTCATATATACACACACATAGCCTATATGTATATGTATGTGTGTATATACAGTATATACATACATATATATATATATATATATATATATATATATATATATATATATATATATATATATATATATATATATATATATTAGATTACTTGGAGGTCGTCTTTAAGAAACCAAACTGCTCAGAGCAGGAAAAATGCAAAGGTGATCTAACGTAAGTCCTTGGTAAATAGTATTAATATCATAACTACACAAGGTAAAGTCTCGACATCTTAATCCCTTTTGATGAATTCGACCTCATTTCAGTAATTAGACTGTATTATTAAAAAAAAATATTAGTGCAAATGCATCTTGACCAGGCTCAGCCCATCAGTCTACCCCACCAGTCTAGAATTCAATTCCCTGTTTTGTTTTGTCAAAAATGCGCATAAAAATGTTTTCCATATTCTTCTAC
>NC_089752.1:39593076-39680576 GCF_040412425.1 Macrobrachium rosenbergii | reverse complement strand
GAGATAAAGGATCAAAATAAAAAGTTAACGTTGAGGTAAGAGGTTAATGAGAAGCATAGCCAACGACGGGAAAGAAGGAAAAAGAATAAAAGACATAACTGCAAGGAAGATTGGTGCAAAAAAAGAGAACCAAGAAAGATAAGGAAAAAAAACGAGTAAGAACAAGGTACACGCGAGGCTACAAGAAGGAAACTATGATAAGAAGGAGAACAAGCGAGAGAAAAATTAAAAGCTTACGAGAGTGGGGCGAGACGTGGACAAAGAAGGGAGGGGAACAAAAAGGGAAACTCCAGTTCCAAGAACATTTCAAAAACACTCAAGTGGCAACGCCTAAAATATAATGGATCAAAGAAAGAAAATATTTGCGCAGGTATTCTGAAAGTAGTTCAAGTAGAGTCTCAGGTCTTAGATGAATTTTCATCTTACATCATCAATAAAAATGTCCATTTGAAATGCAAGCTACAACGTCCTTTCTAAAAGAGCTTTTGTTTTAGGAACATTATATATATATATAAAAAAATATAAATTATATATATATATATATATATATATATATATATATATATATATATATATGTGTGTGTGTGTGTGTGTATATGTGTGTGTGCGTATATATGTGTGTGTGCTGCTGTGTAGGTAACTAAAATTTCTGGACGTCTGTTTGATCAACGACTGTGTATATATGTATGCATAAATATATACATATATACATATTTATAAACATATATATATATATATATATATATATATATATATATATATATATATATATATATATATATATATACATATATATATATATATATATATATATATATATATATATATATATATATATATATATATATATATATATATATATATATATATATATATAGATTCTTTAAATGACCATTTTCGTCACCCATTAACTACCATTTTCAACACTTTAGCATCTTGTGAATCAAAACTGAATGAGTAATACTCTTTAAAAATTTAAATAAAAATATAATGTTTACCTTAAAGGCGTTTTGCGTATCTTTCACGAAAGGCACGACAATTGCAAAGCATAAACAAAAACAAAAGCAAAAAATTAAAACAAATGTAAGACGGTAAACGCGAAATTAACGTTAGCCCTCCAATACAACCAATCCATCGAGGTGATGAAATCCGAAGCCCATTAACTTTGCTAACGATCGCAAGTTCGGATATTTGCGGAGCCATCTCCTTCCCTCATCGATTTCCCAAAATAAACACAATTCCAGTCCTTCTTGATTTTGCTTCCGTTATATTTTTGCTAAGAACGGAAACTCCGATGAAGAAGAGATTGCTTAGCCACATCTCAGTCCTTTTCTGTAACAGGCCTGTAATAGTTCATTCAAGTGCAATGCATTACTGCCTTAGATTTTAACATAGAATATAAATAATTGACCCAGCTATTTACACAGTCTTTCTGGTCATGAACCTGTATTTAGCTGTCATGGAATGGAATGGAATATAGAATTTAGGTCGAAGACCAAGCGCTGGTAACTGTGAGGTCATTCGGGGCTGAAAGAAATTGAGAGTAGAAATGTTTGAAAGGTGTAACAGGAGGAAAACCTCGCAGTTGCACTATGAAACAATTGTCAGGAGAGGGTGAATAGCAAGATGGAAGAAAGAGAATATGAATGGAGGAGGTACAGTAAAAGGAATGAAAGGGGTTGCAGCTAGGGACCAAAGGGACGGTGCAAAGAACCTACTGTAAGTAATGCCTTCAGTGCACCGCGTGAGGTTCACTGACGGCACTAACCGCCGCCCCCGACCCCCCGGCATCCCCCGAGCGGGGCTTTAACTGTCATCTACTATTCCCTTTGAATCTGCCCCTTTGTTTTCACATGGTAGTATTCTATTATATGGAAATATTAATAGATGTACTATGACAAAAGAGATAAGGGATTTTACGGGATAAGAGAAAATACATAAATATGTCATGGCTGAAATCTCTCTCTCTCTCTCTCTCTCTCTCTCTCTCTCTCTCTCTCTCTCTCTCTCTCTCTCTCTCTCTCTGTAAGGTCTGTAAGGTAAAGTAGGTATATATTTTGTCTGTGTATAGTTCGCGGCAATTCCGTGATAGAACTGAATGGAAAGACCGACAAAGCATCATCCATTTAGACTTCAGATTTCTAAGTAGAAGAAAAGTAATTTAGGGCGATGGGAACTTGAGTAAGGGCGGAGGTATGGAGAAATAATAATAACTTATTTTTGGTTTAGCAAATGCATATTTTGGGAATTTTCAGACACGCACACACACACACACACATACATATATATATATATATATATATACATATATATATATATATATATATATATATATATATATATATATATATATATATATAATATTTATATTTTCGATTACTGGGTGGTCATCTATAAGAAAACCAAACCCTATTTTTTCTCAGTGCAGGACAAATATAAAGATGATCTAACGTAAGTCCTTGGTGAATATTATTAATATCATAACTACACAAAGTAAAGTCTCGGTAACTTAATCCCTTTTGATGAATTCGACATCGTTTCAGTTATTATACTGAATTATTAAAAAAAAAAATGAGTTCAATTGCATCTTGACCAGGCTCAGCCCATCAGTCTAGAATTCAGTTCCCTGTTTGGTTTTTTTTCAAAAATGCGCATAAAAATGTTTTCCTTATTTTACAATTCCTTATTCTACAATCTTTCATGTAATGAGCAACACGAAAGCGTTGGAGAGCATTTGAACAAAACTCACGAGTCAAGTAAATCGCAGGCGTCAAAGCCTTGAGCGGATTCCGAATGGAGAAATCCCGTCAAAAGAACTACACAGTTTCAAGTTACCATATCTATAACGTTTCCTGTCAACAGAAAAAAAATACAGAAAACTAAAGGCGCCAGAAGCAAATAAACTTTCTTTGATAAATAATTCCCGAAAATTGCGAAAATATCTTGACATGACATGAAAAACACATTTCACTTCATAAAAAGTTTTACTTTAATGGTGTAGACGAGATGTAAATTATGAAATTCAAGAATCCGTTCCGCAAGAAAATATTCAAGAAGAAAAATTACATTTTCTGATTTATTTCTAATTCTCTCCGCCAAGTTCTGTGTTACTTGGCAAACAATACAAACCAGCTGCTGTTAAAAACAAATCCTTTTCTGTTTGCATCCAGATCTAGCAAACATTCGTTTACTCAAAGATTTTTTTTTCCGTTTGGTATTTACACAATTTTTTTTTCTAATCTTCGCCGAACTTGCAATTACTTCGAACGTGAAAGCAGAGGGCGCTTGGGAAGTGTTGGAAAAGTATCAAAGAGAGAGAATCCAAATTGAAGAGAGAGAGAGAGAGAGAGAGAGAGAGAGAGAGAGAGAGAGAGAGAGAGAGAGAGAGAGGGAGAGAGTACGATATAGTCAATCCAAGCACCATTACTTCTCTCTCAAGCAACTTCAAGAGTAGAATGCTATTCAGCGCGCAAGCGAGAGAGAGAGAGAGAGAGAGAGAGAGAGAGAGAGAGAGAGAGAGAGAGAGAGAGAGAGAGAGAGAGAGAATACAGCATATAGCCATATACTGTAGTAATCAATCCAAATACCACATATTTCACCTTCCATATGAAAAAACAGGAACCTCTAAAGTCTAATAAAAAATACTATTACGAGAGAGAGAGAGAGAGAGAGAGAGAGAGAGAGAGAGAGAGAGAGAGAGAGAGAGAGAGCACAGTGAATGGTATCCAAGCTCCATATATTTCCCCTCTCCATACGAGAAAAACTGCAGCTTCCAAAGGGTAACAGAAAAGAATCCTATAACGAAATGCATTGATGAGCAAACCTATACTTCCACCGACGTGTTCCAGAAAACGCTCGGATCTTGTGTCTGAAAATTCATGCCCACTTCCAATTTGTCTTTTGCTGAAAGGTCTACAAGTGGTTCCTATATCAATGCATAGCCTAGTGAATATTTGGATATCTAAAATAATATCAAAATATAAGTTTCCATTTCTGTTTCACTTTCCATATCCATTCTTAAAATTTTCCGTAATAAAACATCATCCATTCCATCACATCACGAACTTTAATCAAAAAAGGAAGGGTAGAAATCCGAGAAAAAAGAGACATGCTTCTAGTATATTCTATATTCATACTGACTGAACATATTTTGAAATGATGTATAACGAAAAGCGAATAATTTACTCACAAATTATCAGAAATAAATTGTCTAAAATGCTATAGAAAACAGCTATGCAAAAAAGAAATAACAACTGAATATATGATATATGTAAATGATGAGAAGTAACAGTACATATAAACATATATATATATATATATATATATATATATATATATATATATATATATATATATATATGTATATATATATGTATGTGTGTGTGTATGTATGTATGTAATCATAATCAAAATGAATAAATAGGCAATGGATAGTATACTTGAGTGTACCATCAAGCCCTACAGTGAAGTGAACTCGGGTCGTCTCACTCACATGTGACCTTTCAATGACGACTTCCATATTCGAACAAATTTAGACAGATAGTGCAAGGATGAGCCACAACTGATTCAAACTTACAAATAAATTAGGTAAGTTATAATAACATTGATTTCTCTTTCCTTTTCTTTTACAGAAATTCCAAGATATTAAGTGCTAAAGTCAAGCTTCTTGTGCAAAGTTAAGAGTCACCGATGACAACTTCAAATGAAAGCAGATTGGTCGCCAACATGCCGGTGTTGAGAATAAATATCGTGTTATAATGGCATAAAAGCGAACTTGTCAGCAACCATTGAAAAACTCGGAAAGAAAGGACGCTGCCCCGCAAATAATGCATTCAGCACTTACACAACATTTTTGAACAGGCACTGTAATATATCCCTTCAATTCATCAGGGATCAGGAAAAAGAAAATAATTCTACAAGGCATCAAAAAAGGAAAATGGTATATCTAAAGCGATGTTTCTAATGTTAGTAGAGGTGACTATTTATGAGTCCTAATTTATACAACAACGGCTATTATAATTACACTAAAACGATGTCATGTCTACCTTCTACATTCCGTTTAATTACAACACTAACATATGTCACAACCACAATAATCATCAACAACGTAAAGACAAGACTTGCCCGAAGCAAGTACAGCTTTACTGTAAAAATTTTTTTACACAACTTCTCTTGTATATTAACCAAATATATCAATACTTGCACGGGGGTAAACATTTATTTCATAAATAGTAAAAGTAAAATGCAAATGGTTAAAAGGATACAGATTTTTCAGCAAAGTGAAAAGAAATAATTTCCGCTCAGTGTACCCTGGAAAGAAGTCAAAAGTGACCTTTCTCACCCCGACACCCAAGAGAGTAAAAGACGTCGTGAGTATCCTAGAAAGAATTATTCAACCGGCATACTAAAAAGGGTCTTAGAATCATGACTTATCATCAGGTTTCAGTGTGCAATGGAATTATCCTTGGCCTTTCTCAACTGACAAAGACGGCTTCTTGCCTCCTCAGAATATCATAACACCGTGGAAAAGCAGATCTGGTAATACCAGCAGTTATGTTTGAATCCAAGCAGAACCTTCCTTTAGAATTGCCATCCACGTAAAGACGTAACTATGACCACAAAATTACCTATCATCATACGCTCATGAACATAATTCATAATTCCACGCATATTAATACGAACGTACAATATGCTACACGGAGGATACGTGTCAACAAATAAAGCATTCAGAACCTCCTTACACCTACACGTATACACAAATAAACATTAGGTAAACCATACCAGGACCAGAACGCATAAATGAATAAAAAATATAAATATAAAAACCTACATACAGTATATATATGTCTAAATAACGGTGAGAGCACAGGCGCATAATCAACAATTCCAACTGGTTCTGCAGTGCACAACGACAAGCTCTCCTATCAGGTTTCCTGCACAAATTTCTTGGAACGCGTGACATCAACATCTAAACCGTTGAAAAGACACAGCATTTAAAAGTAAATTTTAAAAACGAGGTCTAACAGATAATATGCTTTCTTAAACAGCGTGACCTTCTCAAATCAAGACGGCGAAAGAGAGAGAGCAAGATAAAGCGTTTATCTGTATATAATAATCCATTCAGGTTTACGGTCTAAACTCCCAACGCATAGGTCAATAAATACAAAAGGGAAAAAAACACATAATTTTCAGTAACGGATGACACAAATACCAATAAAAATACCAATAAAACAATCAAGGCAAACTTTCAAATCAGGTAATAATGAGGATAAAAGAAAAGAAAAAGGAAAATGATAAAATTTCATTTTATATTAGCAGTAATAAAAAAACGTGAATGGAGAAATTACACCGTTACTGTCTCTTCACGTTCGTCTAAATCAGGGGTCGGCAACCCACGGCTCGGGGGCCACATCCAGCCCGCGAGAGATTTCAGTCCGGCCTGCCAACTTAACGCCTGGGCACTAATCAACTGAAGGAGTATTAGTTGTATCTACTTAGTCCTGCAGTGGAATAAAGAATCTTGCTTAAACAGATTTACATTAACTTCGCTGTTTTCATTTTTAAACCTCCAGACCAAGGCAGCCTTCCGGACAGAGTGGTCTGAGGTCAAGAAAATTTATTATAGTACATTTGATATCAAGGCCCTCCTCCGAGACACTGTTTAGCAGTTTGGACCGCTCTCTCCAAAAGATTGCCGACCCCAGGTCTAAATGGTATGAAGCATGTGATTTTGTTTTGAGAGAGAGAGAGAGAGAGAGAGAGAGAGAGCGCAATATAAGGCTCAAATTGGTAGGATAAAGAAGATTTCATAACCGATTGGATCATTGCTCAGAAAATTGGAAGTGAAAATTGGATTTCTGTATAAACGCAAAAAATAAAATGGCGTCATTTTCATATATTTTCACGGGATCAGGGGAAATGGTGGCAGAAATTATAACCTTTGAGTCTTGATATTGTAATAAAATACAAACTGAATTTATCAGAGCAATATATAGGCTCATATATATATATATATTTTATAACGGTATATATATATATATATATATATATATATAAAAATTAAATATATCATACATAAAATACATATTATATATATATATATATTATATTATATATATATATATATATATATATATATATATATATATATATATATATATATATATATATATATATATATATATACATATATAATATACTAGGAGAGTTGGTGAGAGAATGAAATGACCCTACTCATGTGATAAAAAGAAGAAAACCCACGAACTCTAAATTCCTCTGATATATATGCAAATGGAAAATTACCAGGAGGAAGGGAATCCCAAAACCGAGACCCCTGACGTACAGTTGGAATTATATTAATATACCACCATAAGGCCTTACTGGAGTACAGTGTAGGTTCAATTGAAAGAATGGGTATGACAAATGAGATAGTGAAATGAATGACTCCATCAGCAACTTGACTTTTCAATCTTCATTTCGAGTCCTTTTACCTACCTACCTCCCTCCCTCCTATCTTCCCTTCCATTTCATCACCAGCAGGTCTTTGAGAGAAATGCAAACCGTTGATGACGGAGGTGAGAGGAGTTTCCAAAAATCAAGAAAATACCATCACTTCTCTCTATTTCCTTCTAGGTTTAACTCTTGCCTCACATCTTACTTTTTAGAAACATCTAATGAAAGTTTCAGCAAATGCCGGACGAAAGTTAGGTATTGTTCCTAAGGTCTCATATATTTATGACAGTGATAAAACCAATGCAACCTGTTTTAGGTCATTCGTGCTTCCTTTACTAGAATACTGTCCTCCGGTGTAGATGTCTGCTTCTGCCAGAAATAATATCTTTTTTAGATAGAGTGGTTCGTTGTGGTAGGCTTGTTTCCTGATATCAGCAGTTGTGACTTGGACCATCGACGGATGGTCTCCTGTTTGTCACTTTTTCATAAGTCGTATTTTAACAGAGATCTTTCAATCTCACAATTGATCCCTGATCCGCTTTTCCTGCCGAGAGCAACCATTTTCGCTGAACAACAGCACCAACATGCAGTAAATGTGCCTCGTTGTCGGACTTATCAGTTCCAGAGGTCCTTTATTCCTCACACCCCTGGACTGTGGAACAGCCTCCCTGAGGTAGTCGAGCAATTGGAGCTTCAAAAGTTAAACCAATGATGTAACGCATTACTACCCTAATGCAATTCTCCTTGCATTTTAATACATTTTTATCTCTTTATCGATTTATTAATCTATTTTTTTAAAATTTTTAATTAGTGAGATCTCTTTTTTTCTGTATCTCCCTTTACCTTCTCTTACGTCCCAACGAATACCATATTCTTTGGACGCTTGAATTTCAAGTCGGTGGCCCCTGTGGGCTTGTTCCATATGCAGAGGGTTCATCTTCTGAATAATAATAATAATAATAATAATAATAATAATAATAATAATAATAATAATAATAATAATAATAATAATAATAATGGAATATACCTTCTGAAACAGGCTCATGAATTTCAAGCGTATATGCAGTATTTTTGCATTTTTCATTTTTTGCCTGTATTTAGTATGCATAACTTACTTCACCCAGTTCAAACCATTTCTTCACACAGTTTCCCCATGGCAGACATTAGAGCTTACGAAGTATCAAAGAAAGGAAATAGACATGCATCACCAACAGTAAGTCGTAACTGTTAACTCGAATTATCAAATTTTCCAACAAATTCAGTTCACGGTAAAAACAAAATTACTGTAATGACCCCAAGCGTTCCACTGAACCTGGAATACCTACTACTTGCAGGAATCATTGCAAAAGCATCCAGTCATTCCTAATGACCGACAGTAGTATTTGGGTTGATGATGAATTGACTTGGGCTATAAAGAAATAACGGAACAAATTCGCCATTCAAACTAGAATAAGTTGCAAGAGGGCTCTGATGTAGATGTAACAATGGGAATAACACCAGATGTACGAAACAGTGTAGGCGGAAAGCACTTCACCAACAGCACGAAACCTCAGAAACATGAAAAAGAGCAGCCTCAATAAGCATGGTGAAACTTTATTTAATATTTACAGAATGCGAGAGAAAATAAAATCTTCCAACCACTGGTTTTCGAAACTGTATTTATGTAGTTTCGCAGCCAATGAGGAATAGGTAGTTCAATATAATATATATTTATTCCTGTGATCAGCACAGACAGTTTATGGTCAATGAGTTCCAAGAATATCTATGATAAACAAGAAAATGTGGATCAAAAGGAAGTGGACTTCTTGATATATTGTAGATGTGACAAAAGAACGAAGTCCGGAAATTCTGCTGTCGTTTAAAGGGGATAAATGTAATATGTTTACAAAATTTGTGTGCGTAAACATGTTGGAATGTCAGCTAGAATAAGATACCTTTCTTCGCCTCAAGAAATCACAAGCAGAAATGCTTACTTTTTTAGACAGTTAGACAATAGAAGAGATCAAACATGCAGACAACAGCACCACACCTGAACTATCTTGGAATAGTTCGAAGAGGCCAGTGATGCACCTGCAGTACATCTGTTCCCATTTGCAACAACTCCAAGTAATAATATTAAGGAGTGGCAACAAATGAATTAGACTAAAAGGTAGACTGTTAAGGAAACAAGTAGAAACAAGCCTATTTGAGTGGATAAGGAAATATTAATTATGGTTATACATCATACACCTTTAGAAACAGAGAGAGAGAGAGAGAGAGAGAGAGAGAGAGAGAGAGAGAGAGAGAGAGAGAGAGAGAGAGAGAGAGAGAGTTGAGTTCTTCATTAAAGAAAATTGCCACACTGCATAAAATACCACTGTTTACACGGCTAGTGACTTTCACACACACACAGAGAGAGAGAGAGAGAGAGAGAGAGAGAGAGAGAGAGAGAGAGAGACTATTTCCTAAACAATTACTGAATGCACCAATGGCAGAGCAATTAAGAGGCGTTCGCTGATATCGAAAAGAAAAGACGAGAGGGTTGAGTGCTGAACCGTGTTCCTGCGAGATTAAAAGAAACTAAAGTAGCTGAGAGCTTCAGCTGACGGAATACGAAGAAAGAGACAATCGTACCATCTGTGTAAAAAGCTTTATTATTATTATTATTATTATTATTATTATTATTATTATTATTATTATTATTATTATTATTATTAGTTATAGTATCCGCGTTCAAACACTTGATTACTTTAGAAGCTTCAACAGAAAATTGTCTTAATGTGTCACAAGAACAAAGAAGACAGGCGTAAAACTAAATAAATTAAGTATAAACATACATATGTCATGACTATATAAACAAATAAAAACAAATATATTAGGAAAGTCGATTATTCCAGTGTATGCCCCATTAGCAGGTAAATCCAAACCCCAGGCCATGGCGGGTCATAACAGAGAACCTATAGTAAAACTAAGGAATTGCGAACACGGGTCATACGGCCCTAGCTCAGTATTCAGATAATATATTTACTGTCTACAAACACACACCATGAAAACAGAAGCAAAATTATGTGGAAAATAACCCTGACACAAAAACAAGATTGTTTCTCGTCACTTTCACCTCCAACGATACGAATAACTACTTTTTTCATCGAGATATTTTGATGAAAATCAATTTCCTATATCCATCGTCGCGCGCTAAAATCCGCCAAAACTATTGTAACAAGTTTATTTCGTTCTCAAATCGGCTTTCATTTCTCAAGTCATAAATAACTCGTTTGGTAAGAGAATCAAGTTTACTAACAAATCGTTATTTTTTTTTTTATTATCCATGTAAATCTTATTATCATCGAACATAAAACCTCATCAAATATCGAAACTTGCTTTCCATTCAATTTAAAACCTGCTGAGGAAAAATAAGGGCAAATCATTTTTAAAAAAGAATTTCTAGTACAAAATCACATGATGCAGCGTGGAAAAAACCAGCCCTCCATTTTATCAAAATCTAAGATCCAATAAACCTAGGGTTTGAGAAACGAGACTATATTCAATAATTTATATTATATAGGAAAAGACAGGGTAAAAGTACCTGGTTATTACACAACTACTCACAAAATCCAAAAATTTCACCTACAAAATCAGAAACCTGAACCTTTATAACAATAAAAACCATAGAAGACTCTAAATTTTATATGATCCCTAAAACTATCACTTGAAATGTCAAACTAGGTTTATCAAGTTATGTGTGAGGTATTAAGATATACTAGATAAAAAATATCACTCCATCAAACAACTATAATTGTTTCCCTGGTCAATTAACTGGAGGAGAACAAAACATGTCTATCACTCTGCCTTATGCACACACAAATAACCCTATTCACTAGTGGTCAAAAGTGAAACACTGTGTTTTTAAAACTTTAAATACAAAAATTTATTTCTAACTTCAAAAGTTATAATTAGAATTCACAGTCTGAAAAAATTTACCATTACTTGAAAACAAAACAAGATTTAATTAATTCTCAAACAAGACAAATTCACAAAACTTTAATTTATCAAGAAATTGTGTTAACTAAGCAAAATTCAAACTATTAAGATTTACTCAAGATTTGAAAAAGAAATCTTAACAAATGAAAATCAAATCAAGTATGCAATGTTAAAATATTAACACATGTAAAATGCTAACAATATATCAAAATCACTAACACAAAATTTCCTAAAACTGAAATATAAAACACAACACTAAAAATGGTAAAACAAGAACAAAAAAAATGCAAAAAGGTTTATCAGCAATTTTCACTAAGACAAAATCTCTTTAAAAAACTTTCTTGTTTTTACCATGGTAAAAATAACTAAAAACCACTTTACCTTATCCAAGTTTCTGAACATGTTTAAAAACTCTTGCTGCACTGAAACACACTTTAATCTAAGGTGCCGTTCCAGATGTTGACATTTTCTTGTACTAAGACTGCACTTTAATAGTGACCACACCAAATCTCTATATTGTAAATTTTACTCTCCTATGAAGGAAGAGAACCCCAACCATGGTTTTCCTACAAAACCTAACAGACTCAACAATCTCTGTCTGGAGTTTCCCAAAGTTGTCTACTATGAGAATAAATCTTTTGCAATTGCATTTTTTTCGGCATGAGTCACTTCTTCATCAGCCCTTTTAAAAAATTAAACAGGGTTTTTCCACAGGAGGAAAAAATAATCAGGAAATTATTCTCTGGCTCAAAAAGAGCTATCTGGGCCTGTCAGCATTCATCCTTTTAAACAGAAAAGGCCTCTGGATCAAGTAGCTTGTCTGTCATCTCACATCTCTTTAGTTAATAAATTTCCTGTCTTAATGTTGACAAACAACTTGACTACTTAGACCAGTCACTGTTATCTAAACCTGTCATCTTCTCCCTTTTAGTTGACAACCTAAGTGGTTTGAGGCCTCTAGGCAAACAAATACAACAGGTCAACCTAACACCTGAACAAGCATTCAGCTGTAATAAACACAAGAATAACAGGAAATGTATCTTGTCTCTAAAATCACACAGTCAATAACCCTTTTAAAATCTGAACCTGAAATCCCAACAAACAGCACTTGACAAATACAAGATGAAAATATATCAAAATAATACAGCCATCAATTTTACACAAAACATACATAATAATAATAATATTATAATAATAATATATAATAATAATAATATATATATATATAATAATAATATATATATATACTGTTATGTCCCCTAATCTATCTATACATATAAGACTATCCCATAAATATATTATATCTTTAACCTCAAACATAACAAAAATAACTCATTTGTGTGAAGTCAACATATAATAAATAAATATATATATCATATAAGAAATGTCCATCAATCATCTCTAAAATCAAATGTCACATCTGCCGTGGAACCTGAACAACAATATCACTAAGTCCATGTTGGAAGGTGATCCGGCCGGGACTTTGAACATATCAGGTAATCTTTTTCAAGTTCACAGTGACTACAAATTTTGACAACGTTTATAAGAAAAACAGCAGTGGGGGCGGCCACAGTTTGTTAATCTGTCATGTTCTAGCAGTTATAAACTTTCTAAATATCTTGGGAAATTACTATCACCTATTCTGAACTATTTAAATTCCCAGTTACAGTAAAAACTCTGTTGATTTCTGTAGTAGGGTCTTTCCCATATTGAATTATCCAGTATTACAGATTAAGCAGTTTTGATGTTACATCTTTATTTACTAAAGTTTGTATTGATGACTTACTTCAAATTTATCACAACATTTGGACTTGTATAATCTAGAATTACCTACTAATGTTATTATTAATTTGATATCCCTTTGTACTAGAAAATTGTAAATTCACTTTCAATGGTCATTTTTATGAACACATATTTGGTATGGTATAGAACCCTCTTTTGCAAAATATTTACATGGAATTCTTTGAGTCTAGACTTATTCCAAGGAATCTCTTCTCTAAGGTGTTTTGGGTTAGATTTAGACGATTGTTTTTGTATTGTTAAAGAAAATGTAAATATTCCAGGTTTCTTGCAAACAATTAATAATCTTGTAACATCCATAAAATTCATAATAGAATTCTGTGAATGAAGAAAATTTGTATACCATTTCTGGATGTCTTAGTTATTAGCAATAACACAAATTTTTGTTTTAAAGTATATGTCATATGTACTTTGTCATATATTCATTTTACTCTAACCATGCTAAACAAATTAAGATGTCAACATTTTCCAGTATGTATCTTAGAGCTCTTAGAATTTGTAGTCCTGAATTTTTGGAAGAGGAGTTTAAAATTATTGATAAAATAGGAGATTCATTATGTTACCCTCCATATTTTTCAGAACTTTGTAAAAATAAAGCAAAAAAGTCATATTATAATCCAACCAGTGTTAACAACGAACTTAAGAATATTCTCTGTTTACCATTTCATCCTAATTTCATTCCTGCAGTGCCAATTTTAAAAACTATTGATATTAACTTAGTATTTAAATATAATAATATTTTGAGAAATAATCTAATTAAGAATAGCTCACCCAATTCAAACAATACTGTATACAGCATTCCTTGTAAAGAATGTAATAAGTTTTATATTGGTCAAACATCATAAGGACTAAAAGTAAGAAGCTCCCAACGCAAATATGCCATTTCAAGACGCTTATCAAATAATGGCATTGTGGATCATTTGACAGGCCAATGAACTGGGATAAGTCAACTCCCTCAACTACAATCAACGACCATCGAAAAAGAAATCTGCTAATAAAAATCTTCATCATATCTACTTAACTAAGAATGTTAATCTCAATATGGATTATCAAAGATCCTTTGTCCCTGTCTTTTTGTTTCAAAACATGCCAGATTAACAAACTGTTCTCCTGGTCAGAAATGCCTGTTTTGTCTATAAACAATAAGTTCCCCAGTGTGAACTTGAAAATGTACTACAAGTACTTATTCAAAGTCCCGGTTTTCCCCAAACCCCAACATGGACTTAGTGTTTGCATGTTCAAATATAGATATATTATATATATATATATATATAATATATATAAATATATATATCTTATATATGTATATATATAAATATATAAGTGTGTGTGTGTGTGTGTTTATATACTGTTATTTTTTTTATATGACAAGTTGTTGATAGATACTATTCTATAGGTTTTTAAAGGATACAATTTCCTTTGTAGTGGAACCTATGGTAAAATCTAATTCAGTGACCTTAGGTTTTGTGACGCCAGAGCATTTTTGCAAGACAAAATGGCCCCAAAATGCATTCACAACAGCCCGTCCTTTGCTTTTTTCTTTTTAAGGGATGAACATTTGAACCAGTGTTTAAAACACATATGGACCTTCAATATTTCCAGATGATGACTCATTTTGATTTTTCAATTATTTTTCGAGATATGAATTTTTTTTTCTCTCAGTGAAATTTTCCCGTTTTTACAGAAAAAATTTGCCAAAACCAGAAACTCAAAATTTAAAAATTCAGTTTTTTTTTAATCTACCATGTTTCATCATGTTATATTTAAAATTTCATTTAGATTGGTCCAATACTACAGCCAGTTTTGCATTTTAAATCCGAGTTCACTTCATGTTTTGAGAAACTGCACAGGCAAAGTTTTATCTTCTCGGACCAAGTTACTTAAAAAAACTAAAAGGGACTTCAAAGACATCTTTATTATTAATTCTATGGTTTTAATTTTTATTTTTCCTGGTATTAATTAATGCAAAATGATTATAAATAAGACATCTTAATTGATTATTTAATGCCTAAGACACATTCTTATAAAAACTTAGGTTCCTGGTCCCTCACATACAAATATCTGAACTCTGCTGCAAGGTATTACTGGCTGGAGGTATTTTTGGGGGGGAAGTTTATAAGCCTACACTTTTTATTAGTGTCTCATATCCATCAGCAACCAAAATGGATTTCTGGAATAATAATAATTAATAATAATAATAATAATAATAATTCAAATAATAATAATAATATCTTGTTTCACCCTAATTATGATCATTTTATTTTCAGGATCGACTATATTATCAGCCTTTAACCTCAAAGCTTTCTTTTCCAAAATATCTTTGCCCTTTGGTAAAGACAAGATACAATAAAGCAAAGGATCGTTTATCGGTGGATGTGGTTGGTCATCTGGTCAAAAGAAATCGCATCTCTGCTGCAGAACCTGGGCAACAATATCTCTCTCTCTGATCAGGATGCTCCATTCACCCTCGTTTCGTTATACAATTTCTTGAACTCTTTCTTCAATGTTTCGCCTGGAAAACGACCACAGTCAGGCTTTATCTTCGCATTCTAAACCATGAAGTGAATTTTGGCCCTTTTCCAAAGTAAAAATAGTACAGAGTTCAGTCAAGGCTCTGAGCATTTTAACGTGTCCTTTAAGTTGGAAGTTTATATGTTACAGTAAGATTGGAAACCAGTCGGCGTTCATGGTATCTCTGACGTTTTCAGAGAATTCGTCAATCACTAGGAATAACTTCGGAACATTTCATCCCCGAGTATATTAAACACAGCATTAACATTTCATTTCAAAGGAAGTTTAAACACGGTGAAACATATTTCATTCAAGAGGGCTAACTAAACCAGACTAAATCATTTGATTCCAGAGTGTTTTATAAACACAGTATAAGTTATTGTTATTTTAGAGCCATAACTACTAAACACGGCAAATTTTAGCATAATCATTTCATGGACACATTTTGAACCCTATACAAATGTCCCTAAAAAATTTTTTTCAGCAAATCAAATTTTTAAAAGATTTTAGGGGTTTTTAGTGAAATCCCTGGTTTCAAACCATTTTTAACATACTTCATGACTGGCAAGTGCTCGTATCTGAATAACCATTTTTCAGGTATGAATGTGAACCTCGTAAAAGCAAACATGCAAACTTTTGCTATATCATATTTATGTCAAATGTAAGACATGCAAATACATAGATTTGAAAACAAGAGCAGAGACTTCCCAACCAAGTTCCAGGCAGATGTCCTTTTATATATTCTCTGGGAGCTATATATGATAATATATATATATACTGAATGCTGTGTGTGTGTCTGAGCTCACGTGTGTACATCTAAGGAGACGACATAGTGTGTGTGTGTATACATAAATCTACATACAAGATATATATATATATTACTGATATATTCAAATTATATATATATTATATATTATACATATAAATCTGATTGTATATATAATATATTGCCAAATATATCTTGATTAATATAATGTATATTATCCTGTATATATTATATATCATTTATTTATTTATATATATATTGATGCATTTATGCATATATTTTTATTGTGAATTGTTGTATATGTATCCATGTATTTACATTGCGTTTTTAAATTACTGACATTTATGATCTATCATATGTGATTTATGTGTCTGTAAATTCATACATTTTTGGTCTCACATATTTGATCCATTTTCTGTAAATAAACCCCTTTTAAATGTAAACCAGAATTTCTAAATACCTGAACTTTTCAACAAGATTATTTATTAAATCAAGGAAAATTTGATCCCCGAGGACTAAGTTCCAGTAAATTCATGTTGTTCAAAACAGTGAATCGTCTACACTGTTTCGCAGTGTTTAATACTAAGTTGTCTAAATTCCAACAAATAACACTTTATGTAGTCACTATATAATATATATATATATATATATATATATATATATATATATATATATATATATATATATATATATATATGTATGTATATTTGTGTATGTATATATGTATATATATACAGTATATATATATATATATATATATATATATATATATATATATATATATATATATATATATATATATATATTCTTCTTTCAGTGCATGTTTTCTTACTTGTATGCTGGGTCGATGTTTCTGACAGCTTTCCTCACCTGATTGACACGTCAGACATACAGACTTATACATATTCCACAATAAAGCCCTGCCGCTTATAAAGGCGTGACTACATAAATTGTTATTTTTTAGGTTCATAACAAGTGTTTTGGAATGATATTGCAACCCAACAGGGTCGATTAACAACCAGGTACATAACCCAAAACTCAGGTAGATACTCTAGTAGAGGCTAACCGTCGATCCTCAGTATGTTTTAAGATGGGGCTGTTAGCTACATGACCAACAATAACTGAACAACTACTAGGTTCATTATTCGCTGCTTAGGCCAACAGACGCACAATGGACTTTTCATGAAACAGGTCTAAATTGTTTCTCCCGGCCCGGGGTCAATAAGTAGAGAGAGAGAGAGAGAGAGAGAGAGAGAGAGAGAGAGAGAGAAGAGAGAGAGAAGAGAGAGAGAGAGATTTTGCTAACTGACACAGCATGGATTTTCTGGACCGTGCATATGTTAAAGCATATTTTCTCTTCGTGCCCAAGGCAAGCAATTTCCACAGTGTTATTCGTTACTCGTCCACGACTTTTGGCCAAATGCACCTGAAAGATGACCGTCGGTATATTGTGTGGCGTCTTTTTATTGCCTTGGGAGATTTCGAAAGCTTTTCATCGCGCCTCTGCAGCTGGGACTCTCTTGAGATCTTTGGCATGACAACTGAAGGAGGGAGTGGTAGCACGGTTTTTGCTGATAAGAAATATTCTTAGGTGTCGTAAACTCTCTCTCTCTCTCTCTCTCTCTCTCTCTCTCTCTCTCTCTCTCTCTCTGTATGTCCTTTCTTCATCTCCCAACAATTTCTGATATTTTTCTCGAGCAATGATGTTTAAAAGAACGAGGTACTCAATACGGTGTAGGCTGCCTTTGTACTTTTTCTTTATTTCAGAGTCAGAGAATGTAAAATGTGTATTTAATTAAATTGATTCCTGAATACTTACCTATTAGTTTATATCTGTAAGCCGACCTACTGATTAGGAGAAAAACCGATACGGAAACAAATTGGGTAAACAGTGGCATTTTCGCGGGAAATACCCTAAATAATTTTATTTTTATGAACATGCGCACAAAAAAAAAAAATTCTGATATTTAGATGATTTCAAGTTGAGGCAAAATCAAAGGAAGAGCGAGTCTCTCTCAAGGAAGAGGCGAAGGACCATAATTCTCCGCCAGTGTTGCGGAGCAGTCTCTCAAATGGGATGAGAAAGGCACTGAATCATCGTTACGACTGTAGAATAATTTAGTCAGATTCATAGTTTTTCCCACTTTCTATCTAGACAATATCGTTTCAGTCAATTCTTCTCGTTAAAATATTTTAATAGTTAGACAATATGTCAACAGTTCTGTGTTATCGACAGTTAAAAATGTACCTAACAAACAACTAAAACCTCTTCCCGCTATGAATAGGATGGAATGGATCAATAAATTCACTATCTGATATAAAACAATTAATTACTAATAATTATATATATATATATATATATATATATATATATATATATATATATATATATATATATATATATTGTGATAATAAATGAGAAATATATATAAGAGGGATAGAAGTTAATATATATATAAATATATATATATCATATATATATGGATATATTGCATATATATATATATATATATATATAGTGGGCATGATATTTATATAATGGCATTATATATAAGATATATATATATATAGTAATTCCTCTGCAAATTTCTTGCAAAGACGACCTGGTGGAGCATAGGCAGATACCTACTCAGATGTCCGTCTGTCCTATTCATAGTGGGTTTTAGGACTGAGGTCTGATGTTAGATCATGATTTTTACTCTGTAGACAACCTCAAACTGATGGACAGCTAAAACAGAGAATGTTGAAATGTTTAACAGGAGAAAAATTAGTATTCTCGAAAATATTGCTACCAGTGAACTGGGAAAACCCTATGGAATCTGACCTTAAATTTTCACCTACATTTTGCGATGATTCAGGGTCTTTAAAATTCATCCCATTTTGATCCGAATTGGAACTGGTTGTCCAACAACAAGTGATTGAACTTGGCTTTACTCGTAGCATTTGCCTTTATTTATACATTCATCATGTTTCATATCTTCGTGATTCAGTTATACATACATACATACATATATATATATATATATATATATATATATATATATATATATATATATATATATATATATATATATATATATATTGTCACGATGTGTATCAAGTACCTGGTTACTACACAACTAATCTCAAGATTCGAAAATATACCCACTTCAGCCAGATACCTGAACTCTCATAACATTGCTTATTACGACTGAGTACTCTAAAGGTAACAGTGATCCCTTATGAAAAACTTATTTATTACTTGAAAAATCAAACTAAGTCTATTAGAATATGTGTGAGGTATCAAAAATTAAACTAGAAATATTTTAGAGTAGAAGGGTATCACTCCATCAAAAAACTCTAACTGTTTCCCTGGTCTTAATTCACTTTAGCAAAACTAAAGAACAAAACATGTTTATCACTTTGCCTTATGCACACACAATCAGTCCTATTCACTGGTGATCAATAAATAAAACACTTTTTCTAAAAATGTTAAATACAAGCATTTATTTTTAAATTCAAAGTTTATAATTAGAATTCACAATTAATTAGAATTCACAATCTGAAAAAATTATTATTACTTGAAAATAACACAACACTTAATTTAATTCTTGAATTAAATTATGAAACAAAAAACTAATTCACAAAAACTTTATCAGGAATTTAAATTAATCAAGCAAAATTTAAACTATCAAGAATTACTCATGATTTGAAAAAAAAAATCTTAATAAATGAAAATATTAAATCAATTATGCAATGATAAATTACCAAGAAATATTTAAAATGCTATGTAAATAAATGTTACATCACAAACATAAAAAATGTGAAAATATATTAAGAGATTGTAAATAGAAAAACCCACAAAAATACACATAAGATTTATCAATAATGATTTCACTTATTCAAAATTGCCTAACTTATCATACCATGGTATTAATAAGCAAAATTCACGTTACCTTACACAAACTTGTGAAAACCTCTGTAAATCACTTGCTGCAGCTGCATTACCAAAAACACACTTTTTTACCAGGCGCCAAAGACAAACTAAATAACTTTACTAAATTCAGATCTCAAAAGTTAATGCTAATACGTGACCACAAAACACTACGTTAAAAATAATCTCTTTTAAGAACGAGAGAGAGAGGGGGAACCAAATTAACTGGTCTCAGAAATCAGAATGAAACAAATTTTAGGATTCCAGTAACACATAAAACAATTACATGATGTCATTAAAGCATTTTGGGTACGAGATACAAAAGTTCTTAAGCAGGGCCGTGACATCATTAAAAATTTTGGGTGCGAGATACAATGGAGAAACTTCTAGAAGGAAGGTAACGTCATCCCAGCAAAACATTTTGAATGCAATCTTACAAAACATGGCATAACTGATCAAGACACGTATTTTTTCTCTCAAAGTGGTGCACGTGACTCGAACAAATAACAACGTGAAATCACTCGTCTTGAGCTCGTATGGGACGAATCGGCATTTGTCTTCAAAACCTGTCATCACTAACCCAAAACTAAGCGTTCTCTCTTATCTCAACTGATGACAATTGAAATGAAACAAGTCTTTGCGGGACACACACGTGTTCACATATTACGCTTTTACCAAGAAAGATATTCATTCTAAACTACGTTAATATTAAAATTATATTACCAATTCTAAATTACGCTATCAAGTTACTTAATCATTAGTTCTTTTGAGATCTGATGTTTAACTAAATATGACACTTTAACAACTTATCATTAACACAAAATGATGAAAAAAAGTAAATATGTCAAAATTATAGAAGGATATACGTATTACAAAACAACATCATGAAATTCCTCCCCAGAAGATTACTTATCCTGGGTTTGAATCAACGATTCACAACGGGATAAATAATCTGCATGACATTATCTTTTCCTGAAATATGTTTAACACTTACATTATACGGTTACAGGCATAAAGACCACCTGGTCAGTCTCATATTATTATTTTTGATCTTATTGATGAATGAGATTGAGGTTGTGATCTGACAACACTAAAATTTCTTCATTCCTAGGTCGGTTCACATACACTTCAAACTTTTTCAATGCTGTGATTAATGCTAATGTTTCTTTTTCGATTGTTGAGTAAGTTTTCTGGTGCTTTTTCAACTTTGAAGACATGAAACATACTGGATGGAAGATTTTGTTGTCATCTTCTTGAAGTAGAACAGCTCCAATTCCACAGTCAGAATGCATCAACTTGTATCACAAACTTTTTTATTGAAGTCTGGAGCTTGAAGCACTGGTCTTGAAGTTAATATGGCTTTAACCTTCTCAAATGATTCTTGACATTCTGGAGTCCAAACAAACTTTCTTTTTGGACTGGTTAAGTCAGTTAAGGGAGCTACTACAGCTGAGAAATTTGGACAGAATCGTCGATAAAATCCAGCCATGCCCAAAAATCTTTGTAGCTGTTTCCTCAGTGTAGGAGGGGTAGCCTTACGGATACCTTCTACATTAGCATCAATAGGAGCGAGAAGGCCTTTTCCAACTTCAAATCCTAGATACTGTACAGTTGCCTTTCCAAACTCACTTTTTTGTAAGTTGATTGTTAGTCCTGCTTCCCGTAGTTTCTTGAACACTTTCCTTAATATCTTCAGATGTTCTTCCCATGTATTAGAATAAATCACAATGTCATCAAGGTATACACCCACTCCTTCTATTGATCCTAGCAGTTGATCCATCACTCGCTGGAATGTTGCAGGTGCATTCATCAGACCAAATGGCAAAACAGTGTATTGATACAGTCCAAAAGGAGTAATGAAAGCTGACAGCAACTTAGCATTCTCATCTAAGGGAATTTGATAATATCCTTTCAACAAGTCTATCTTGGAAACAAATTTGGCTTGCCCAATATTATCAAGTAATTGATCAATAAGAGGCAAGGGATAATTGTCAGCCACACTGATGGAATTCAGTTTCCTATAATCAGTACACATCCTAAATGAGCCATCTGGTTTCTTCACTAACACACAAGGAGAACTATAATGACTTGAACTGGGTTCTGCTAATCCATGCTGCAACAAATATTCAACTTCTTTCTTCAAAACATCTCGATGAAAAGGTGATAAGCGATAAGCTCTCATTTTAAAAGGTTTTCCATCTTCTCTGATCTTTATCTCATGCTTTGTCAGATTGGTACACCTAGGTACATCTGCAAAAATTTCAGGGAAACTTTTAATCACTTCACTTAATTCACTACTTTGCTCAACACTCAGATGTTTTAGTTTATCCTCCAAATTTTCTAATATTGAAGAATTGTTCATCTTGTTTTCAGCTCCCAATTCATAGCCATCATTGTCCTCTGTAGATGAAGTTGTCTGTGTTATTGACACTGTTTCAGTTTTAGTCTCTGAGAAGTAAGGTTTCAAAAGATTCACATGTATCTTCCTCTTTTTTTCTTCTTCTTCCTGGTGTTTCAATCACATAAGTTCTATCACTTAACTTCTCTTTTATCCTATAAGGACCTTGAAACTTATTGGTAAGGGAAATCTTTTCACTGGTAAAAACACTAGAACTTGCTGTCCAATACTAAAATTTCTTAGCTTAGTCTTAGCATCATATTTTCTTTTCATTTTCTCTTGACTTATTTTCAAATTTTCTAAAGAGAATTTTCTAATTTCTCTTAACCTTTTCCTCAAGTTCTTCACATATTCTCCTTGGATTTCCTCTTGATTTTCTTCCCAATTCTCTGCAAGAATCTTCAATGGACCTCTAATGTCTCTACCAAAAATCATTTCATTTGGTGAACATCCCATGCTTTCTTGATAAGCATTCCTAACTTCAAATAACATTAAAGGTAAACCAGCATCCCATTCTCTTCCTGATTCATTACAATACTTAGTTAACATACTTTTCAATGTCTGGTGGAACCTTTCCAAGGCTCCTTGAGTCTCTGGATGATAAGCAGTTGATAACTGTTGTTTTACTCCTAACAAGTTCATCACATCCTGGAATAATTTTGAAGTAAAGTTCGTTCCTCTATCACTTTGCACAATTTCTGGTATTCCAAACTTGGAGAAAAACTCCACCAACTTCTCAGCAATTACCTTTGCACTTATACTTCTTACAGGAATCGCCTCAGGATACCTTGTCACTGGACACATTAATGTTAACAGATATTCATTTCCTTTCTTTGTTTTCGGAAGTGGCCCAACCACATCTATAATCACCTTGCTAAAGGGTTCTCCTCTAACTTCTATGGGTTGTAGGGGGCTTTCTGAATGGTTTCATTCGGTTTTCCAGCTATCTGGCATGTGTGACACTCTCTGCAAAACCTGCTAACATCCTTGTGAAGTCCAGGCCAGAAAAATACTTCATAATCTTCTCAACAGTCTTCCTGATTCCCATATGTCCAGACTCATGAGCTACTGCTACAACTTGCTTCCTCAATGGATATGGAATCAAAATTTGATGATATTCACCCCATTCAGCATTTCCTGGTATATCTGCAGGTCGATGCTTCCTCATTAGCAATCCTTCCTTTAGATAATAACAGGTGGAGGTTTGTTGCATCTCTTCTTGATCAACAACTCTGAAGAAACAAATCAGCTAACGTTGTATCCTCTTCTGCAGTTTCATTATTAGCTTCTCTCTAGTCACTTGACCAACTTCAAGGGCTGAACTCTCCATATCTGCTAACTCTGCTTTCTGTAGTTTCACTACTATCTTCAGGAACACTTTGACTACTCAGAGTCTCTTCAATAACAACAGGATACTCTTCTTCTTGGGAAATCTCTTCATTACTAACACTAGGGGAAACTTCACTTTCCTGGAACAGTTCTTCTAATCTTAAATATCCTTCACTTGATTCTTCTGGTGCAGGTAAATCCTCAGTATTTTCACTTGCAGACATAGTTCTCTACATACTCCTGTTAGTTACACAACTTGGAAAGAGGTGGGGGTTTTTCTTCTCTAAATCTACTGTAGGACTAATCCTCAATGGTTTTCTGTCACTGTAGGACAAGGAACAAATGGTACCCAGTAAAACATGCAAACCTTCAACAGCTAGTGAGCCCTTTACAGCAAAATCAACATTTCCTGTCACCAATTCACAGGACAGGTGCAAGTGGCATATAGGAGTTACCTCTTCTCCTCCTATACCCTTCAAAATAACTGAATCTCCGGTGAGATTCTTCTCCAACTGTGGGTGAGCACCACGAACTACCACACTATGGTTACTCCCCGTATCACGTAATACCTTGACTGGTACCTGCACACTTCCTCCTTGAGTTGTCAGCGTACCTTCATAGATATATGGCTTAAAAGCCTCCAAGCTGCTCAGCCACTCACTGCTTGAAGTTACATTTCCACTGGTTGCTAAACACTCTGCTTGTTTAGTCTCAGTCGTTCCCACACTGCTCTTCGTAGTTTGCTTCACCTGGTTACCTTTAACCACTTGACCAACTGGTTTGGTCTGCTGTTGTGTCTGATAACAATCTCAACCGTAGTGTCCTACTCTTCCACACTTGTAGCAGACAACATTAGTCTTCTGTATCTGTCTTGAAAACAGACTGGATGATGAGGATTTAAAATTTAATTGCTGAGGGGAGTTACCTGGCTTTGTATTGGCATAGCCACTAGAAGGATTTCCAGTTGTAATATTCCTGAAATTTGGATGAGACCTGAAACCTGTGCGTTGTTGGTTCTGGTACTTGACATTATAATTTCTTTTGCTAGAAATTATATTAAAGTCTTCACTCAATGTAGCAGCTTTGTCAAGTTTCTTTACCTCTCTCTCTCTCTTAAATAGGCTCTTATGTGTTCAGGAATTCCTCTAAGATATTGTTCTAGGACTACTAACTCCTCAAGTTCGTCCATAGATTTAACTTTAGCAGCCTCCAACCATCGTTTAAAACATCTTCTTACTTTGTAGGCATAATCCAAGAAAGTTATCTTGTCATCCTTTCTCAAAGATCTGAATCTTTCATTATAATATTCAGGGGTCATCTGGTAAACTTGTAGCACATTGTGTTTGAGTACCTTGTACTCTTTACACTGATCAGCTGATAAGGCTAAATAGGCACTTCTTCCTTTACCAATGAGAACACTCTGTAACAAGACCGACCATTTATCCTCTGGCCATCCCATACCTGAAGCCACTTTTTCAAAGTGATCAAAAAAACTCATCTGGAGCTTCTTCTGTAAACTTTGGAATTAACTTCTGCACTCTTACTACATCAAATACAGGGTCTGAATCACCTTGAGTAGGGTTAGATGGTGTTACAGGTAACTTGGAGCGAGCTTTTTCTTAACTCCTTCTCATCTTTGCTCTTGTGTCTTGCTCTTTTCTCTTTTGCTCTTTTCTTCTTTTGCTCTTTCTCTTTCTTCTTCTTTTTTTTTTTTCCTTCTCCTTCTTTCTTTCTTTCTCTTCTCTTTCTCTTTCTGCTTGCATTTTCTCTCTTTCAGCCTGTATCCTCAGCTTAATCAAATTTTCTTCTGCTTCTATAGACGTCTAAGCTCTGCTTCTGCATCACTTTTCTCTTTCTTTTGCTCATGTTTATCTGTAAATTCTGCCTCAGCTGCATTCAACAATTCTTGAGCCTCTCCTAACTCTTCATCTACTTTACCAGAGTCCATCAATGCTTGGATTGCAATATATTTGATTTGTGCCTTAATCATACCACTAGACACATTACCCCCACATGCCATGCTGCTGCTAAAGCAATCCACTGTGCCTTAGTCAGGTTGGATTCAGATAACTCTTGGATGGAAGGAGTTTGCTAAAAACCTCTGAACATTGAACAGAGCCATTTTCTCTCTTTAAGTTACTCAACTAAATAATTCACAATACAAAGCAAAAATAACTATGTGGTCACTCTCCTAAATCAAAATATATCCCTAACACCACCAGTATAAACCATAAACCAGAGTGATATTTTGTTTTGTTAATAATATGGTCTCTGGGCACCAAACAATATAATGTCACATTGTGTATCAAGTTTTCTGGTTACTACACAACTAATCTCAAGATTCAAAATATATACCAGTTCAGCCAGATACCTGAACTCTCATAACATTAATTGTTACGACTGAGTACTCTAAAGGTAACAGTGATCCCTTAAGAAAAACTTATTTATCAATCACTTGAAAAATCAAACTAAGTCTAACCAGAATATGTGTGAGGTATCAAAAATTAAACTAGAAATATTCTAGAGTAAAAGGGCATCACTCCATCAAAAACTCTGTTTCCTGGTCTTAATTCACTTTAGCAAAACTAAAAGAACAAAACATGTTTATCACTTTGCCTTATGCACACATAATCAATCCTATTCACTGGTGATCAATAAATGAAACACTGTTTTTCAAAAATGTTAAATACAAAAATTTATTTTTAAATTCAAAGTTTATAACTAGAATTCACAATTAATTAGAATTCACAATCTGAAAAATTTATTATTAGTTGAAAATAACACAAACTTCAATTTATTCTTGAATTAAATTATGAAACAAAAACTAATTCACAAAAAACTTTATCAGGAATTTAAATTAATCAAGCAAAATTTAAACTATCAAGAATTACTCAAGATTTAAAAAGAAAATCTTAATAAATGAAATCAAGTATGCAATGTTAAATTAAAAGAATAAAATGTTAAATTATGCAATGTTAAATTACCAAGAAATATTTAAAATGCTATGTAAATAAATGTTACATCACAAACATAAAAAATGTGAAAATATAAAGAAATTGTAAATAGAAAAACATTACAAAATAAATCAATCATAAGATTTATCAATAATGATTTCACTTGTTCAAAATTTCCTAAACAAATCACAAATAACTTAACTTATCATACCATGGTATCAATAAGTAAAATTCACGTTACCTTACACAAACTTGTGAAAACCTCTGTAAATCACTTGCTGCAGCTGCATTACCAAAAACACACTTTTTTACCAGGCGCCGTTACAAACTAAATAACTTTACTAAATTCAGATCTCAAAAGTTAATGCTAAAAGTGACCACAAAAAACTACGTTAAAAGTAATCTCTTTCTAAGAACGAGAGAGAGAGAGAGAGAGAAAAATATTAAAAGTGGAACCAAATCGACTGGTCTCAGAAATCAGAATGAAACAAATTTTAGGATTCCAGTAACACGTGAAACAATTACATGATGTCATTAAAGCATTTTGGGTACGAGATACAAAAATTTCTAGAAGCAGGAGGTGACGTCATTAAAGCATTTTGGGTGTGAGATACAATGGAGAAACTTCTAGAAGGAAAATTACGTCATCCCAGCAAAACGTTTTGAATGCAATCTTACAAAACATGACATAACTGATCAAGACACGTATTTTTCTCTCAAAGTGGCAGAAGAGTGACTCGAACAACGCATGCAACAACATGAAATCACTCGTCTTGAGCTCCTATGGGACGAATCGGCATTTGTTTTTGGAAACCTGTCATCACTAACCCAAAACAAAGCGTTCTCTCTTATCTCAACTGATGACAACTGAAATGAAACAAGTCCTTTGGGACACACACACGTGTTCACATACTACGCTTTTACCAAGAAAGATATTCGTTCTAAATTACGTTACTATTAAAATTATATTAACAATTCTAAATTACCATACATCAAGTTAATTAATCATTAGTTCTTTTGAGATCTGATGCCAAACTAAATATGACACTTCAACAATCATTATCATTAAACATAAATCACATGAAAAAAGTAAATATGTCAAAATTATAGGAGGATATACAATTACAAGGCAACATCATGAAATTCCTCCCAAGAAGATTACTTATCCCGGTTTGAATCCAACGATTCACAACGGGATAAATAATCATGCAATATACATTATCTTTTCCTGAAATATGTTTAACCTTACATTATATGGTTGCAGGCATAAAGACCACCTGGTCAGTCTCATATTATTATTTTTCATCTTATTGATGAATGAGATTGGGCTGTGATCCGACAACACTAAAATTTCTTCATTCCTAGGTCTGTTCACATACACTTCAAACTTTTTCAATGCTGTGATTAATGCTAATGTTTCTTTTTCTATTGTTGAGTACAGTTTTCTGATGCTTTTTCAACTTCTGAAGACATAAAACATACTGGATGCAAAATTCAATTGTCATCTTCTTGAAGTAGAACAGCTCCAATTCCACAGTCAGATGCATCAACTTGTATCACAAATTTTTATTGAAGTCTGGAGCTTGAAGCACTGGTCTTGAAGTTAAAATGGCTTTAACCTTCTCAAATGATTCTTGACATTCTGGAGTCCAAACAAACTTAAAATTTAGGACTGGTTAAGTCTGTTAAAACGGGAGCTACTTCAGCTGAGAAATTTGGACAGAATCGTCGATAAAATCCAGCCATGCCCAAAAATCTTTGTAGCTGTTTCCTCTAGTAGCAGGAGGGGTAGCCTTATGGATACCTTCTACATTAGCATCAATAGGAGCGAGAAGGCCTTTTCCAACTTCAAACCCTAGATACTGCACAGTTGCCTTTCCAAACTCACTTTTTGTAAGTTGACTGTTAGTCCTGCTTCCCTTAGTTTCTTGAACACTTTCCTCAATCTCTTCAGATGTTCTTCCCATGTATTAGAATAAATCACAATGTCATCAAGGTATACACCTACTCCTTCTATTGATCCTAGTAGTTGATCCATCACTCGCTGGAATGTTGCAGGTGCATTCATCAGACCAAATGGCAAAACAGTGTATTGATACAGTCCAAAAGGAGTAATGAAAGCTGACAGCAACTTAGCATTCTCATCTAAGGGAATTTGATAATATCCTTTCAACAAGTCTATCTTGAAACAAATTTGGCTTGCCCAATATTATCAAGTAAATTGATCAATAAGAGGCAAGGGATAATTGTCAGCCACACTGATGGAATTCAGTTTCCTATAATCAGTACACATCCTAAATGAGCCATCTGGTTTCTTCACTAACACACAAGGAGAACTATAATGACTTGAACTGGGTTCTGCTAATCCATGCTGCAACAAATATTCAACTTCTTTCTTCAAAACATCTCGATGAAAAGGTGATAAGCGATAAGCTCTCATTTTAAAAGGTTTTCCATCTTCTTGATCTTTATCTCATGCTTTGTCAGATTGGTACACCTAGGTACATCTGCAAAAATTTCAGGGAAACTTTAATCACTTCACAATTCACTACTTTGCTCAACACTCAGATGTTTTAGTTTATCTTCCAAATTTTCCAATATTGAAGAATTGTTCATCTTGTTTTCAGCTCCCAATTCGTAGCCATCATCGTCCTTCTGTAGATGAAGTTGTCTGTGTTATTGACACTGTTTCAGTTTTGGTCTCTGAGAAGTAAGGTTTCAAAAGATTCACATGTATCTTCCTCTGTCGTTTTCTTCTTTCTGGTGTTTCAATCACATAAGTTCTGATCACTTAATGTTCTCAATTATCCTATAAGGACCTTGAAACTTATTGGTAAGGGGAAATCTTTTGACTGGTAAGAACACTAGAACTTGCTGAATCCAATACTAAAAAATTTCTTAGCTTAGTTTTAGCATCATATTTCCTTTTCATTTTCTCTTGACTTATTTTTCAGAAATTTTCTAAAGAGAATTTTCTAATTTCTTATTAATCTTTTCCTCAAGTTCTTTACATATTCTCCTTGGATTTCCTTTGATTTTCTTCCCAATTTTCTGCAAGAATCTTCAATGGACCTCTAATGTCTCGACCAAAAATCATTTCATTTGGTGAACATCCCATGCTTTCTTGATAAGCATTCCTAACTTTCAAATAACATTAAAGGTAAACCAGCATCCCATTCTCTTCCTGATTCATTACAACAATACTTAGTTAACATACTTTTTCAATGTCTGGTGGAACCTTTCCAAGGCTCCTTGAGTCTCTGGTGATAAGCAGTTGATAACTGTTGTTTTACTCCTAACAAGTTCATCACATCCTGGAATAATTTTTTTTTAAAAAATTGGTTCGTTCCTCTATCACTTTGCACAATTTCTGGTATTCCAAACTTGGAGAAAATATCCACCAACTTCTCAGCAATTACCTTTGCACTATATACTTCTTACAGGAATCGCCTCAGGATACCTTGTCACACTGGACACATTAATGTTAATAGATATTCATTTCCTTTCTTTGTTTTCGGAAGTGGTCCAACCATATCTATAATTACCTTGCTAAAGGGTTCTCCTCTAACTTCTATAGGTTGTAGGGGCTTTCTGAATGGTTTCATTCGGTTTTCCAGCTATCTGGCATGTGTGACACACTCTGCAAAATTTGCTAACATCCTTGTGAAGTCCAGGCCAGAAAAAATATTTCATAATCTTCTCAACAGTCTTCCTGATTCCCATATGTCCAGACTCATGAGCTACTGCTACAACTTGTTTCCTCAATGGATATGGAATCAAAATTTGATGATATTCACCCCATTCAGCATTTCCTGGTATATCTGCAGGTCGATGCTTCCTCATTAGCAATCCTTCCTTTAGATAATAACAGGTAGGAGGTTTGTTGCATCTCTTCTTGATCAACAACTCTGAAGAACAAATCAGCCAACGTTGTATCCTTTCTGCAGTTTCATTAGCTTCTCTCTTGTCACTTGACCAACTTCAAGGGCTGAACTCTCATATCTGCTAACTCTGCTTCTGTAGTTTCACTACTATCTTCAGGAACATCTTTGACTACTCAGAGTCTCTTCAATAACAACAGGATCCTCTTCTTGGGAAATCTCTTCATTACTAAGCAACAGGGAAACTTCACTTTCTCTGGAACAGTTCTTCTAATCTTAAAGATCCTTCATCCTTCTGAGTGCAGGTAAATCCTCAGTATCTTCACTTGCAGACATAGTTCTCTTCATACTCCTGGTAGTTACACAACTTGGAAACAGGTGGGGGTTTTCTTCTCTAAATCTACTGTAGGACTAATCCTCAACGGTTTGTCTGTCACTATAGGACAAGGAACAAATGGTACACTACCAACTTCATTACCTAGTAAAACATGTACACCTTCAACAGCTAGTGAGTCCTTTACAGCAAAATCAACATTTCCTGTCACCAATTCACAGGACAAATGCAAGCTTACATATAGGAGTTACCTTTCTCCTCCTATACCCTTCAAAATAACAGAATCTCCTGAGATTCTCCTCCAACTGTGGGTGAGCACCACGAACTACCACACTATGGTTACTCCCATATCACGTAACACCTTGACTGGTACCTGCACACTTCCTCCTGGAGTTGTCAGCGTACCTTCATAGATATATGGCTTAAAAGCCTCCAAACTGCTCAGCCACTCACTGCTTGAAGTTACATTTCCACTGGTTGCTAAACACTCTGCTTGTTTAGTCTCAGTCTTCCCACACTGCTCTTTTGTAGTTTGCTTCACCTGGTTATTTTTAACCACTTGACCAACTGGTTTGGTCTGCTGTTGTGTCTGATAACAATCTCTATACTGAAGTGTCCTACTCTTCCACACTTGTAGCAGACAACATTAGTCTTCTGTATCTGTCTTGAAAACATTACTGGATGATGAGGATTTAACATTAGCCTGCTGAGGGGTGTTACCTGATTTGATTGGTATTACCACTAGAAGGATTTCCAGTTGTAATCTTCCTGAAATTTGGATGAGACCTGAAACCTGTGCGTTGATTGGTTCTGGTACTTGACATTATAATTTCTTTTGCTAGAAATTATATTAAAATCCTCACTCAATGTAGCAGCTTTGTCAAGTTTTTTAACCTCTCTCTCTCTTAAATAGGCTCTTATGTGTTCAGGAATTCCTCTAAGATATTGTTCTAGGACAACTAACTCTTCAAGTTCTTCCATGTTTTAACTTTAGCAGCCTCCAACCATCGTTTAAAACATCTTCTTACTTTGTAAGCATAATCCAAGAAAGTTATCTTGTCATCCTTTCTCAAAGATCTGAATCTTTCATTATAATATTCAGGGTCATCTGGTAAACTTGTAGCACATTGTGTTTAAGTACCTTGTACTCTTTACACTGATCAGCTGATAAGGCTAAATAGGCACTTCTTCCTTTACCAATGAGAACACTCTGTAACAAGACCTTCCATTTATCCTCTGGCCATCCCATTCCTGAAGCCACTTTTTCAAAGTGATCAAAAACTCATCTGGAGCTTCTTCTGTAAAAATTTGGAATTAACTTCTGCACTCTTACTACATCAAATACAGGGTCTGAATTACCTTGAGTAGGGTTAGATGGTGTTACAGGTAATTGGATCTGAGCTTTTAACCTTTCATCTCTCTTGTGTCATGCTCTTCTCTTTAATTCTTCATTGCTCTTTCTTTCTTCTTCTGCTGATTTCTTCTTCTTCTCTTTCTTTTTTTCTCTTTCTGTTCTTCTATTTCTTTCTTTTCTGCTTGCATTTCTCTCTTTCAGCCTGTATCCTCAGCTTAATCAAATTTTAGTTCTGCTTCTATACGTCTAAGTCTGCTTCTGCATCACTTTTCTCTTTCTTTTGCTCCATGTTTATCTGTATAAGTTCTGCCTCAGCTGCATTCAACAATTCTTGTGCAACTCCTAACTCTTCATCTATTTTACCAGAGTCCATCAATGCTTGGATTGCAATAATTTGATTTGTGCCTTTAATCATACCACTGGCAGACACCCCCACATGACTACTGCTAAATACATCTCATCCACTGTGCCTTAGTCAGGTTGGATTTAAGATAACTCTTGGATGGAAGGAGCTGCTAAAAACCTCTGAACATCAAACACTAGCCATTTTCTCAGTTTACTCAACTAAATAATTCATCAATACAAAGCAAAAATAACTATATGGTCACTCTCCTATCAAAATATATCCCTAACACCACCAGTATAAACCATAAACCAGAGTGATATTTTGTTTTGTTTTCCACAGGGTCTCTGGGCACCAAACAATATAATGTCACGATGCGTATCAAGTACCTGGTTATTACACAACTAATCTCAAAATTCAAAAATATACCTCACTTCAGCCAGATACCTGAACTCTCATAACATTAATTGTTACGACTGAATACTCTAAAGGTAACAGTGATCCCTTAAGAAAAAATTATTTATCAATCACTTGAAAAATCAAACTAAGTTCATCAGAATATGTGTGAGTATCTAAATTAAACTAGAAATCTTCTAGAGTTAAACAATTATCACTTACCATCAAAAACTCTAACTGTTTCCCTGGTCTTAATTCACTTTAGCAAAACTAAAAGAACAAAACATGTTTATCACTTTGCCTTATGCACACAAATCAATCCTTCGTTCAACTGGTGATCAATAAATGAAACACTGTTTTTCTAAAAATGTTAAATAAAAAATTTATTTTCAAATTCAAAGTTTATAACTAGAATTCACAATTAATTAGAATTCACAATCTGAAAAATTTACTATTAGTTGAAAATAACACAAAACTCAATGAATTCTTGAATTAAATTATGAAACAAAACTAATTCACAAAAAACTTTATCAGAATTTAAATTAATCAAGCAAAATTTAAACTATCAAGAATTACTCAAGATTTAAAAATTAAAATCTCAATAAATGAAAAATTCAAATGCAATGTTAAATTAAGTATGCAATGTTAAATTATCAATGTTAAATTAATGTTAAATTACTTGAAGAAATATTTACAATGCTATGTAAATAAATGTTACATCACAAACATAAAAATGTGAAAATATAAAGAAATTGTAAATAGAAAAACACACAAAAATACACATAAGATTTATCAATAATGATTTCACTTGTTCAAAAAACTTATCACACCATAACCTCCTAACTTATCATACCATGGTATCAATAAGTAAAATTTCACATTAAAAAGAAAACACAACTTGTGAAAACCTCTGTAAATCACTTGCTGCAGCTGCGAACTAAATACAATAAACACACTTTTTACCAGGCGTGTTACAAACTAAATAACTTTGCTAAATTCAGATCTCAAAAGTTAATGTTAAAAGTGACCACAAAAATTTACGTTAAAAGTAATCTCTTCCTAATTAGAATGAGATGAGAGAGAGAGAGAGATGGAACCAAATCAACTGGTCTCAGAAATCAGAATGAAACAAATTTTAGGATTCCAGTAACACATGAAACAATTACATGATGTCATTAAAGCATTTTGGGTACGAGATACAAAAAGTTCTAGAAGCAGGAAGTGACGTCATTAAAGCGTTTTAAAATACGAGATACAATGGAGAAGCTTCTAGAAGGAAAATTTACGTCATCCCAGCAAAACGTTTTGAACGCATCTTACAAAACATGACGTAATTGATCAGGACACGTATTCTTTCTCTCAAAGTGGCGATACGTGACTCAAACAACGCATGCAACAACATGAAATCACTCGTCTTGAGCCCGTATGGGACGAATCGGCATTTGTTTTGCAAATCTGTCATCGCTAACCCAAAACAAAGCGTCTCTCTTATCTCAACTGATGACAATTGAAATGAAACAAGTTTTCACTGGACACACACACGTGTTCACATACTACGCTTTTACCAAGAAAGATATTCGTTTCTAAATTACGTTACTATTAAAATTATAACAACAATTCTAAATTACGCTAATCAAGTTAATCATTAGTTCTTTTGAGATCTGATGTCAAACTAAATATGACACTTCAACAATCATTATCATTAAACACAACACATGAAAAAGTAAATATGTCAATTTATAGGAGGATATTATGTATTAAAACCAACATCATGAAATTCCTCCCCCAGAAGATTACTTATCCCGGGTTTGAATCAACGATTCACAACGGGATAAATAATCTGCAATGACATTATCTTTTCCTGAAATATGTTTAACCTTAATATTATATGGTTGCAGGCATAAAGACCACCTGGTCAGTCTCTGGTTATTATTTTTGATCTTATTGATGAATGAGATGAGCAGATTGTGATCAAAAATACTAAAATTTCTTCATTCCTAGGTCTGTTCACATACACTTCAAACTTTTTCAATGCTGTGATTAATGCTAATGTTTCTTTTTCAATTGTTGAGTACAGTTTTCTGGTGCTTTTTCAACTTTGAAGACATAAAACATACTGGATGCAAAATTCTGTTGTCATCTTCTTTGAAGTAGAACAGCTCCAATTCCACAGTCGGATGCATCAACTTGTATCACAAACTTTTTATTGAAGTCTGGAGCTTGAAGCACTGGTCTTGAAGTTAATATGGCTTTAACCTTCTCAAATGATTCTTGACATTCTGGAGTCCAAACAAACTTTCTTTTAGGACTGGTTAAGTCAGTTAAGGGAGCTACTACAGCTGAGAAATTTGGACAGAAACGGCGATAAAATCCAGCCATGCCCAAAAATCTTTGTAGCTGTTTTCCTCAAGTGGGTGAGGGGTAGCCTTACGGATACCTTCTACATTAGCATCAATAGGAGCGAGAAGGCCTTTTCCAACTTCAAATCCAAGATACTGTACAGTTGCCTTTCCAAACTCACTTTTTGTAAGTTGATTGTTAGTCCTGCTTCCCTGAGTTTCTTGAACACTTTCCTTAATATCTTCAGATGTTCTTCCCATGTTTAGAATAAATCACAATGTCATCAAGATATACACCTACTCCTTCTATTGATCCTAGTAGTTGATCCATCACTCGCTGGAATGTTGCAGGTGCATTCATCAGACCAAACGGCAAAACAGTGTATTGATACAGTCCAAAAGGAGTAATGAAAGCTGACAGCAACTTAGCATTCTCATCTAAGGGAATTTGATAATATCCTTTCAACAAGTCTATCTTGGAAACAAATTTGGCTTGCCCAATATTATCAAGTAATTGATCAATAAGAGGCAAGGGATAATTGTCAGCCACACTGATGGAATTCAGTTTCCTATAATCAGTACACATCCTAAATGAGCCATCTGGTTTCTTCACTAACACACAAGGAGAACTATAATGACTTGAACTGGGTTCTGCTAATCCATGCTGCAACAAATATTCAACTTCTTTCTTCAAAACATCTCGATGAAAAGGTGATAAGCGATAAGCTCTCATTTTAAAAGGTTTTCCATCTTCTTGATGATCTTTATCTCATGCTTTGTCAGATTGGTACACCTAGGTACATCTGCAAAAATTTCAGAAACTTTGAATCACTTCACTTAATTCACTACTTTGCTCAACACTCAGATGTTTTAGTTTATCTTCCAAATTTTCTAATATTGAAGAATTGTTCATCTTGTTTTCAGCTCCTAATTCATATCCATCATCGTCCTCTGTAGATGAAGTTGTCTGTGTTATTGACACTGTTTCAGTTTTAGTCTCTGAGAAGTAAGGTTTCAAAAGATTACATGTATCTTCCTCTGTCGTTTTCTTCTTCCTGGTGTTTCAATCACATAAGTTCTATCACTTAACTTCTCTATTATCCTTGTAAGGACCTTGAAACTTATTGGTAAGGGGGAAATCTTTTCACTGGTAAAACACTAGAACTTGCTGTCCAATACTAAAATTTCTTAGCTTAGTCTTAGCATCATATTTTATTTTCATTTTCTCTTGACTTATTTTCAAATTTTCTACAGAGAATTTTCTAATTTCTCTTAATCTTTTCCTCAAGTTCTTCACATATTCTCCTTGGATTTCCTCTTGATTTCCTTCCCAGGTTTCTGCAAGAATCTTCAATGGACCTCTAATGTCTCGACCAAAAATCATTTCATTTGGTGAACATCCCATGCTATCTTGATGAGCATTCCTAACTTCAAATAACATTAAAGGTAAACCAGCATCCCATTCTCTTCCTGATTCATTACAATACTTAGTTAACATACTTTTTAATGTCTGGTGGAACCTTTCCAAGGCTCCTTAAGTCTCTGGATGATAAACAGGTGTTTTATTCCAAACAAGTTCATCACATCCTGGAATAATTTTGAAGTAAAGTTCGTTCCTCTATCACTTTGCACAATTTCTGGTATTCCAAACTTGGAGAAAAACTCCACCAGCTTCTCAGCAATTACCTTTGCACTTATACTTCTTACAGGAATTGCCTCAGGATACCTAGTGACTGGACACATTAATGTTAAAAAATATTCATTTCTTTTCTTTGTTTTCGGAAGTGGCCCAACCATATCTATAATTACCTTGCTAAAGGGTTCTCCTCTAACTTCTATGGGTTGTAGGGGGCTTTCTGAATGGTTTCATTCGGTTTTCCAGCTATCTGGCATATGTGACACTCTCTGCAAAATTTGCTAACATCCTTTGTGAAGTCCAGGCCAGAAAAAATACTTCATAATCTTCTCAACAGTCTTCCTGATTCCCATATGTCCAGACTCATGCGCTACTGCTACAACTTGTTTCCTCAATGGATATGGAATCAAAATTTGATGATATTCACCCCATTCAGCATTTCCTGGTATATCTGCAGGTCGATGCTTCCTCATTAGCAATCCTTCCTTTAGATAATAACAGGTAGGAGTTTGTTGCATCTCTTCTTGATCAACAACTCTGAAGAACAAATCAGCCAACGTTGTATCCTTCTTTCTGCAGTTTCATTAGCTTCTCTCTTGTCACTTGACCAACTTCAAGGGCTGAACTCTCCATATCTGCTAACTCTGCTTCTGTAGTTTCACTACTATCTTCAGGAACACTTTGACTACTCAGAGTCTCTTCAATAACAACAGGATCCTCTTCTTCTTGGGAAATCTCTTCATTACTAACACTAGGGAAACTTCACTTTCCTGGAACAGTTCTTCTAAGCTTAAAGATCCTTCACTTGATTCTTCTGGGTAAATCCTCAGTATCTTCACTTGCAGACATAGTTCTCTTCATACTCCTGGTAGTTACACAACTTGGAAACAGGTGGGGTTTTTCTTCTCTAAATCTACTGTAGGACTAATCCTTAATGGTTTGTCTGTCACTATAGGACAAGGAACAAATGGTACACCACCAACTTCATTACCCAGTAAAACATGTACACCTTCAACAGCTAGTGAGTCCTTTACAGCAAAATCAACATTTCCTGTCACCAATTCACAGGACAAGTGCAAGCGGCATATAGGAGTTACCTCTTCTCCTCCTATACCCTTCAAAATAACTGAATCTCCGGTGAGATTCTTCTCCAACTGTGTGAGCACCACAAACTACCACACCATGGTTACTCCCCGTATCACATAATACCTTGACTGGTACCTGCACACTTCCTCCTGAGTTGTCAGCGTACCTTCATAGATATATGTCTTAAAAGCCTCCAAGCTGCTCAGCCACTCACTGTTGGAAGTTACATTTCCACTGGTTGCTAAACATTCAGCTTGTTTAGTCTCAGTCTTCCCAACTGTCTCAGTCTTCCTCACACTGCTCTTCATAGTTTGCTTCACCTGGTTACCTTTAACCACTTGACCAACTGGTTTGGTCTGCTGTTGTGTCTGATAACAATCTCGACTGTAGTGTCCTACTCTTCCACACTTGAAGCAGACAACATTAGTCTTCTGTATCTGTCTTGAGAACAGACTGGATGATGAGGATTTAACATTCAATTGCTGAGGGTGTTACCTGGCTTTGTATTGGCATAGCCACTAGAAGGATTTCAGTTGTAATGTTCCTGAAATTTGGATGAGACCTGAAACCTGTGCGTTGTTGGTTCTGGTATTTGACATTATAATTTCTTTTGCTACAAATGATATTAAAATCTTCACTCAATGTAGCAGCTTTGTCAAGTTTTTAACCTCTCTCTCTCTAAATAGGCTCTTATGTGTTCAGGAATTCCTCTAAGATATTGTTCTAGGACTACTAACTCCTCAAGTTCGTCCATAGATTTAACTTTAGCAGCCTCCAACCATCGTTTTAAAACATCTTCTTACTTTGTTCAGGCATAATCCAAGAAAGTTATCTTGTCATCCTTTCTCAAAGATCTGAATCTTTCATTATAATATTCAGGGTCATCTGGTAAACTTGTAGCATTATGTTTGAGTACCTTGTACTCTTTACACTGATCAGCTGATAAGGCTAAATAGTCACTTCTTCCTTTACCAATGAGAACACTCTATAACAAGACCAACCATATATCCTCTGGCCATCCCATACCTGAAGCCACTTTTTCAAAGTTATCAAAAAACTCATCTGGAGCTTCTTCTGTAAACTTTGGAATTAACTTCTGCACTCTTACTACATCAAATACAGGGTCTGAATTACCTTGAGTAGGGTTAGACAGTGTTACAGGTAATGTGGATCAGCTTTATTAACTCCATCTCCCTTTCATTTTCTCTCTTTCTTCTCTTCTTTTGCTCTTTCTCTTTCTTCTTTGCTGCTTTTTTCTTCTCTTTTTTCTTTTCTTTTCTTTTTTTTTCTCTTCTTTCTTTCTCTTTCTGCTTGCATCTTCTCTCTTTCAGCCTGCATCTTCAGCTTAATCAAATTTTCTTCTGCTTCTATACGTCTAAGCTCTGCTTCTGCATCACTTTTCTCTTTCTTTTGCTCATGTTTATCTGTAAATTCTGCCTCAGCTGCATTCAACAATTCTTGTGCCTCTTCTAACTCTTCATCTACTTTACCAGAGTCCATCAATGCTTGGATTGCAATATATTTGATTTGTGCCTTAATCATACCACTAGACACATTACCCCCACATGCCACTGCTAAAGCAATCCACTGTGCCTTAGTCAGGTTGGATTCAGATAACTCTTGGATGGAAGGAGCTGCTAAAAACCTCTGAACATTGAACAGAGCCATTTTCTCTAAGTTACTCAACTAAATAATTCACAATATAATTCAAAAATAACTATGTGGTCACTCTCTATCAAAATATATCCCTAACACCACCAGTATAAACCATAAACCAGAGTGATATTTTGTTTTGTTCCACGGGTCTCTGGGCACCAAATAATATAATGTCACGATGCATCAAAGTAACTGGTTATTACACAACTAATCTCAAGATTCAAAAATATACCCTCACTTCAGCCAGATACCTGAACTCTCATAACATTAATTGTTACGACTGAGTACTCTAAAGGTAACAGTGATCCCTTAAAAAAACTTATTTATCAATTTGAAAATCAAACTAAGTTTATCAGAATATGTGTGAGGTATCAACAATTAAACTAGAAATATTCTAGAGTAAAAGGGCATCACTCCATCAAAAACTCTAACTGTTTCCCTGGTCTTAATTCACTTTAGCAAAACTAAAAGAACAAAACATGTTTATCACTTTGCCTTGTGCACACAAATCAATCCTATTCACTGGTGGTCAATAAATGAAACACTGTTTTTCTAAAAATATTAAATACAAAAATTTATTTTTAAATTCAAAGTTTATAACTAAATTAGAAATTCACAATCTGAAAAATTTACTATTACTTGAAAATAACACAAAACTTAATTAATTCTTGAATTAAATTATGAAACAAAACTGATTCACAAAAACTTTAATTTATCAGAATTTAAATTAATCAAGAAAAATTTAAACTATCAAGAATTACTCAAGATTTGAAAAGAAAATCTTAATAAATGAAAAAAATTAAATCAAGTTATTAAGTATGCAATGCTAAATTACCAAGAAATATTTAAAATGCTATGTAAATAAATGTTACATCACAAACAAAAAAATGTGAAAATATAAAGAAATTGTAATCACAAAAACACACAAAATTACACAAAAGATTTATCAGTAATATTTCACTAAGGCAAAATTTCCTAACTTATTATACCATGGTATTAATAATAAAATTCAAGTAAATTCACGTTACACAAAACTTGTGAAAACCTCTGTAAATCCCTTTGCAACTGCGCTAATTTCACTAAACACTTTTTTACCAGGCGCCATTACAAATTAAATAATTTGACTAAATTCAGATCTCAAAAGTTAACGCTAATACCAGTGACCACAAATATCCTACGTTAAAAGTAATCTCTTTTTAAGAACGAGAGAGAGAGGGAGAGGGAACCAAACTGATCGGTCTCGGAAATCAGAATGAATAGATTTTTGGGATTCCAGGAAAAATTCAACAGCCACATGACGTCATTAAGGCATTTTGGTTACGAGATACCAAAAGAGAGATTTCTAGAAGGGAGGTGACGTCACTCCAGCGAAACGTTTTGAATGCAATCGGGACATGTTACTCTTTCTCTCAAAGCAGCACACGTGATCAGAGCCATATGTAACTTTGTGAAATCATTCGTATTCTTTTCGTATGGGACAAGGCTTTTACAGAAATCTTTACACGATCGAAACATACTGCAATCGGCTAATTATGATTGACATGTTTTATAAACAAGATGAAAAACTGAGCTGATTTCCTTAATGAATCAGCAATTGTTATTTCAAACTGTCCTCACGTTAACTCAAAACAAAGAGCTCTCTCTTATCTCAACTGATGACAACTGAAATGAAACAAGTTCTCACTAGGACACATGTGTTCCTTATACTACGCTTTTATCAAGAAGATATTATTCATTCTAAATTATGTTATTAAGTCATCTAAAGCATTAATTCTTTTGAGATCTGTTATGATATTTCAATAATTATTATTATTACACATAATACATGATAAATAAGAGGAAATAAATCAAAATTATAGGAGGATATATATATTACAAGGCAATCATCATATATATATATATATATATATATATATATATATATATATATATATATATATATATATATATATATATATATATATACACACACATATTTAGAAAATTCGTCCCTTCAGCCTGTTAGCTCGGAAATCAAATTTATTGGCAGCTGGGGGAGACTCCACTAGTGGTGGACAAATGTAGACGTCCTAACCTCATATCGTATGATTTTGGGAGACAAATGCAGGCATCTTAACCCCAGCATTGTATGATTTTTGGGGACAGAAAACCATTAGGGTAGAAAGGCCATATATAGTCAGGACCATAATTGGGCTCCGATAAGAATATATAGTAGCCATAAAAGCTGGATAAGACCTATTTCCCTTTGACCTTTGTGCTGGTTATTGCTCCTTCCAGATCAGCCATTGTCTGCCCAGCCCTAGAAATCGAATGGGGATGCCTCGCGACCACGCTCACCACTCCGTGTCAGACCGCCAACGTGCCAAGCTGGTGCTGGCCTTCCCTCTTTACACTGGCTATGTGTCGGGACTTCTGCGGCCGGAATTCATTGTTTGCAAGCGAGCTCCATGCATAGATGCAATAAGGTACATCTCGAAGTTGCAAGTAATGCCTGTGCTCTTTTCCTTCTTGTGAATTTCTCTCCAATTTCAGTGTTTCCAACTTTTCATTCTCCCAAAACAAAGCCCCTTTGTTTCCTTCAGCCTAGCACACACATTTACCCTCATGACTTGTTCCAAGCTTAAATTAAGTTTGCTCTGTGATAATATTTAGAGCATTCCCACCATAGTGTTACCATGTGCTAATTAAATCAAACTGATAGTTTCCTCCATCATAAACAAGTAATTTCATGTGAGAGAAAGCTAGTATGTCTGAATGCCCACCTGGAATTCTTTTCCAGAATCCTGTTATCTGGCTCTTCAAGTTTTCTGTCCCTGCCCTTGTGAACCAAATAGCCTTAGACGTTCAACTGCTATCTTGCTATGTGCAAGAGTCTTCTGACTACTAGCAGTCCAGGGGTATGTGACACGGTCCCCACCTCTGAGTTCAAGTTGCGCTAAAATCTAGTATTTATCAGCCAGTCTCAACAGCAGTGGTTTTCATTTGTGTGTCAAACTCTTTCAGGGCTGTAGCCCTTCCCAGATTTGTTTATTTGCTATGTAAAGTCTTACTTTTATTGCACATTGCATGTGCCCTGTTTGCTGCTCAGTCAGCCATTTCACATTACTTTTCTGATTGATCACCTTGTAAATAAATTCAATTTAAGGTTCCTTGACTGGTTTGAAAGGCAACCTTCAACCCAATTGAATAGATGTAATAAAAAGGTAAGTCATCTTAGTAATTACATTTACTTTTACGTTCTGAGCTCCAGGTGTTGGCCGATAAGGCAGATTAATTCAAAATCAGCAATCTTCCAGCTCCTCAAAACGTAACAATATTATATATCGTATATATATATATATATATATATATATATTAGTGATATATATATATATATATATAATATATAATATATATAATATATAATATATATAATATATATATATATATATATATATATATATATATATATATATATATATATATATATATATATATATATATATATATATATATATATATATATATTTTCACTCACATCTGCATCAGAACCCAGATTTTTCAGTTGAAAGACAAAGCCACTGCAAAACTAAACCACACAAGTCATAAAACAAGTTGGAACCCAAGTACCACTGTACTTAGGGCTTTACCTTGGCAGGCTAACTGCCTCCCATACCAGAGTGTTTTCCCTAACTTCCCGACTCAGAAATTTACTTCTGTTCCACACGTGATTGTGTGTTGATTATTTCTATCATATTAACAGAGAAGGGATGATTCGAATCAAATGCTGTGAATTGGATCACTGCTTAGTCAGGAAATTGGGGAAAACACGCTGGTATGCGAGGCAGTTAGCCTGACCACCTAAAGCCTTCGATACAGTGGTACTTAGGCTACAACTTCTTTTATGACTCGTGTGGCTTAGTTGGCAGCTGCCTTGTCATTCAATTGAAATATCTGGGTTCGATCCTGTGAGTCAGCCATTTAATTCTACATGTGACTGTGCAGTCCAACACATGATATATATATATATATATATATATATATATATATATATATATATATATATATATATATATATATATATATATATATATGTGTGTGTGTGTGTGTGTGTGTGTGTGTGTGTATAATATACATATATGGAGAAGTTAAGATGACGTTGTGGTATGATTTAAATTTTGTGTATCCTGCCCAAGCCTTCTCAAATGACTTTCCCACTTGCAGGTTTAATATCGAAAATTATATTGAAATATTAAGAAATATCTTCAAACACACACACACACACAATATGTGTGTTTTGTGATGTGTGTGTTTGTGTTTCAATTTAATTTTTCGACCCTGCAAGTGGGAAAGTCATTTGAGAAGGCTTGGGCAGGATATGTACAAAATTTAAATCATACCACAACGTCATCTTAACTTCTCCAATCCACATAGAAAATGGTAAGACTAAAAGTATAAAAGTTGACCGAAAACTTCAGAATTCAGATTAAAAAGATAAGTCTTTATGATTTCGAGTCTAGGGTTCATCAAAATGCTGACATCTTCACTTGATTAAATTCCTCACGGAAAAGAGAGAACTTGAGGAAATTAATAAAGAAAAAAGACTCTCTTTTCTAAGTCTTTTCTCCGTTGTTCAATGTTGCTAAAATTTAAAAGCTACATAAATAACCAATTTGAGGTAAGAGAAAACAAGGCTTTCTTTCACAAGCGATTCGAGTCAGAGACAAACAGCAGTAAGTGCACCAGTATCAACACGATTCACAAAGGAAAAATGTCAAGCTTGCTCCAAATGAGATAATACGTTGAAAAAGTCTGTAATGAGAATTGTGGTAACCATAGCTACATGATGGGTAACGTCAACAAAACAATTTTATAATGAAGCATCTGCGTGCTTGCATCAAATTCCTTAAATGTTTCATGAAAACGAAGCCAGAAATACGACTGCAATGAAACATTCCAAGCACAGGGAATTACCATCACATGAGGTCACCAATGAAGCCTGTCAGCAGTCTTTCGAAATCGCCTCTTTCAAAATGTATAAGCCACAACTTTCAAGATATATCAAAAATAAATTTTCAAAAAGTGAAGTATTTATAATAGGATGAAAATTAATTTCTTTTATCTAACGGTTTGTGCTTAGTAAGGGTTTAAATTTTAACCTTCAACCTGAAACATTATCAATCCCATTCATAAATGACAGATTTAAAACAGTTGCAGTCAGAATAACGTCTCATTTTTTTTCCTCGCAATAAAGAAATCCCTCATAACTAAAATTCTAGTCTTAAAGAAAACTCCAGTCTCATTTCAATTTCGGTACGTCATTTCGACCGAAATTAGATAGGAATCAAATTAGAGATAAAAAGGATAAGAATAAAAAATTACTCAGATAAGATAAGAATCGACATGAACAAAAGAGATGAGGTAACCGCATTTTCCAGACAGTATATTTATAAACCTCTACAGAGTTTTATTCTCCTAAAAGTCGATTCAAATTATTCAATTTTATTCCGTGTTACGCGAAAGTACCTTTTTTTCTATTTAACATCTTTCAAAAACTGAAAATGAGATCAAGGGACATTCTCTCGAAAGCCATCAATCAAGCAATGAGCTTCTTGAACTTTCCAGTATGTTACCTAAATATGAGGTCTCTTAAACGTCCTTTTAAAATTACACTATTGACAGAACATTTCAAAAAAATGCTGAAGATACAAAGAAATACTGACATCTCAGAAAACATTAAATGATGATAATAATGACTTTAATGTTATCATCATCGGCCTAACTTCGCATATTATCATCAGTAATGTTATGAATCGGAAAAAAATAATTACAAATATACTGAAAGGTTTGCAGGCAGCTTTCGACAGGTTTTCATAATTTATTCAATAACAACCATACGATAGGTAACAAAAAACAAATAAAATATACCAAGAAAAGAGTGAAAAAAATATGCGGCTGTTTAATCTGTAAATAAATAAACACGGTGGATTACAAAAGCAGAGCAAGTACACGAGGCAACTTCTCACACTTTGTGAATACTCGTAAGAAGGGTACTTGTAGTTTACAGGTTCGTCACACCAACAAACAAGAACAAGTAATAAAAAAAAAATTAAACACGCTTTTATTAAAATGCAACCTAAAAAGTGAAAAATAAATTTTTGGAGACACACCAGGATTTTCTTACAATAAATAATGTCTAAGAAAAAATAAAAGCGGCGCCGAACTTGAAAGAAAATGCTACAAGAAGAGAAATATATATATATATATATATATATATATATATATATATATATATATATATAGGCCTATATATATATATTTATATCTTGTAGCATCTCCTTCCATGTTTGGCACCCACGCTTTTATTTTGGGAGAAGTGATTTATTGTAAGAAAATCCCGGTGTGTCTCAAAAAGTTGATTTTTAACTTTTTAGTGCATTTTATAAAAGCGTGCTTAAAATTTTTTTTTTTTTTCATTTTATATTTTCTAGTTTTGACAGAAATTGTGACCGATTTATGATTGCAGCTAACGAAATTGATAATCTGTCGAGCCAAAGAATGTTTGAAAAATCCCTAGAGTTATCTACTGAATCAAAGAAGTTGTGAAAAAGCCGAAGAGTTTCATACAAATCCTGAGATACCGGGAGAGGTCACTGTAGGGTGACTAGATGTTACTGCTGACCTACTGATCATGTAAGGTTGTACTGTCACCGGGATTCAGTAACCATGCAAAATTTCAAGTCCATCGGACGAAGGGAACAGATCAACAAGGTAACAAAGAGACAAAAAACAAGCTAAATAAAAGCGTATGAAAAATGCGCCGACATTTCTTTGGCGCAATCGAGTTTTCAGTGCAGCGTATAATGCTGTATGAAGCTCTCAGCTGGGGCCCATGAAACTTTCAGCCACGGCCCGGTGGTGGCCTGTGTTGTTGTAGTGATGCCAGACGCACGATCATGGCTAACTTTAACCTTAAAAAAAATGAAAACTACGTGGGCTAGGAGGCTGTAATTTGATATGTTTGATGATTTGAGGGTGGATGACGAAAATAGCAATTTGCAGCCCTCTAGCATCAGTAGTTTTTAAGATCTGAGGGCAGACAGGAAAAGTGCAGACGGACAGACAAAGCCATCTCGATAATTTTCTTTTACAGAAAGCTAAAAGCCAATTTTGGTGTCCACAGAAGCCTAAACGCTTTTGCCATGCCCCATTAAATCCCACTGTGGCTTCGTTGACTTATGAATTTAATCATGTACGTCCCTCAGCAAAGAGGTCATTTAAAACCAAATCTTCAACAGCTAACACAAAAATCTCTCATTTACAGAACAAATAAAAAAATTAAAGCCCATAACAATAATCCCTCAAGTCTTTCAAACTAACTAAAAAAAGAATGAACACAAATAACTACCTTTTATGTCGACGGGATATTAGAATTCGAACATGATAACAGAGGAAATTCCATATAAATTTCATAACAGTATAACATTCGAATGCAATAACCTTTCATTTCAATCTCCACTTTCTGCTGCGCTAGATTGTCTAAAGTTCATGAACAATAAAAATGGAAGTTAAATAAAAATGACCTACTAAACAATAAATGAGTAAATGCGGAATAAAAATGAATTGCAAATTTCTAATAAATCAATCACTCAACAATTTTACAAAATTACTGTCTTCTTCTACATACCAAAAATGTATTTATTTCATTGCACATAAAATGAGGCCCAGAAATTAATCAGCCTATCAAAAATGTTGACGTGTCAAATGTATGAGCACAAATTATGATTACGCCCAAATTAAATGTAAATGCCAAAATCTCAGAACGCAGCCGCTTGAAACAAATGTCTTACGGGCCAAGCTATTTACATTACCATTAATCATACCAAAAGATATTTTTTTTGCATAAAGTTTTTTTTATATGCTGCAAAACATTGCCAGTTAACCTTGAATTTTCAACTATCATTTTCATCACAGTTATTCAACATGGACTTTTTTAGGGTCCTCTAACCATTTATTCGACTATTTACATGATCGCATAATTTTACAACAAACCTTACATTTTCCTATGAAGTTGTAGTTTGGTAATTAACAGCTCAGTGATACATATTTAATGACCTATTCTCTCTCCCTCTCTCACGCACACACACACACACACACACACACACACACACACACACGCGAACGTGCGTACATACACACATACGTATGTATGTGTGTATATATATATATATATATATATATATATATATATATATATATATATATATATATATATATATATATATATATATATATATATATATATATACCTTTTGTGGAAATGTTTTTCGTTGACACATTAATTCACTGCATTTCTGATTATGGAGAAATGACTGAAATGTATTCTTTAATGAGATGACCTTCGTATGATTGCGTTTAAAACACAAATCACAAAGGTAAGTATTGCTGGTCGGGGATGGAATAACGTATCACCTCATCCATTCACATGTAACTTTCAGTTATTAATGTCAGAGTAGCTAACCAGTTACAAACAAATATCAAATTCTGTGTGAAACAAAAAAATCAAGAGTACGGTAGGCTACTCCAAAACATGACCGCCTTTCACTGACGGTAAGCGTAGAGACTTATAGACTGCACGCCTTAATAAACATATTCCAGTAATCTCTCTGCATCTACAACCAAATAACAGGCAATATCAGTTCAGAAAAAACAATAATGGAAAGCAAACACCTGCTTCGACATTTATAACTGAGAGGTAATTTGGACGGGATTGAAGTCAAACAATCGATCCGGCAATTCATATGCATGTCGGTTATTTTTTTGCAATAATTATTTTCTGTGCCAGAGAGAGAGAGAGAGAGAGAGAGAGAGAGAGAGAGAGAGAGAGAGAGAGAGAGAGAGAGAGAGAGAGAGAGAGTCTAAAGTGGGCGTGAGAAACAATGGAGTACTTACAGATAGAAATTTAAAACCGATGTGGTTAGTCATAAACATAATACATTTACCTTAGCACATTTCCAGAATCATAAAGAACGTTTTATTAATTCCATGATTTCGTATTAAAGTGACTGAAATATAATTTTGTTCCTTAAAAATACTTGAGGAGATGTACTATTGTATACTATCCTATATCATAAAAACCAAATTCAATTCAAACTTGACTTTTCGTATGATGAGATTAAAGAATAGTCTAAATGTTCATTCTGGTGTATTTTTACACTGGTACAAGGGGATCTTAACGGCAAAGGTAAAAGTTGCTGGAAAATTATAAATTTTTTCTTATCAATACTACTAATCACTCAAACCACCTTAAAATTTATGCTAACACTTTCAAAAAATAGATTAAAAACCCACAACGCACCAAGAACGATTTACATTTTGGAGTGAATTTGAGGATATTACTTGGTCTTGACACTTATAAATTAATACGACACAACATTTTAAGACTTTACTTCATAAATACGCTTTACGATGCTCTATTAGATATGTCGTGTGAGCATTTACACGATGACATATACAAGTCTGTACATAACATTATCCTGTTCACTTGAACTTGTAATAATACACTTATTTCTACGGAATACCGCTGAATGACTTATGTGTGATAGGCCTCAGTTTTATGGTGAATGACCCAGTCCGATATATTACATACCGATGTCCATCCATCAAGGGCGCACTGCCTAAAGCACCATCCAGGACGCACTGCCTAATGTACTATCCAGGACCCACTGCCTTATGTCCATTCAGTAGTCTTTGCAGGACAGGAGCCCAAGTATTTGTCTTTATCTTTTTTTTCTACCTAACAAGGTTCAGCATGACCCCATAAAGTATCAAATTTCGATGACCTATCGAATGCCCAATCGATGACCAACTATTCAAGCCCATTTGGGAGTAACAAAATACTCAATATACACAAAACTTGAGAAAGAAACATGAACTTGTCGAATCCCACCCAATCCATGTTCAATGAAAATATCTAATTCAACAATAAATGGATGCGACGAATGTGATACCCCTTGCAAATTACATTGTCACGATATAACTGCATCCTGATTCCTCACTATGTTATGGCGCCACATCCATCATTCTTGCGGATTCCTGCTTCTAGTCCAATCTCCATTACATGGAACGCTTCTTCCAACTTTATCTGTCTTAGAGATCTTATAGAAGGGGCATATTCATTAAGTTTTTGTAAAACTCCAAAAATCGTTTTGGGTTATCCTGAAAGCAAACAAACTTTTACTGAACTAGGTATGAATTTTGATAGCTAGTGTTTTGTTTTCTTTTACTTTAAATTAAATGCTATTTCTACCCTCCTCCACAGGGCATTTTCTCATACATCGAACTGGTCCTTATTTCAAGAATAAATACTTTTTTTAACTAGCTATTTTAAAGAAAATTATTACCCAGTTAATCTTTTTTTACAAACAACTTAGAGAAATATGGAGTAACAGAGTTTCCTTACCAGTGTTGACTTCCCCCAAAATGAAATTTTATGCGAGTTTTCCCTTTCTACACGATGACCACTTTCGTAAGAACTGCATTTCCCTGATGCAGAAAAAGTTTCCTTCTTTAAATGTTAAATTAATACCAAAGAATCCTCTAACCATTGGTTCATTTTTTTACAGTCAATGATCGTCTCAGCCCCCTCTTTTACATCCAATATTGTATAAAAGTACACTTGTCCGGGATGCAATCACGGAACCTACATGGGATGTATGAGGAGGCTGCTGAAGGTACGAATTGACTCTCACAGAGGCTTAAGCTACCGTAAAGAGGCCTCTAACATCAGAAACCATGCTGTACGGTGCAAAACAAATATCAGAGATAAAGATTTTTCAATAGTAGGGCGGGTCTCCAACCATCACGGTCTAACTACCTTAGAGTCTATTATTATAAAGAGAACTGTTCCCTCGTTAAATGCTCAATGGTCGTCAACTCACTTATGTGGTGCCTAGCGTTTCCTTTATGCACATTTTCTGTATTCTCTTAGTATTATTCTTTCATTTCGCTTGGTCAGTCTGTGTCTTGGTTTTCTTGACATATCTTTTGTGATCCTTATTTTTTGTTTTTTGTTTTATGTTCATTTACATACCCAAATTTAACGCTGTGTTTCCATTTTTTGTGAATTTTAAATATTTAAATTTAAAAAAAAAATTTTAATGCCGTGATTCTATGTGGTGCAAATTATTTTCTCTTTTAGTCTTGAAAATGTGACTTGTGTCATGAAACGTCGGCTATAAACTTGTAAGAATGGAGGTCTTCGTTTCCCTTGTTCCTTGAGGATGTGTATATTTTGGCCGTGGCTTCTCCTTCTGTGTGTGTATATATATATATATATATATATATATATATATATATATATATATATATATATATATATATATATATATATATATATATATATATATATATATATATATATATATATATATATATATATATATATATATATATATACATATATACACATACATATATATATGCATACATATATATATATATACATAATATATATATATATATATATATATATATATATATATATATATATATATATATATATATATATATATATATATATATGGGTTAGGTGGCTGCAATGGGCGTCTATTCGAATCCATCATTCAATATCTTTTGTTTTCCGTATTCACTACAATCTGATTAATCATACGGTATCTTTGAATATGTTTTTTTTTTATTAACAGCATTCCTGCAGAATACTGTCAAATATGATAAATGACTTCTTAGTCCCGGTTTCCCTTCTCTCACTTGATCCTTTTGACGCCATTAAAACACCTGTGATTGATGAATTTTAATGATGGTCCACCACGCTTGCGTTTTGGATCCTCATAAAACGCGGCTTGCTACTGCTGCAGTGCATTATTTATTTCCCTGTGGATCATGGTGCATTTTTCATGTTCTGACTAAATGACGTTACTCTTGATCCATTAAGAAAATTGCCGGAAGGCTACGAACCCTATATAGGAAATCTGCCAGAAGAACGTCTAGTATGCTAATGTCGGGAAATTCCCTTTAAGCGCTTCATTAGGAGCTTTACAATTTGGGAGCGAGGTTCGAGGTCGAGAAACGCGTTAGACGGAACAAGGGCAACATTGTTCGATGGGACTACGATAGCAGAATTCAATATTTCTCAGCATTAATGTTTATTCCAAGGATACTAGAGGTTGCACAGAAAATATCATATACTTTATATGAATAGAATTATAAATCTTGAAATAATAGGAATTTTATGCAGTTTTCGACATCATATCTCAGATAATAATGGCAAGTTACAGTCTTGGAGAATGTTCTTATTTTTATCCAACAAAAAAAAAAAATCAAAATGTAGTCCAAGCAGCACTGGTTTTTATTACGTCTGACAATTAGGTATTATGGCAGTAACGACCGGAGATGATCCACTGAAATTTTTTTTTTCATTCCTGTCGTTGATAAGGTTATCTGATATAGATAGAATGTTCCTGCTTCTCTATTCTGTTGAACTCTTCCAACAAACCACGACCTTTTAATGTTCAGAACCCACCTTTGATAATATTATGTCTGTCTCCCGCAGTGCTAGAATTAAACTGGTCAATTTTAATGGCCTTTTTCCATTTTTCCTAAAGAGCGGGAGTATCAATGTAGTCCGAAGTACTGGACAATCGTGCTGTGTATTTCAGTCATTTTCATTCTTTAACAAAATACTTAAAAGTTCTACGCATTAAACGACTGTAGTGTAACCAAACCTGCAACACCTATGATACTAACGCTGTTAATCGTTTCCCCAGCAGGATTTATGTTTGGAAAAGGAGAGAGAGAGAGAGAGAGAGAGAGAGAGAGAGAGAGAGAGAGAGAGAGAGAGAGAGAGAGAGATTCTGTTGTATGCACTGAAACGGGAAGCGGAAGGATGGGGCGGAGATAGCTTGTTAACTGGGAGTATCTCTTTATTGCCCTCCTGATGCACCATCAACGCTAAGAAGTCTTCTTCTTTGCTAGAGTTTAAAAGAAATCTTTTGGGAATCTGAAAATATGAAATATTTCCGTCTACCTGTGTATTTCACTGATAAATGTATACTGTTTTCCATGAAAAACTCAAGTGTTCTATTACAGACTAAAATGACAATTCATATCTCATAGTTGTTATTTTGCTTTTATCAGTTTTAAAGCTTAAGTTCTACTCTAAGTGAAAATGAATGAACAGAATCCCATTTTTTCGGTCTCACAAGAATATGTGGAAGGACAAATTTAATAGTTTAAAATAAGTAACATAACACATTGCTCCAAATATCCACAACAAAATACTCCTTGTAGTATATCTACAGGAGCCTGAACGTTTTCTTAAAGTGTGCAGGAGTTTTCACGAGAGAGAATGCAGTCGCCAAAAGCTCTCAAATCATCAGCTGGCTACAGAATCTTTTAACGGGCGAAACAACTCGAGAGGGTTACCTTATGAATTCACCTCCTTAGTTTCATCAAATTATAAGATACTTTGCTGGCATGTGCAAAAACAAAAAACAGGCATACTCGGTTGAAAACGTAATCTGCTTCTAACCTCTCTGGCAGAGAAAATATGGGTGAAGAAATATGAACTCATTATACCACTCAAGATTCAATAAATTAAGTATACCTTAGTTTAACCAGACCACTGATTAACAGCTCTCCTAGGGCTGGCCCGAAGGATTAGACTTATTTTACGTGGCTAAGAACCAATTGGTTATCTGGCAACGGGACCTACAGCTTAATGTGGAATCCGAACCACATTATAACGAGAAATGAATTTCTATCACCAGAAATAAATTCTTCTAATTCTTCATTGGCCAGTCGGAGAATCGGCCGCGGGACCAGCAGAATGCTAGCTGATAACGATACCCATCCGTCCAATGAGGAAATCAAGTGAGCAACTGAAGCTATAGGCATCAGAATAAATATTCACAATTAAACCATCGTTATCACGGGCGTCTACAAAAACTATTACGTACATTGTTATTTTCTTTACTCGATTACAAGGTACAGTCGCTCTGAAAAGATCTGGCACACTTTTCAGTGCGTTTCAGACGAGAGTTTACAAAATAGTGACTGGTAACTTTCACGAGGCCAACCCTCTCGTCCCCTAACAGTGACATAATATCATTTATGTCACCAAGTCATATGTAGCCTACTACAGGATAAAGAAGATTCAGAGAGGAAATAATGAGTGCAATTTTATTATCATCAAATTTCTTTCTGATGTTTTCCCTTTTGTTCTTATTGGTTTTAGCAGATGTCAATGTTATAACTAAGATAAAGAGAGAAAGCGCTTGGCAGTGTGTAAGCTGCGCTTTTAGCTGCTCTTAAAATAAATAACCATTCTTTGCCAGAAACATACGTATTTGTTTGCTCAGGATTGCTGCGACTAATTACAAAATTATCCTTTAATATATTACGTAAATGGACTATTGAATATAATATGAATAAATGTAGGCTATTTACCTGTACTCAACAATATATTTACAACCTATACAAATATAAAAAAATGCTACTAGAAATAGAATTCATATCGATCAATACTGTGTACAGTGAGAACTTGTGCACGCATTTAATATATATATATATATATATATATATATATATATATATATATATATATATATATATATATATATATATATATATATATATATATATATATATATATATATATATATATATATATACATCTAGTTAACGCTCATACTTATTCATATGCAGGTCGGCGGATGGAGGGCAGGCTAGGCTCGAATCATGGACCTTTTAAATACGAATCAAGTGTTCTACCACTGCGACTGTCTTTTCTAAATCACATCTTTGGAGGGATGCTGATACAGGCTTAGTGCCAAATTAAAGTTAATTAGATAAAAAATATCCTAATAAGATACTAGATTTCTTTTTCGGTAAGGGAGAAAGACAAAATATGCTAAGGTTTCCTAAACTAAACACGCATTGTTCCGCCTTTTGAAATATTCATTGCTTCTTTCAAAAGGTCAAAAAAAAAAAAAAACACTGGTATAAGATTCCTTACGTGTAACCCCACTCACCTTTTAAGACCACTAATCACCTTCGCGTATTATTGCTGTACAGGGAGTGGAGGGAGCGTGATGCACACACAAACGATAACAATCTCTGGACCAACGATCTCTGGTAATTTTACTGTCCTCTATGATGTTAGGCTTAAGCAGAATTCATTACTGTACTTCTATTCACTTCTTTAAAATCTAAAAATTTCTGAAGGAAGCCAAGATAATCCAGAGTTAAATTACGACAAAATATTTTAAATACCCCATAGTTCGTCAGAATTACGAACGAAATTCGGTTTATTTGACGAATTACAAACTTCATTGGTTATGGCATGCTTATTAAAACTTTATCAATGCGCTTCATATATCGCGATACATTTGTTGCTTTCCACATGCTTTTCGGAAGTAGATTGTTGGAGTACAAAGATTTGTCCAATATCCACAAATCTTTGGATTCATCGCATGAAACTAAACAAGTATAAATGGTTTTTCACGCTACTTTATAAACCATTTTTCTGAAAAAACTTTTTTCAGTTTTGAGTATTTTAGACTTATTCAACACCGCCAATCCCAACTTACAATGAATAAATAAAGCACGTATGAACGTGCAACTATCAACACTTTACTAGGGACATGACGCTTCTTTTTCGCCCACTAAAAAAATATATCAGATACTTAAGTATTTTTTAAACTATGCGAGATATTTCAGATCAATCTGGCTAACATCACTCTATCCGAAATAAAACTGTTTTATATCTTTATTTACACCATTAATTCGGAAGGTGGTCACCATTCTTATTTTTTTGGTGTTAAACGTTTACACAATATAAAAATAAGTAATTTTATTTACACAAAAACACGATAACTAATAGCATAAAATCACCGCTCAAAAAAACACCGAGATCCGCACTACAAATAAAACTATAATTTCGTGACAAATGACAAGGCCTTACAGAAAGCTTTTGCTCCGACATTGACAGTGGCAAACGCCCAACCAAATTAATGGTCTTTCCAGTGACAATTGTGGAAACTGATGTGAACAGTTGGAAACTAAATGATGCCAATGGTTATAACTGGTGGAGGATTTGTCTCGCTTTCATACGATTACTGTTAAGAGATGAAAGCAACACATAGCCCTGTCATTAGACAAAGAAAAGACGTCTCTGACCATCATTCGAAATTGTCCTCACGATAATGCCTCTAATATATTTTGTTCACCGAGGAATCTAGTAAAAAATGCGCCGAAGTTTCTTCGGCGCAATCGAATTTTCTGTACAGCATACAATGCTGTATGAAACTTTCAGCCGCGGCTCATGAAACAGCCACGGTCCGGTGGTGGCCTCAGCCACGGCCCATGAAATATTTAGCCGCGGCCCATGAAACTCAGCCACAGTTCGGTGGTGGCCTGTGTTGCTGGTACCTATATCGGTGCCAGAAGTACAATTAAGGCCAACTTTAACCTCAAATAAAATAAAAACTACTGGGCTGCAATTTGGTATGTCTGATAATTGGAGGGTGGATGATCAACACACCAATTCGCAACCCTCTAGCCTCAGTAGATTTCAAGACCTGAGGGCGGTTAGAAAAAGTGCGGACAGACAGACAAAGCCGTCACAATAGTTTTCTTTTACAGAAAACTAACAATGAAGTGTTCCCGGACATAGTGCATTAACAAACAAACAATTACAGAACATCTTCAGCAGGTTGCGTCTGGCTGTTTGTCTGTTCGTCTGTGTCCTTGCAACTTGAGAAAAAAAGTTAACAACCCGATAGAAGGCAAAGGGGAAGAAAGATTCTGGAATAGGATATAATTCTTTATTGTTCCCAGATTGTCTGATCTAAATACCAGGGAAGCCATTTGGGAAAAATGTGTATTTTTGAGATAAAAATTACATTAATGCATAATGAAAGGAATAAAAACTTAAGACAAATGATAAGTCAATAACAATGCAAGTAATGATAATGAAATCCATCATCATCGACATTTTGTAGACGTGAACGATACAACCAACAGCGAAAGCTTTAATGGACGAGGATAGAAAATGTTTTATATGTGCATCCCTTCAGACCAAAAAATAAATGACTTTCTCATATAAAGCAGACAACTATTTACGAACGAATGAGATGAAAACAATTAATTAAAAAAGTAGTGGAGAGAACAGATCCCTGAAGAACATCACTACAGTTAGGAAAGGGACAGAAATTGCGCCATCAACAACAAGTAAAAAATGCGCCAGAAGTTTTTCGGCGCAATCGAGTTTTCTGTACAGCCGCTACAGCGTATAATCAAGGCCACCGAAAACAGAGCTATCTTTCGGTGGTCTCGGTATAATGCTGTTTGAGTCGCGGCCCATGAAACTTTAACCACGGCGCGGTGGTGGCCTATCCTATATCGTTGCCAGAAGAACGATTATGGCTAACTTTAACCTTAAATAAAATAAAAAAAACTACTGAGGGTAGAGGGCTGCAATTTTGTATGTTTGATGATTGGAAGGTGGATGATCAACATACCAATTTGCAGCCCTCTAGCCTCAGTAGTTTTTAAGATCTGAGGGCGGACAGAAAAAGTGCGGACAGAATAAGGTGCTGACGGACAGACAAAGCCGGCAAAACAGTGTTCTTTTACAGAAAACTAAAAGTAACCCTCCGGTCTAATAGAAATTAAATTTATTGAGAAGATTAATTAAAGCCCTTAGAGGATATTCTGACAGTGAAGTCTTCATATTCTGCGTGTATTTTGACATCATATGTTTGAAACTGTAAAAATAGTATTAAACTGGTTATGAAGTTCAATTAATCCGTAAATCTTGAAAGACACGCGGCTCTTAGATAATAATATTAAATGTATTTATTTTTACAGCAAATACCGTAAAAGCAATAGCTCTGGTGATTTTATTATGCTGAAATAAATACGAATCATTTTCCTAAACAATTAACTGCCTTGAAATGTAGAATCTATGATGCAATTCGTTATTCAAATATGCTAGTTTCTGAAAATGCAAGTCAGTTTAATTAAAAAGGTCCTGATTAACTGACACAGACAATTAGTCAAGGCAGTTTAGTTCGATACGGTTAAATGACCCAAAATTCATATTCATCATGCGTGCATAATTAAATGCCCATTTGTCATGAAGATCAAAAGATGCGTTTAATTTTGTTTAAAGACAGGACAATTTGCTACTGCAAAATCGCCACTATTTGAGTAAAATACGTTTTCACACACACACTGACAATGAGAGATCTGAAATTAGCATTATATTAAACATTTCTATTGGCGAAAGGCCAGGAAGTAAATACACTAATCACAACAATAAAATTTTCTTTACGGGTCAATATAAAAGAAGGCGTCGGGAGACGAAAGAAATTTACGTTAGCAAGTGAGAAAATCGTGAAGTTAAATAACTCTTGCAAAATGACGACGAACAAAGCAATGTTGAAATTCTAACATCAATAAAACAAAAACAATAAATCAAAAATAAAAAGAGAGAGACAGAGAAATGAAAGAGAGGAGAGAGAGAGAGAGGGAGAGAGAGAGAGAGAGTTAAATATTTACAAACAACCCTACTGGTAGGCCACAAACTGGAACTAGTTCACTGATAAGCCACTGCTGGAAGGGTAAAAGAAAATTAAACAATCGTACAACTAACTGAAAATGTCTTCCTCTTCCAGATAATGTTTGCAGTTAATGTTTGACAGTTAGCATAGTGAGGAACATTTGATGATTAGCCTTCCAGAACAGTATTCTCTGAAGTAGGGAACATTAAATGATGTAGATAAAAAGCAAAAAATCCAAGCAACGACCACGTTCTGAAGGTGTATATAACAGTGAAGATCAAAATATGAAAAATGATCTTTTTTACCTTTGTGGTCTAAAAAGCAAAAAGAATCTAGATTTTTGTTATTGTGGACAAGATTAACCTTCAGCGAGTAAAAAGGGATATTTTCAGATCTAGGAGATCTGCTGAAGGTTAACGTATTTCAAGAAACACTTATGAGAACATAATTCACCTTTACCTTTCCCACTACTGAGTCCACAATAACCGGAATCTAAGATAATTTTAGTTTCTGGTCATAACACCATTTTTTTTCCGAAGCAACATTCGAGTAAAATGTGAATATTTAGAATTACTGCAGTATAAAGGAATTTTCTTGTTTTTTCCTGTGGCTCAGACCCTGTTCAAATGACCTTGGTTTTCCTGGGCCAAAGAAACCCTTGAGCCAAGGTAAGCCTTCAATGTTTATTCCTTCAGGCCTATGGGCCAGTCGAAGAACGTGGTCGACGGAAGGACGGATAAACACACGGAGCTTTATAAACCCCTAAACCAGGGTTTCCCAACCTGGGGTACATGTAACCCCAGTGGTACATTTGTACTCTTCAGGGGTACATTAGATCTGAAAGAACAGCTAGTACTGCCCAATACATGATGTAATCTGCATTGAGATTGCAAAATGTCGTGTCTTTTTTTTTATTTCCCCATTTTAGTAAGCAAAGCTTTTACTTGAGGTTATATCAAGAGTAGGGTGAATACCATTTGTTTTTCACTATTATGGAACTTCCCGCGGCTGCAATCTGTACCCGTACCGGGCCTGAAAAGATGCAGTCTGCACAAATAGATTTCATAATAAAATTATATCACAATATCAATTTCATTGTTTTTCTTTTTCATCCTCAATTTTTAGGGGTACACAGGAATCTATAAAAATGCCCAAGGGGTACAGAAGAACAAAAAGGTTGGGAACCCCCGCCCTAAACGATAGCAGCATCAGCATTCCTTTCAGTCTTCGACAAGACCAACTTCAGCCAGTGCACAGCTGGTAAATGGAATTCTCCCTTACTCTGTGCCTCAACTTGCCGGAAACGTAGGTACGTGCCAACGAGAGATACAAGCGGTGTAGGAAAGCCCCCCAAGTTTAAGCAAACGCTTTCTCGAAAGTTTTCCGGTTATGCACGTTGCCAAGAGGATCACGAGAGAGAGACAGTCAAAATGACTGTTACCGCCTTCGAGCTCACTTGTATCCGTACTTGAGAGAGAGAGAGAGAGAGAGAGAGAGAGAGAGAGAGAGAGAGAGAGAGAGAGAGAGAGAGAGAGAGAGAGATGGCGTATGATTCTTAAATAAGTGAACAAGCTCTCCGGAATTAATAATCTTGACACAGCGCCTACCACAAAAAAGGAATTGCTACAACAATCAGCAAATAACTCATTAAAATCCTATACTCATTATCTTATAATTCTATAAATTTGGAAATAAAAAGCACAACACACAAATTCTAACAACGAAAAAGAAACATCACGAAAAATGTGACACAGAATGACTAATAATTAATATAACTAAAACAAAACCGAAGAAACATTCGAACTGCACAGTAAACGTCGGGTAATATCAAAAACTTTGCTATGCGTTTACATTCAACAGAAAAAGTAAGAAGATGAAAAGGGAGTTCAGTGGACGCACAAATCTGTAATAATGATCAGAGAGATTTTCTTACTACTGTTCTATTCCTACACAATATTAATGGACCAACAAAATCTGGAATATCACTACCAAGTAAAAAATATTCTGTTAAATTATACTTTTAAACCTACGATGAAGCACGAATGGGAAACAATTTTGCTGATAGGTTTTACGGTGGTTTTGTACACGTATTTCCGTCGTAAATGATTGGTTCCCCCATTACAGACATTTCCTTGTATTTCTATGCATAAATATAGGGGATCACATAAAAAAAACTGGGTTTTCTGGTGGGATGGGGGGGAGGGGGGCAAAAATTAAATATAGGAATGCACAGTGTCCTACTTCACCAGTGGGGGTGGATGCTTCGTCCCATTCCAACTTCCATCCCTAACCCAGCCCAACTTGACCAAGGACGCCATAAATTATATTGAGAAATACAGGTACGCATCCTAACCTAACATAACATGACCGAGAGAGACACTTCTTTCTTGACAAGGGGAAAGGGCGTGGACCCCACTAACCTGACCTAGGACCTTGTAAATTTGTAAATCAGGAGAGAAACAATATTTATCTACATAACTTTCGTGGTTATCCGTAAAAGGGAACGGACAACTCTAGTCTTCCTCCAAATTCTATCCTGACCCCAAATAATATTGGCTTTCCACTGTGGTCCCAAATTACTGTTGGATATAGGATTGATTGGAATGGTTAACCAAACATTTCCGACATAAATGAGTGTCATATTCGTCAAAATCACATCGAAACATAACAATAATACCATATTGCACTTTAAAGTCCCTGACTTCTTAATTAATCGGTTTTAATCGAAGTTTTCTGAAATTGTATTTTTCCCGAATACAGCCTTTTCGACATTCAGGAAATTTTCATCATCAAGTCCATAGACAACTTTTTTTTTTATTGCAACCAAACGACGTTAGTCCTAAAGAAATTCTTGGAATATTCCTAGACAAATCACCGGTGATGCACTGTTACAAGATGTTAGATAAAATGGAAACGTTTAAGAATGTATCTGCAAATGGTTAATGATAACTGTAACCCATAAAAAGATAGACATACTGTAGGGCTTGATATCAGAGTGAGTGGGACTTCAACAGTTCCCGAGAAGTGCGTCGCTGCATATCAACAAAAAGTATTCAGTATTATAACGATAACGCGATAAGCATGCATCTCCACCGATTTCGATACAGGAGAGGAATGTCTTCAAATTTAACTGCAATACTCGATAAACGTATTGACACCATTTGGCTATAGGTTTAAATATAACAGACTAAATCAATATGCTTTAAAATAATCGTTTAAGAAATTATCTGCAAACCATAAATCAAGAGGCTCATTTTACTCTTTTCACTTATTTATTCAACTATATTTACATTTGAGTTGTAATATTAGTCAAGTGGAGAAATCGTAGTACCATTCTAAACGGTTACCGTAAAAACCTGCGTAAAGTATGGCAAGTCACGAATAAGATGAACGAATAGTCTTAAAATTTATGAAAACAGTACAACTTCCTAATCCGAGGATATACAAGAAGAAACTTGCGGGAATAATGCAAAGCAAATAAAAATGAGAATGATCATAAATAACAGAGCCGTTTACCACGTCAGAAATATAGAATTCCATCCAGATAACGATTAATCACTTGACGCTTAAGCACTAGTAATGACAGGGAAATTATAAATTTGTTCCTATTAAGGTCCTGGGAAAGGGTACAACCCTATTAAAGTTTACGTTCTGGCACAACAACGCCTGGTAGCCAGAACACTGAAGTATCCGTGTTACCCAACCGTGAGGTAGGTGTGGTGAACTAATTCATCTAGACCTATGCTTAGACTGTGGGTTTAGGAGAACTCAGGGATTTAGAAATAGCTAATTGTCCTAAATATGTCAACATCAACAACAGTTATAACAAACCTCCTATATCAAATACTTTATCTTGGTGTAAGCCTAATGAAGGGACAGACACGTTTTCGATCATCATTAGATGGAAGTCGATTACATGTATATTAAATTCATGAGCATTTTTGTGCCTGTATAGGCAAGAAACTAAGCTCCGCTAATAATGAATCGAAAATATAACAATCCTCAACCAAATACCCAGCCTAGGCTAAATGGTATAACAGGATACACCACTTACCTAACCTACGTTACCATAACATGTCCAGGGCAAGATTCCTTCCAAATGAAAAACCTTGGATTGGAATTGGAACTGGAATATGAAATTTGATCCAAAGACCAACCGCTGGGACCGATGAGTCATTCTGCGCCGAGAATAATGTTGAAACAATTGTAGAGAGAGTCAAAGTAAGATGGAAGTAATATGAACGAAGACAAATAAAAGAAATTGAAAGGGTTGCAGCTAGGGGCAGAATGGACGCTGCAAAGAACCCTACGCAATGCCTACCTTGTGAGATGCACTGACGGCGCTACCCACCAACGGAGGAAATAACCCTGAATAACCAATCTTGTATAAAATGGAAGAGTAACACGCCAATTGTCTTAGATTAGCCTGCAGGGCTAGGCTACTTGCTCGCAATCTAATTGCAGATATTTATCACGCATAATAAGCTCAGCAAGATGAAGGCACAAAACCAGAAATCAATTTCAAATCTGTAAATTATGATAAAAATAAGCCATGACACTTACTCATTCAATCCAATATAAATAGATCCTGCCCCACTGCATATCTTCCCTTCATCACGATGTCTTTTCCATTTTACAATCGTACTGTTGCTTTGCTCATTTTCTGTTTCGTAAAAGGCTGCTTAGGCAACACGTTTAGTTTCTCGATTCATGGCTAACGATATACGGTTGTCAAAGGTGATATTACTTGGTTAACACTCGTTGCACAAAACAAAACGTTTGACTGTTGACGTTATTGGAATACAGCTCGTCTTCTTCCTTTCAGTTAATGAATATTTAAAGAAAACGATATTCTGGAGTTAAAGGGTGACATAAGAAGTATCGAGAAATTGTTAAGGTTTTGATTTTTCATAACCTGGTGCTATTCAATTACGGAGTTTTAAGCTGCTGTCATAATTATTTATTTCATTCGATTCTTTATTTTTTTAAATGTAATAACATTAAAAATATGCCAATAATTCAGTCTCTATTACAGATAACCGTTTCATTTAAAGTAAGGATGCAGGGTCATTGGGAATACAGTAAGGTGCACATTTACTAATAAAATAATTATTTCAATACTTTCAACATAAAAAAAGCAATACTTTCTGTTGTATTAGAGTTAAAATTATAAAAAGTATTTTCAATTATATGTTAAAAATTAACAAAGGGATCTTACGGTGCATTTTCAATGTAATTATGAACTACAAGTGATATATCATAATGATGTATGTCTTTTGTATACGAACGTTTTCATGGCGACCCTTCATTCAAATCACATCAATAAGTCTACTTTTCATTTCAGGTTCGTTCATTCCGAATTGTTATTCCATCCTAAAATAAATTTTCCTCAAGATATAAAAAGTGTTGAGACGTATGTCTCGCGACATCATGATGTTGTTTTTTTCTTTAATTCTAAAAAATGCTAAAATATATTTAATTTAAACCTCTTCATGAAATTTATTTTTATTGTAAATTAGCATCAGTGTTCACCAGCTTTTAATGTTTCTTCTTCCATACCGTCCTCGACGAGGAAAACGTCCACCTTCATTTCTTCCTACCTTCCTATTCTTAGATGGAAGGTTCATCCCGTCCATTGGGATCTCAAGGTAAACCGAACTGAACCGAATCCTTTTATCAGCAAAGACTAGCATACCAAGAGTAATGGGATACCACCTTGGGGGAGAGCAGTATGAATATTCAATAATAAGAAACTGATTAATAGTAAGAGTGCGAACTGAGTAACAATAAACAGTTTAAAGAGAGCGTCATTAAGCAAAAAACAAACATAAACGTGAAATTACAATGAAAGGAATTAAAGGGGTTGCAGCTTGTCGCCGAAGGGACGCTGTGAAGATCTCCAAGTAATGCCTACCTTGTGAGGTGCACTGACGGCACTAACCCCCTACGGTCCAAGATGAATATCAACAATTCATTAAATAAAAATCATTCAGTTATGCAAATATGACAAAACTTCGACCAACTGGTCAAAATATAAAATCTACTTTACTGATAACTGAGTTACCAAAATTCATACTTCATGAAAGGAACTGAAATTTGCGCACGCTAGACGAAGGAAGGAAGAAAGAGGAAATCAAGTTACAGAAAAGCAGTCGATATAAAAGAGCGTGATGAACTTCTCGAAAAGAACCCCCATGAAGGGCAAAACCAAGGAATATGAGGTTGAACATAAACTTTCTTTGTAATCCTCTTGCATTGTCGGTCCATTTCACAATAAGCAAATGCTCCATGCAAAAAAATCAAACAAGCGCGAAATTCTAAAGTGAGTTAAACATTTTAAGGTGTTAACTGTTAACCGTGTGAATGATTTATTCTTTTCTCCTCAGGTCTTTTGGCATAGCTTGAAATCATCTAGAAAATGCTTGGTGATGTCAAACAATATGAAGTATTCTAAGTAACACAAATTATAAATATACGTAAAGTAAAACTATTTAGAGTCGATGCAACTGATTTTAAAGATTATGTTTGTGAAAAAACCCACACTTTTCTTTCTGCCAGATTATTTTGGAAAATCATGAAAAAATTAATGAAATATATATTGCATCTAGGTACTGATTACCAGCTGAAATCACTGAATTACTATTGAAGTATGCAAATTGCAGGTTTGGTTCCACTCAAGATGGAAGAGCAGATACATAATCTATTTACTGTATCATGGAAGTAACAGAGATTCCAGACGAAAGTCCAATACTTGGCTGAGTATTGATTATGTTGCAGTAATTTCTTATAAGTTAGAAAAAATCACAGTTGTAAAAAGGCTAGGTGAAATACAGCAAGACTTTCACACAGAAAGGTGCACAATACACACAAACTAACATTTTCACTTTCACTGATAGGTAAGAGAAACTGCGATAATACTTCCAGTGAAACAAATCTTACAAAAAATATTTTCTAATAGCACAGAAAGAAAAATCGAGAAGAAGAAACGACATTATACCTATTCTCAGACGTAAAAACCCAAGGCATCTTCCAAATACAGAAAAAAAAAAAGAATAATGTTGAAAAAAAAAAGAATCCTCAAGGGATTTTACATGCCAGAGAGGCTGAAGTAAAGGTGAGGGGGTATTAAGTTAGAGAACTAGACTTGGTGGGAGGGGGGCCGTGGTGGCGGTTACCAAGGGCCAAATGAGGCGAATAAACCGTGAAATTTTCCTAAAAAATATTTCAGGTGGTTTTCTCTCATAGGGCTGTACAGAAATAGTTCAGTACGCCTTCACAAAAATAATTATTTTTCACAGTATAAAATACCAAATAAATCAAGAGTATGAAGGAACACAACGCAAATTCGTAGGCATTTGCTATCACAATAAAGGCAGCAATTTAAGAAAACCAATAGCATGAAATCCAATAAAATATCAAGTGCGTATAACAGAATAATAAAAAAGTGAGATTGAAGAAGAAGAAGAAGTTTCTCCTTCCTTCAGTACGTTCCCTCTAACGTGATTTTCCTCTTACGTGATTTTTTCTCTTCCTGTTTTTCAGTATACAAGTTTACCTTTGTTTTTACCTCCCTAGGTGCTAAATCTCCCAAGTCTTCCAGTTTGCTGCTGGGTCATTCCTCTTAAGACGAAGGCGTGAAACCTTTATTCTTGCTTGATAGAAAGCAACTCTGTATCAGCTCCCAGAGGTTTTGACAACTTTCGTCTCAAAACGAATTCAGTCGTTTTCCCATGCTCCCCTATCCACTATAGCAAGGTCATTCGAGGTCACACACTCTGTTCATAAAATATAAATGTATATTTTAACATAAGGACAAATGGAAATGCCTTCAAAAAAAGAAGACAATGAAAAGCTTCCTCAGTTTTCAGAAGACTGGGAGTTGACCTGAAATCCTCCTTCAGCATTTGACACCAAATGCGTTTTCAAGGGCCACGAGTGATTACGGGAAAAATAGTCGATGCAGGATAATGTTAAGAAAGAGAGGAAAAATAAAAGAAAAAAATGCTGAACTTGAGAATTGGCGTAAAATATATGTAGACAAACTACGAAATCTGCTGACAAAATGCAGTCACTGACAAAAAGCTTGGACAAATTATACATATTATGAGTATCTTTTCAATCAATATGCATCCCATCAGCAGACGGAAGTAAGGTGTTCACTACACAAAGGGTCTTACATACTACGGATGTAAGCAACTCTGGGACAGGTTAGTGTAAGGCTAGGTTAAAGCTATGGACAACTGCTAATCATAGATCACAACCCCATGGGTCAACCAGGGTCCTGAGGTCCCCCTAAATGGGATTGTGGTTATGTGAATGGAAACCACATCCTTGTGTATGGCAATAGTGACAGAAGAAATTTGTTTATTTTCTAGAACAATTCTAATAATTTCACTCATGGTGGCTTCTTAGATATTAGGTCAAATAAAAAAATCCAAAGTTTTGCAACTTATTTAGGAAAAATCAGTTTCTGGCCCTAAAGAAAATTCGTTTTATAACCAATGCAGAAATGAAAGAAAGTCTGACCAAAGGACACAACAACTCATCTTAAAAATTACTGAAAAATAATCAAATCAATTCACCCACTGGTGCTTGCTGGACAAGTGTATTTTTTCACTATGCCAAAAATCGTAGTATATCAAAAGTCCAAATTATTGAAGGTTTCTGGGGCCTATGAAAAGGAATAATATACATCATGAAAAATACTGGAGATAGAAATATCCTTGCCAGAATCTATCAACAGATAAATGGGATGAATGAACCCTAGAATTTAGGCTATAAGGCCTAGCACTGAGGCACTTTCAACCATCAAGTGCTTAAAGACAGTGAAATGAGAGTTGGAGTGGTTGGGCACCAAATAAAAAGATCCCGAAAATAAATGAGATGAAGTATAGGAATCGACTAAAGTATATAAGTTATTCTTGTACAGGATTGCAGTTTTGAGGGTGAGGTGGAGGGATAAAGGAACTTTCCTTCCTCATTATGGTTCTCCCCTGCAGAAGCTTTAGAAGTTCTGTCTATCTTCAAAATTACCGGAATGGGAAAAGTAATCTGAATGATATTAACAGAAAGAATAAACTTGAGAGTAAGTTAAACCAGTTATGAAAAGTAGCAGAGAGCTGTTTTTAATTAAACTTTTATTACAATAGTAATTAAGAACACGAAATTGAAGAAGTAAGAAGAAAAAACAATATGTTTGATAACCTTCACCAACAAATTACTATACTAATTAAGCGCCTCGCAGAAACGCCAGATGTCACTTCACTGCATGGCTGTCTCTCAAGATTAGAGACCAATAAAACAATTGCACCATGGAATTTCAAGGGAAAATGTTGGACGTTCAGCAAATTTCAAATGATTCTCCAAATATTTAATTTCTAATATGATTCAAATATCCCTTTCAAATGGTAACAACAATTAATACATGATGCCTCTTTCAGCACACACACATATATATATATATATATATATGGTTCCCCTGAGGCTGTCTTTCATATATATATATATATATATATATATATATATATATATATATATATATATATATATATATATATATATATATATGTGTGTGTGTGTGTGTGTGTGCAACATGGGACACAAAGTCTAGAACCCCAAGGAGCAACTATTATCATTTCCTCTACATTTGCCGAGCAAACAATCAATAGTCAGTGAAAAGTATATCAACCATCAACTTTGACTAATTATACCTATTTAGCCAGAGCATAAATTAAAATTACTCATACTGTCCATTCTTCCTCGGATATTGCCTTTTCATAAATTTGGGAATGAGAGTTCCAAAGCACCACCAATGACCAAGGCCCTTACACACTGCCTATGAAACTGGGGACTTCTTCCTGCATCTTCCCACCCAGAGTTCTTTTCAGAACAGAAACTGGGGACTAGTATTCCTGCTCTCCCCAATAGTTCTTCTCTTCCCATTGAAACTGGGGACTAGACCCTGAGGAACCCAGAGTTCTTCTCTTCCTCCCAGCCCTATGAAACTGACATGTATTCCTGCTCTTCCCACCCAGAGTTCTTTCTTCCCAGCCCTATGAAACTGGGTTCATGTTCTCAACCCAGAGTTCTTTCCATTTCTTCCCAAATCCCATGAAACTGGGGACACCGATAGAAACTTGAAACTTGGGCTCATCTGTTCCCAACCATCCCTTCCCAGCCCTATGAAACTGCTAGTATTCCTGGCAGCCTTTAACATTCCAGGAATGAAAGAATAGTTTTATAATGACATTGCTTGTTTGGAATTTTTAGATTTATATGTAACCTTAAATTTGATTTTATCTGGCGTATTACATTTTGGTTTCATCCATGTTTCCCTGCATTTTGTACATTTTAAGAAGACAAAATGATTTTATCAACAGCAATCATTATGATCGGCAAACCGGATCAGACTGGTTCCAAATTACCAAATTAATCACGTTAATGCTGAACAATATCATTTTTATGGGTTTTTAAATCGAAAAAAGACACTCAAAATGACCTTTTATATTAAGACAAGTCCAAGAAAGTTGCCAGAAATTTCTGTCATTTTATAGGGTTCCAAGAATATATGCTATTTTTATATTAAGGTGTATTGAGAAAGAGAGAAGTACCAGAAGTAGTATTTTGATCAAGATGATGTTTAGTGTATGGGGAGACTGAGGCGTTCCCTGTGGAGGTTGGCCTCCGTTAGGGATCAGCTCTGAGTCCATTTTGTTCCTCGTCGTTATAACTCTGGCATCAGAATGAAGGAACAACAAAGAACGGTCGGAACTGATGTTTGCTGATGATTTAGAATAGCAGACAGAAGGTTAACTGAAAGAAAGGTTTTTAGCATGGAAAGGAGCCCTAGAAAAGAAAAGTGATTAAAGACAGAGCTAATGGCAGTAGTAACCATCTGAAGAAGTAAACATTCAGATGGTTAAAACAGAACAGTGAGCTAAACTTTGGGATCAACAGTAACGGAGATAGCAGTGAGACAGCGAGTGAAAGAAGCTGTTGGAGAGAATAAATGGAGTTGTTTTGACAAGAGAATGCCATTAAGGCTCAAAATGAAGATTTATAAGACAGATCAGGCCTGTACTTTATATGGGGCAGAAACTGGGCATTTAAGAGGAAAGAGGAGGGATCTGTTGGAAAGAGCCAAAATGAGGATGGTGAGATGGATTGCTGAATATCACTGACCATCAAGATATAGGTATTCTTGTTCTTTTCTGTTTATGGCCATGTAATAAGAAGAGAGGAGGTAGAACCAATCAAGAGAGCTAAGAATATGCCAGTGATGGGGAGGAGGTGGGTGGGGCTCCAACAGATCAGATGGATGGATGTGATGAGGAGGGATATGGGTGAGGTGGGACTAGGGGAAGAGGATGCAAGGAATAGAAATAGATGGAGAAAGTTGACTCGAGCGGCCAACCTTCTTATACAGTGGGATTAATAAGGTCGAAAGAAGAATAAGAATTTTCAAGCTCATTTCATTAGACTCAAAAAGAAATAAAAAATCCATTCTGAAGTCCTTATTTGCTTCAAAACTTGACTATATTCACCAGAATTTCTTGAACAATGATGTAACTCAAAGTCCATATCAGTGGGGATGAAAAATATTGCTGTAGGGAAGCTAGGATCCATTAGAACAATAAACGATCTTCAGAACTCCAGTGTCCGTACCACCAGAATTCTACGCTCCGACAAGCACACACACACACACACACACACAAATAACTTTCCGGATCATTAAATTTGAAGTTTCTGAGATGCTCATTGAAACGCGAAAAGCGGAAATTGAACTCCTTCGTCACTCAGAATTCTAAAAAACTGACAATTTAAAAGGCTGTGCTTTGAAGACCACAACAATATCCAGAAAAAAATTCGTCAAAGAAGATCAGAATTAAAATGATGTGCTGTGAATAACTAGAGACTTCGAAGGTTTTTTTAAATTGAGTTTTATTTTGCTGGGGACGAGCTGGCTCTTAACCATATACTACATAACATATTCCAACAACCTGGAAAGATTTCACACATTTCTAGTACTAAAGATATGGCCACACACACTCCCACACAACACACTGACACACACGCGCACACACGCACACACACACATATACAGTATATATCTGTATATATATGTATATATCTGTACATATATGTATATATATATATATATATATATATATATATATATATATATATATATATATATATATATATATATATATATATTATGTATATGTCAATATTTACAGTCCGCTCAATATTTACAGTAAAATTTCGAGTGAGGACTGTGCTAGCTTCCTAAGAGAAACGAGAAAGAATGAAGTTTCACTTCTCTTTTCATCCAGTATGAACTTGGCCTATATTGAATTCATATTAAGGTAACCGCAATTATAAGCCAAAGCCCCAGCACATACACACAGAGAGACACACACACACACACACGCGCGCGCGCACAGAAATGAGACAAATACCCATTAATCGCATTTGAACAATGGAGCGATTCCAGCAAATCCACAATATATCTTTAGAGGATGATTGAGGATGCCCAACGCAACCTGCCATTGATCTCTCCGGGAAAGTTCGGTCATTCTGATTGAGAGTAGGACACCCTGGACAGCCAAGAGCCCGGTGCCTTTGCGAAGCGAAGGCTTTGGTAAGTTGGCGGAGTAGAGCAGCTGTAACTCGTAGGGTTCCAGAGAGAGAGAGAGAGAGAGAGAAATATTTCGTAATTAATAAGCATCACAGACATGTGTCAATGCACCTGCCTTTCAGGCAATATTCACAAAATGACAGGAAGAATGATAAACAGTTTCGACAGATAGCAAGGAAGCTTTTGATTGTGTAACACATGGGCCTTTAAGGACAATAGTAGAAGAAATTTCCCGCTGTAAGGCTCTCAAAAATTCCTTAGCAGAGCAGTGAACAAGAACGACTGCTAAAACAAATATGGCGATAGAGCACATTATGCTGGATGATCTTGATGCCTTCTGCTTTCTTGCATATTTTGTATTTCAAAATGCATTATTAATACTGTAGCAGATCCTCATTGAAGCACGAACTCTAAAAGGATTGCAAACTCACTGCTAATGTTATATTATATCTACAAAATAGGCCGTCGTCATCACACTGTTATTAAAATTTTAACTTCAAAAACTGCTGTGCAAAAAATGTATCCTACGAAGAAGGGCGTGAATATATTAATGGGCAAATACACGAAAGGGAAACGTCTTCGCTAAAACCACATAGCAAAACTAATCACTGAATTCTGGTAGCATACTCAGAATTTTTTCATCATTACCTCATAAGGAACCGTAGATGAGTAATCGAGCCTAAGGATTATCTATATCTTCCGTCTGATGGTTTCTGTCTCTCTAGAAGATTATCCTTCTAGATACCTAGAGCCAGGCAGAGAATTTCTTGTTCCCTAAAACTGTAAAGAAATTCAACTGGATAACACCGCAACCATCTGGATAATGACGAGTCAGGAAATCCATATAAATTTTGAAGTTGATTAAAATTGAACAATTTCATTTCGACCACGCTTTATTTTCACTGGACAAAATGCGATATTGAAACCAAATCCGTCTGTAATACATATGTATCGTCTTAAAAGAGCCACAATAACGAGTTGTTTAAAAATCCAACCACGCTGTGAATAAACTTGACGTGGAAAGAATTCGTCAGTCGCACTTCAAGCTCTAAATCATTTAAACCAAACTGAAACTGCATCCGAAAATCTAGTACGATCTTTATTGTTATACAGACTTGAATCTTAGTATTGGTATGACACTGAAACTACAACTAGAAGATTTTGCCGATTTGAGAATAAAGATTCAAGAGGGATATTAGAGATCAGATGGCAGGATAGAGTTAGAAATGATACCATAAGAAAATTAAGTAAGTTCCATATGTAGATGAAATATGACTAAAGAGAGACAGAGATGGCTGGGATATGTCCTTCGCACAGCCATGGGAGAGTTAGAAGTAACTTGTCAGATGGGCTCCTGTGATGTGTTAGAAGACCCAGATGGGAATTATAAGAAGAGAAGATGGAGATGAGGGGAGATTTGTGGAAGATAAAGCGCAGGAGACATGAATACGGAATTTCACAGATGACCTTTGCATCACCGGCCGCCGGAGTGGCAATGATAACGATGAAAAATATTTAGGAAAATCTACAATAAAAGCAAAAAAAAAGTATGATTTAGATACTAAATGTTGGAAACAAAACCACGCTTCGTAATTTCCTACGAAATGGAAACGAGAAAGCGTCTCCAAATACAAACAAACTTTAAATGGTTTGTACGATTTTTTTTACACAAGTTTGAGAGCCAGATGAAATCGTTGTTTGCTTTTATTTCCAAGTTAAACACTAGACCAGTTTCCTTCCATTTCTATCACAGTTTGCCGTCGTGTTCTACCGTAGGTACAAAATCAATATAAAATCAACCATGGTAGGTGAGGTTACAGTTAAATATAAATTTAAATTTACTACCATTCTCTATCTCTTCAACACATACTCTGTATATATAGAAACAGTAAAATAACTGTATGTTTATATCATAGAGCACTACATATATTGTGCATATTCAAAGACTGATAAAAGTGCGGTATACCCATATATATATATATATATATATATATATATATATATATATATATATATATATATATATATATGTGTGTGTGTGTGTGTGTGTGTGTGTGTATATATACACATGCATGCATACATAATCAATAAGCCGTTCCCTTTTACAGAGGGGGTGACTCCATAGGGAACTAAAACAAGGTATTTCATCTCTGGTCATTAAACTGCTGCGCCAAGGATGAACTCCCTGAGCAGAAAACTTCCACATTCTACTGAGACGGCTTAGCGTTAAGAGGACTTCGACCCCCTACATGTATTTCAGGACAAACGACCTAAACTGGTTGCACTGATTTTACCACTGTTATAAATATATGAGGCCTTACGAACAATACCCAACTTTCGTGCGGCACTTCCTGAAACTTTCATTAGATGTCTCTCAAAAGGAGGATGTGAGCCAAACGTTACACCTAGAATAGTTAAAGCTTCAGATTCATTCAGCAGAGAGTCCCATCCACCTGAAGGGGTGGATGGGGTTGGAAATCTGTACAAGATCTGCTAATCAATAATGTTTTTGTTTTACTGGAGTTCAGCCTCATACCACACGGACTACACCAGTCACTGATCCGGTCCATGTCCCGATTGAGGCTGAGGGCAGCTTTATTTCTCATAAGTGGAGACTTTACTAGACCCACAAGTGTTGCATTATCAGCATACTGAACAATCTTGTTTTCCAGAAACCAACAACCATATAATTTGTATACACTAAAATAACAGTGGATCAAGAACGCTAACCTGTGGAACTCCAGACACAGTAGGTTTTGGTTCGCTAAGATCCCATCAACAGCAACTCACTGATGCTTACCTGTAAGAAAATCTTGAAGTAAACCTAAAACATATCCACCCACTCCAAGGTTCTCAAGTTTACAAATAAGTGCCTTGTGATTTCCTATATCGAAAGTAGCACTGAAATCTATTTGAGTTACTCTGCAATTACAACCCTTATAAAGGTTCTCTTGCAAATGGCAAGTCAGGCCTAAAAGAACACCGCAGGTACCTAACTGCTTCCTATATGCATATTGACTGTCAGCTAACAATCCTTTAGATTCCACATATTTATATAATGGCATAAAAAGTAATTTTACTGCAACTTTGGAGAGCATAGGGAGAATAGAAATTGGGCCTACAGTTACTGCAGTCTGCAGATATGCCATTCTTTGGAACAAGCACTGCATTACTAAGCTTGCACTCATCCGCAAAGATACTACGTCGACATAAAAATCTATAGAATCTACTAATCTTGGGAGGCAACGCACAAGAATTTTTTTTTAAATGAAGGGAAGAAACTATCAGGATCTTCTCCACTCCAGCTACCAAGATCATCAAGAAAAGCAAATTTTGTAAGAATAGGTTCAGGATGACAAGTATCAAGGAGAGGGACGTCCTCAGCTGATTACTTAGCTTCAAAAGCTCGATGAAGCAGATCAGCCTTTTCCTTATGGGCAGTAACCACTCTACCATCATCTATTAGTAGTGGTGGAATGGAAGACGAGCCTGACCCAAAGATAGATGATGCTTATTTGGTCCAACGCAGTAATTCCTTCAAGTTTCCTCTTCAAGGAATTATTGTAATTTCTCTTGGCTGTATGGTAAGTTCTATTTCTAGCACGGTGAACCTCAACAAAAATGGAGTAATTTTCATTTGAACGATTTCGTCTCCATGTGTTAAAGTTGGTCCGTTTGTCATGGTAAGCTCGTCTACATAAATCATCAAACCATGGCTGGTCATTTCTCCTGAATTTGATGATCTTTCTAGGGACATACCTTCTTAAAATAGCCATTAACATTTCATTTAACTTGTTTTGGGATCAGGATCTGATATAGCATCTGAAATATTAAGTACCTGACAAGCTTAAATGATGGGATCCCAGTTAGCTCTAGATTTCAACCAGTCTGTGATGGCAGTATATTCGCAGACCTTGGACTTGACAGTAGCTGGAACATCTGTGAATATGAGGTCTATTCTATTACCAGACATATGCGTGGGTTCCTCAGTTAGCTGGACAAAATCTGAGGATACACAGAATTCAAGAGCAGACCGGCCATGTTGATCTGTGGAATCTGAATTTAACCACTCGCTGTGCTTTGCATTACAGTGTCCACAAATAACGAATGAAGTTTTGAATCCTGTCTTTTTCCAAGAGACAATCATATATAAAATATAAATATACAAATATATAAATATATATATATATATATATATATATATATATATATATATATATATATATATATATAATGGATATATATATATATATATATATATATATATAATATTTTTATATATATATATATATATATATATATATATATATATATATATATATATATATATATAATATATATATATGTTACTGAATATAATTTTTTAATTGATAACATCTCTCTCTCTCTCTCTCAAGAACTCAGGACTATAGTGGACGCATTTAACCCACGCGGCCAGCAAGTGAGGTATATGGTTCGATAGACGACGAACTTATTATCATAAAAATATATATATATATATATATATATATATATATATATATATATATATTATTCTATCATAATCCCATTTCCAAACGCACTACCATTCATGAAATCATCAAAAACACCTGGTTCTGTATCAACACTAGGAGAAACATGAAGAAAAATAGACCTTTAAGTTTCCACTAACCAAGGGGGATTAGGGGTTGGCGTGCACTAATCCTGAGGGACTTGTCTTCGGATGGGAGAGCAGAAGCTAAGAGATATAACCAGATTAAAGAAAATGTAATCATCCTTCCTGTAAAACCTGAAGATTCTCAAATCAACAGGTCGTCTTGAACCAGGCTTCGATGGATTCTGATTCAATTTCATCAGTGATGAATTGAGAGGATGGTTCGGTAACACATGTTCGCATCAACACTTGATAACATGGAAAAAGGCATTGTTTGGAAACAGAGTCTGAACGTTAAACCAAAAATGTAATCACATTTTCTATAAAACCTGAAGTTTCTCAAATCAACAGGTCATGTTCAACGATGTTGTTATTTTCAGTTTCATTAGTGATCGTGTGTTTCGATAACGGCATTGTTCACGATCATGAAATGTTCACTGGATTGTTAGCAATGTGGTGTGAGAGAGAGAGAGAGAGAGAGAGAGAGAGAGAGAGAGAAATGCTTCCCCAGAATCTTATCTTCGTTGTCATCGTTAGCATTGCAAATCCATGACCGCCTCTTCTCTCGCTCCGCCTTCGATAGAGAGCAATTATTCACCTTGTATGACAAAGATCTGATGTCTTTTTAATTCTTTCGCACTAAAAGATGAATCGTCCCTTCTGGGATGGAATAAGAGATCAGGCTTTCAGCCGTTGTTTCTTCTGCTTCGTTCGGTTGTGAGAGGATTTTTTTAAAATAAAGGTTTTGTTCAAACGCACTGACATATTCTCTCTCTCTCTCTCTCTCTCTCTCTCTCTCTCTCTCTCTCTCTCTCTCTCTCTCTCTCTCTCTCTTTTATCATTATTTTTTGTCTATGGTAGTAATACCATTACCTTCAGGATACTACGAAACATTCTACCTTTAAATCCACAAAATGAAAATATCCTCCCAATTCGCACTCTTTTCCACGTCTTTTTAAGTGGCCTTGCAATGTCGACAGACTCATTTCAGGGACTGACTGATCGGTTACGAAGAATAATTTGGCCAACATCATAAAAACAATGCTCATCGATGCCTATCCATGCCAAGGATAGACTGCTTTGCCCCTAAGTGGCTTGAACAAAGAGAGGGATGGACACCGAAACTTCCCAACATTTGACAAGGCAAGCATAAAGAGATTATAAAGGCATGCCCAAAAAGCAATATTTTCCTCCATGGAAGAGTGATGAGATACGTTGCTTCCACTAAATTCAGGGAGAATAATCAAGACAAAAGAATAAAGATGAAATATAATAATGACACAAAGGGGGAGAGAGAATGAGAGAGCCAGAGAAAAAGATTGTCCTTATACTTTGTTCTGTTTCATGGTAGTTATCGGTAACTAAAGACATATTGTTATTATCTTCATATTTAATAATCATATATATACATATATATATATATATATATATATATATATATATATATATATATATATATATATATATATATATATATATATATATATATGTGTGTGTGTGTGTGTGTGTGTGTGTGTGTGTGTATTTGTCAGGTTATTGTTAATGTTGAAAGGGCTTCTTATTTGGCACGCTAATGCCCGGTGTCCCAAGGCAGTGACAGAGAGAGAAAAAGCTACTACAGAAACCCTCCAATCTGAGCTGCTTAATTGTATCCACTCCTTAACATTACTAAGAACATTATGTAATTTGCCATTTCTCTCCTCGACTTCGCTAACAGAGAAATAAAACTAGTGACATTTACACAGGAAAGACATCTGTGCGGTACCCACCACCCAAATACGCTTTAAGAGTGGACTATTTAAAACGACGTGGATAAAGTAAACATTGAGCCAGGATCTCGGCAAGAACATTTTGTCTGAATTAGTATAAACCAAAAAAGATTTACTAGTTACAGCATGCCATCGATGAGGGCCTTTCAGATTCAAACTAACGTTAAATATTTCAAAAAATATTGTTTTGAATTTTCCTGGAACATTCAATAATCCCATTTTTATCCCTGATTTAATCGTCATGAGCACAACAAAGCAGAATCAGTTATGAAGTAGGGTCATGAACATCCAGCTGGGAAGGCTGTGAAACTGCATGAATTAAAAAAGAATGCTATTCATTAAAAAAAGAATGGCTCCCATTCATTCATGAATCCCAGAGCAACGCAAACACGAGTCTGGATAACTCATTCCCGAAAGTGGGCTGGGCGAGGACAGGGCAGTTCATGACCTGAGACATAGACCAACAATGGCGGCTTTCCGTCACATCTCCACAGGATATTTCTATTCAAATACCTATTTTCTCCTTTTATAACATTAATGGATCAAGACTCTGTCAATAAGTGAGCAAGACCACCAACGTAAACTCGATTTGAAAACTCAACATTAATCAGCTAATAATGCATTAGTCCTCATATTACTGCAATTAAGTCCCCTTCCCCGCCCGCCCTCTCTCGCGCCTCTCTCTCTCTCTCTCTCTCTCTCTCTCTCAAGACTCTCTCTCTCTCTCTCTCTCTCTCTCTCTCTCTCGATATCTTAAGTAGGCAAACTAGAAAGGTATACGAATAAAACGAAAAATAAATTGCCTGCCTGACATCGCTGAGACCCGGTAACGCATATATTGTACCAAATCTCCAGCCCTTTCTCCCAGCAGCGAGGAGAACTATGAACTATTTGTAACCGAATCAATTCACCTTCGGAATCTTTATAAAGTAAATTAAATATAATCCCATTATTCTCTACGCCAAAAAAAAAAATATTGACACATGACAGGATCAACATCAAAATCTGGCCAATCCCAATCTTCATAATCAAAAATATCCAATCCATCTTTTTATAACCAAATCTTTATGTATCATTCTATACCCCATTTCAGTTGCCAAAGCATTATCATTCTCCTCGCTCTTAAGAAATAAAAAATAATGTGGTATTGTACAAAAACAGAACATCCCGACTATCGTGCGTGCAATCAGTAACGAAATTATTTCTGAAAAAAAAAACTCTCTTTTAGTTTCCTGAAAAGAAAACTATTGTGCCGGCTTTGTCTGTCCGTCCTCACTTTTTTCTGTCCGCACTTTTTCTGTCCGCCCTCAGATCTTAAACACTACTGAGGCTAGAGGGCTGCAAATTGGTATGTTAATCATCCACTCTCCAGTCATCAAACATAGCAAATTGCAGCCCTCTAGCCTCAGCATTTTTTATTTTATTTAAGGCTAAAATTAGCCATAATCGTGCTTCTGGCAACGATATAAATTTAGGATAGGCCACACTGGACCGTGGTTAAAGTTTCATAGGCCGCGGCTCATACAACATTATACTGAGAACCACCGATAGATAGATCTATTTTTGGTGGACTTGATTATACGCTGTATAGAAAACTCGATTGCGCCCAAGAAACTTCGGCGCATGTTTTACTTGTTTTTATTTTCCTGAAAAAAAAACGTTATTTGTCACTGAAATATCTGACATTTGAAAACAATAACAGGTCAAAAATACAGACACAGTAATCTTCGTCTTCAACTCCAGTTTCTTGTAACCTACAAAGATCCAGAGAGTAAAAATCTCGGGTAATTAACTTTTAGGTAAATGCAGTCTCTTATGAAGATCCGTTCTCAGACGTTCAAACTGAAATAAACGATCGACCCATAACAGAAATATAAACAAAATTCTTAACATTATTTAGAACTTATTCATTCGCCTTATGAAATTATTAGCAACTCGTGCACCTATACGGTGAAAAAAACGATAATATAAGAAAGGGTCGTACCGAGGCACCATCATCTACTTACTCATAAGAAGCTAGTGGTCAGAAAGGCTTGACCCTAGATGAGCAACAACTGACCTAAACATGGACTTTAGATGAGACTATCACTATTACAAATAGAATTAACATATTTTATGGTTACTACTGAAAGAAACATTTCTAATTAAAGGAAAACGTATTGTCTGCACAAATAGATCAAATCTCCTTGTGGTTAAAATTTTTCGCCATTTCGACCAACATTATCGCCATTTTCTGTCATCCGCCCTACATACAAAAAAGCAAAATACCCAGGGATGCACATTCAGCTATTAAATACTCTTACTGGAGCTACAAAGTAAAAGTATGAATCCATACATACGACCGGAACGAGCGCACGCACGCACAAAATACGCAGTGCAGTGGGAAATCCACTAGACAAATTGATACTTTAATTTCTTTTGTCATTGCTTTGTTGGTAAAATAGATTTAGTTATCTGTTGAACTTTACATTTTAATTTACCAGGTTTAATATGTATTGCTAGCATAAGAGTTTTTTCATGTTTGCAGGAATTTCATTGAAGTAGTTGAATTTTCAGATAGGGTTTTTTTTTTTTTGTAAGTTTGCCATTTTACAATTTATACTTCCTAAATATCTATGTGCTTGAATTTCTCGTTTACAATAATCTATACGATACACAGAACAGCAACAAGAAGCAACAAAACATAAAATAATAATAATAATAATAATAATAATAATAATAATAATAATAATAATAATAATAATAATAATAATAATAATAGAAGATATGAAGTAACCTCTACTGTATTAAGTTTATATAAATTGGGCAAAATCTGTTACATACATTTGACAGAAAAACACAATTGAACACACAGCATTCACCGGTGAATGCTTATTAATGATGAATATAACTGACATTCAGTATTTATCATTTATCAGTAAAATTCATTCACCACGGACTGTATGTGACTCAAAGGGTATTTTGTTACTGAAAAAAACCTTTTCACGTGAAAAGCCTACAATGGAAAACTGCCATTAACGCACGCAGCAATGCAATATATTTATTTCAATGGAAACACACTTTAAAACTTATTCCTATATGCGAATAGTAAATAGATATAAAGCAGGAGAAAAAATGTTTTGCTAAAAGAAAATAATCAAAATACTATATCACAGATTTGAAATATGAGATTAATAATCAGAAAAAGACTTTAAAAACTTTTTTTCAACCACTAGATGAAGTGTCAGTGATGAAAATCATCCTTCAAAAATTCCATTTTATGCTGAGAATTTACAATAGAATGAAAACTTTAAGCGTAATTAAAGCAAAAAATAAGGCACGGTATTTTTCATAAAATTTGTTTAATGACTCCATCATTTAACTTGATGCCACGTGTGCAGTTAAATTCAACTTCAGTATGAAGGAGAATAAATGATGAAAAGATTAAAATTATTCGTTCTATAAATTGGAACGTTGTACGTCCCTACAAATGCCACACTTCCCCTGCCACCCACCCCAGCCCTGAAAAAATAGCAGACATTGCTAGAAAATAGTTATCTTTCCTGAGGAAGGAACTGTGACAATCAAGAAAAAACACCCGGTTCTAAATCTGTAATAAAAAATAGGTTTTAATCGACAAATACAAATTCATGCGTTTACACAAAGCGTCATATTGGGCATGATATATATTTCCCCCCAAAAATATTCTTAGTCTATTAAAACACAAGATAGATGATATCAACAGCTTGAACGAAAACGCGAAAAAATAAACACTTCAAAGTACTATCCGCAACTCTTGCCAGTTGTGAAGAGGTTCATAAAGGAAAATAAGAACTGATATATATTTTCTTCCTTCAGTTCTTTCAAGAAGACATTAAGAGAATTGGATGGAAGAGTACCTCCAACGTTAGGAACAGCGTTCATACCAAGCTAAGAAAAATTGTAAAACTAGAACAGATTCACGAACCATTTGCCTCATAACGAAAATGAAAATTTCATTCTTACCATCGAAATAAAAATGTTTTTGAACTAATTTCTTCATTTTTTTAAACAAATAAGTAATCCCTAATGAGAATCGAACACTTGAGTAATCTCATCTCCGAGTAATCTAATCCCCGTGTGTTAGCCTGAGAACGATGCTACTATTCCATCACAATGAAGAACTTTACAAGAAAGATAGTCTCAAAATTAACAATAAAGTAATCATATTACTCTTGATATTATTTCCTAGAAAAACTTTCAGCGATTTTTAGTCCATTAACACATGAAGAAAATATGTGTCATATCGAAAGCAAAACCTCAAAACGTTCCAAAAAATAAAATTTGGCACTATCTAAATGAGTAGAAACCATCCGCAAATTTCTTGCCATGCTTGTGATCTGAGGTTATAATACCTGAAAATAAGACCACTGTTCAGATAAAAGGCGAATGGGGCCGGAGCCTCTTCCGCCAGAAAGGTTGAGTTTCTGCTCAACATGGGTTGCCAAGACATTGAGAAAGATCCTAACATGAGAAAAGGCACGACCGCCATCTTAACGAAGCAGTGACCTCTGAGAGGAGGTCATACCAAAACGGCAAGAAACACCCTCAGCAGACCCACAACTCAGAAGCTCACAATGAATGAACGGGTTTTCAGACCATTACCTGCATTTTCCCATTAAAATCATGAACTGGTAAATTCGACGAGGTCCTTACTGAAACGTCCTGACAATTATAAACGTCTTTGAACTCAACTGCACTTTCATTTTCTTTTTTAAAGATCAGTGTAGATTTTAATGAAAGTAATCGCCCAGAATCGAGTTATCTTGGCACCTTCAGTGCATCCTCGGTTCTCCTGAGTTATAATTATCCTTGTGTAACCGCTAGCATTATCAAATTGCAGACGGTACATCGGCTGTGGGATCATCAACATCGCTTACTATTCCCCAGTGGAAAGGCCACTTCAAACTGAAGTATTTTTTAAGAAATCTCAAAATTAACAATGATAAGATAATCCATGTTGGATCTCCCTATCTTGTCTTCTGATTGAATTGTAAATATATTTCAAGATTATAAACCCCTTGTTGAGGAAGACCTTTTGCAGTCAGATTGTTTCCCCTGTTCAGTAGACCCCAGATTGGACCCCTGAACAAGGCAACTGTAAGTAGAAAATCATAAAAATAGTTATAGCGTCGTTGCATACAAAATTCACGTAAATTTTGTTCACCATAGTTATGTCGTCCTGGGGAGAGGGTGGCGCCCTAATCATTTACGTTTCAGTCTATCTTGCGTGACTGTCAGTGGACTGAACTTTGTTGTCAAACTGCCAAATTTCGCCCATCCCACTCAAACTCCCAACCAGCGCCATCCACACCCAGCACAAGCGGAATTTTATGCATATTTACTAAGGCCCATTAATAACAACCTGACTCCCTTTAATTCAAAGTAATGCTGTCTGTTCAGCTAGTTTCCTACCGTAACGAGGAGAGAGACGTATTAAATCCAATATACTATTCATTCGCCAAGTAAATCATAGCAAGGGACGGAATTAGCGTTAGTGTTAGATGGAATCTTCTGATGACGAGCATCCGTGCATACGAAAGGGGCGATCTGCTAATGAGATTGGTACACTAAGTTGTTTATGTAATCTGTTATGGCATTGACTATACCCATCGAGACCGTGTTAATTAGATATGTTTATAATTAAAATGGCCGTATTGACATCAAAGCCATCGTCAGTAATGCATATCGAGTTGCTGGTGTCCTCTCCATATCGCCAGGTATAGAGGCGAGTGAAGTGGTGAACGTCAAATACAAAAGCACGAATCATAATAATGGCAATGTTAATAATAATGGCGGTCGTCCTTCGTCAATTTGAAACGAGGAACAACCATCAGGTACTTGGAATGAATCCTCATTATCCACAGCTTTATGACATTACATACTTTCGGTGTTATGTGCATAAAAAAAATGAGAATAATGACATTATCATAGCAACAGGGGGATGAATAATTCCCAAAGTTTGTCATAGGCGCTTTGAGAAAGTAGTGCAAAGACTCTTCATACTAATTTTTGGAGTTATCCCGCTCAAATGAGTAATTCCTACACGTTTTCCTAACTTACGAGACGTGGCTTTTGCTTTCTTCCAGGTTGTGCGCCACGCTTTCCGAGTCAATGTATCTTCTTTCTTTACGTTTGAGGTAGAATATGCAGTAACATTTAAAACCACTTGAAGTCGACCCCTTACATTTCAGCAGGCAAATATGACTTGATGAAAAGAGACCAAGGACGAAGATTCAAAAGATGACTCAAGATTTACTGTAGGTGGCGGCCAAAATGGATTCGTCAAATAAACGCTATTGGTTCGAAATGCAAATGGCCATGAAAGCTGCCTTCTCTGTTAAGACTACTTGTTTTCGACTGCTGAAACCTTGAAAAAATTTAAAATGGAATATATATAAAATGCATTATATATATATATATATATATATATATATATATATATATATATATATATATATATATATATATATATATATATATATATATATATATATATATATATATATATATAAATATATATATATACACTGTATATAAACACACGAGAAACCAGATCCTCCGATGGTGTCTTGTTTTATAATATAACCATATTTGGCTCTGCTGTAGCTGTCTGCCACTCTAAAATGGAAACTCAGTCTACCTAATCTCTGAGATTTTATCGTGTTTCTGTTGCCAATAAAAGAAGACAGTTCTAACCTCTACAACCAGGAAATGCAAAGTACTTTATAAATGTAAAAATATTTCATAACGTAGAAGAGAAGAGAAAATTATTAACATAAACGCAACAGAAGACTGCAATGTCATGACTATACAATCTTACGCTTACTGGTGCTGTCAAAATCGGATCTGAATGACTCAGTGACAAAGTGAGAAACAGAGAGAGAGAGAGAGAGAGAGAGAGGAGAGAGAGAGAGAGAGAGAGAGCAGTATCAAGGACTGCTTGGTCAATTGAGTCCCAAAACAAGCAAAACCGATCGAGTTTTGTATTCGAAAGGCCGTAGTCGAGCCGGACAACACTGACATTGACGGTGACGGTGAAGCTGTACGTAATCAGTGGGTTCCGTCAGAGCTTTTGATTATGAAGAGACAGTGTGAGTCCACCACTCGAGGGACATGCTATGCGCTATTTTTAAAAAAACTGTGTAAATTGTGAATGAAAATCGAATTGCGAATCGCGATAAAATCGCTATTTATAACGCTATGACTTTACATTCTTATGAAATCAAAGCTAATGTTATGTGAATTATGCTTTTGTATCATTTTTGCAAAGGCAACACAAATTTTCATTAGATTCTGAGACATTTGCAAAATGTCAAGTTTGTTAATTATTTTTACTCCGTTTCCCCCAATGTGTTTTATTTTCTTTTTATGATGTTGAATCCCCAGGTTATTATTTATGTTCCCTAACAATGTTATCTGATATAACAATAATAACTGTGTTCCAAACCCGCGCCCCCATCACCAATTTATTTTTGCTTTTTTAAAAAAATTCTAGAAATTTCCCAAAATGTTGTCACATATAGTTAATAAACATCAATAAACATCAGTTAAACATTTAATAGAGAATATATTTTATTTATGTTCGTAACAAACCTGTGAATAATTATCGTCATCGTTAATGGTGATTAATGCATAATGTTAAAAAAATTTATACTTTCACACATAGTTACTAAATACTGATTAACATTAATAATGATCCTAACAAAAGTGAGAATAATGATTAATGAAGATATAGGTGATTAATGCATAAAAATATTCAGCAATGGATTGAAAGGCAAGAAAACATGTATAATAAAAAAAATATAATTTTACTCACCAAAGTTTGAGAAGTTCTTGTTTTATTTATTATTTTTATTTGCGTTTGTAGAGAAGACAGAAGAAACACGATGACGTGGAATGGTCTGCTGTATGTCCATCTGTTGTCGTAGCTTGGTAGCCTTCGTGGCATTAGAAGCCACAGATATTTTTCTACGCTGTGGCTTTTGTTCGTGTTCAATGTGAACCGCCCACAGTTGTTGCAGGTAATCCTTCACAGGCCCGGGAACCGATCTTGTAACAGCGACTGAAAATCTTATAATATTTTAACTTCATCACGGCGATATCAGGCTGGCTAATATCCATCTCATCAAGGCACAATATATAAAGTGCACTGATGCTAAGGTGAGAATCTAAATATTTTCGGCTCGGGGTGTTTGGGAGGTTAGAGGCTAGACAAATTGCAGAAGCTTTATGAATTCATGGAAACACTTGAGCAGCCCCTGTTGATTTTCCCGGTGTTGCAGTTGGTGTCCCTCGGGTCCTTTATTGAGGTTTCGCCCACATAATTTTCCAATGAATCTTGGGTCATCATAAAGTTATTGCATGAACAGAGACGAAAGCAGCTTGTAGATTGTTATTTCCTTGCACTGAAGATAACAGAGTAGCTAGTAGCTTTCTTCGGCCTTAGATCGCTCCTTCTTGACGGGTTCCCTGCAAATATCATTTTAGAGGAATGCTGTCTGCAAGTCGTAGTGCCCATTGGACAGTATGGCTCGAAGATTACATTAATCGCCTCATCCCCCACTTTGTAAAAACATTGATGTCACTGCTTTCCTCTTTATCCTCACCTTATTCAATAACAATACTAACACCAAGATTACCAGAATAGGTTCATAATCATCAATATCACTATCATCTGAACACGAAACATCATCCAAAGAGGCTTTACCTTTACCATAGAAACCACCGACGCACAGAGATTTTTTTTTTTTTTTTTTTTTTGCCTTTTCCACACTATCCAGGGACCGCCCAACCACAAACACACACTTCCATAGAATCTACGTTGTCTAAAGTTATTATAGCAGTAGTATTATCGTTCAGTGATTAATAATACCACCGTTAATAGCGATAAAGTTGTCTGTTTACGGAATATTCAGAGCACTACTTGGCTCGCACACAACAACAAAAACACTGATGGTTGGCAGGCCGCTCCCAGCATATCATGCATCTCGGAAAACAAAAATTCCTTAAAAAGGACGCTCCATAAAAATGGTGCGTAAAATGGCTGGCCTACTTCATGGTGTATGTTGTTCTCGATGACAAAAATCATTCTTATCGACTCTCAGAAACATGGTGAACTGTCATTCGCGTAGGGCGAAAAACATTTTTCGTTAAGAGAATTTTAACCCATATATATATTGTCAAGGATTTCCATTCCTCCCTCCTAGTTAATCGCCATTTAATTGATTTCTAATAAAATCCATCATCTCAGTTAACTGATAGTCAAGCCAAAATAGCAGAACCAAGATGTTTTCCTACTTATTTTGAAGCCAGGACGCATTCCATTCTAGCCTTCAGGAAATGCCTGGGCCTGCTACACAGTAGATCCTCCTCTTTCAACCCCCTGCTACAAGAACACACCTAAATTCCTCCCCCCCCCCCACCTCCCCGTGTGGGGTAGTGTTTTCAAGTTCAGCTCAGAGAGTTCATAGGTATTATGAGGCGCAAGCTGCGCAAAAGGGAAGCTAGGATCTTAAGCTTTAACATTCTAATCTATAAGACCATTTTCCTTTGAATTCCTGACTGGCAGCAGACTAATCTTCCAGAGACACCTGGATGGACAAACACCGCAGCCCACGTCGTTTTGAAACAGAAAGGCAGAGACTTCCCAACCGTATTCGAGACAGACAGCTGTTCCGTGTTCTCCGGGAGCTGGTCAGCGACGACTCAAATGGCCACTGACGCTGTATTCAGAGCTCAAGTATACGTCTAAGGTAAAGTCTGAGAG
>NC_089752.1:39573076-39588076 GCF_040412425.1 Macrobrachium rosenbergii | reverse complement strand
ATAGTTAATCAATAACTTTTGTATGTATATTTTTTCAAAGCATACACCAACGAAATCACACTAAACTGACAAACTTTGTCCTTTTACAGGTAATGTATCACTTCCCTGATAATACCTAGCAGTAAGGTCAAAGCAGATTCCTGGAGTTCCCACTAAAATTAATGGATTTACCTGTTCACCTCTCCTTATGACAGATAGTCCCTCGGGGACGTAAGAGGACACTTCTTTCATATTCAATCATGAAGATTTATCTCAGCTTCAATCACTCTTCTGTGATAAATCATCATTATAAAAATCTTTAAATACCAACCAGTTCTCTCTCTCTCTCTCTCTCTCTCTCTCTCTCTCTCTCTCTCTCTCTCTCTCTCTCTCTCTCTCTCTCTCTCAAAACTGCGTTCTTTTTTGTTACGGAGGTAAATGGTGGATTTTCAACAACTGGACTGATGCTAAAGTAAAATAGAAATAGAAGGAATATAGGATTTAGGTCAAAGGCCAAGCGCTGGGACCTACGAGGTCATTCAACGCTGAAAGGAAATTGACAGTAAGAAGGTTTGATAGGTGCAACAGGAGGATGAACGGAAGGACAGTAAAAGGAATGAAAGAGGTTGCAGCTAGTGGCCGAAGGGACGCTGCAAAGACCCTTAAGTAATGCCTACAGTACACCACGATGCTAAAGTAAAGGTATTCAGAACCATAAACGTTTATAGGGGGTTAATGCGGCGGCAGTGTTGGATTCTCCGTCTGTCTGTCTCGCTAAGCTGCTTCATGCTACGATAATTAACTAAATAAAACTATCCGAGGCACACTTGTTCCAAACTACAGCGAGAAGACTATAGACATTTGAAGAATGTCCCGCAGTTTGTTGTCGTATCCGGGGAGGCGACAAAACCCCCACATGACAAAACCTCCACCGACAAAACCTCCACCGACAAAACCCCCATACGACAAAAACCCCTTATGACAAAACCTCCCTAAGACAAAACCCCACCAACAAAACCCCCACCGACAAAAACACCCATATATTTTCTAGAAGCAGCTTACTGAAATGACTAGTGTATATATAGTTTTTTTTTAAATCGTTTATTAAAGAAGACAAGATTATAAAGTAAATTTATTACACAAAACATATAGGAAGTCAGAATTTATATATTCTTATATTTTTTGCTACACCATTAAGAAATTCTTCGATGTCCTTCTTACCATTACTAAAATCAAGACAAAGATTTTGCAATCGCGATTGCAATTTTACAGTTTCTCTCTTAATTTTCTTACGAAGAGGTTCTCCGATGGCATTCTTTTCCAAGCAAGTTTGAACCATCAGTGCATCTTTGTTCAGAGCTTCAATTGCAATCCAAACTGTGGGATGACTATAACCAACCAGGTATTTAAAAGTATTGTTCCAAGTTTCACACTGGTTATTTGTACGGTCTTCGCCACTACTGTTGCTTCATACACGCTCCATTTTTCAGGAGGAAATAATGGTGGAATTTGTCTTGCACGACGCTTAGTACCTGTCACATACGTCGAATCAAAATATGCCAACAGAGGTTCAAGATGGCCAGGGCAGTTCAATTTAAGGAAATTCATGCCATCTATGATTCTATCAGATGGAAGAAAAGCAAGTCCGTCAATCATACCACAAAAATGTCTTGTAGATTCATCTTCCATGTAGATACTGCTCAGTCCTATGCTTTGTAGTTTCCGCCATGTATTCTGTGTTAAATGGTAAAAACATGTTTTCGTATGGATTTGAGGTCCCAATACATTTTCTATAGCATTCAAAAGTGATTTTTCAAAATCGGTCATAGTAGTATCGGGATTCATATGTAACCCTAGTTCCTCTCTTTTATCTAGAACTGTTGTAAGAAATTCTTGATAGATTTCCTGTGATCTACCGGAAAGGAAACCATACACACAGCTTATTGCTGAATCACCGAGAGGAGCTCTAATAACAAATAGCTGTTCAAATAACACAGGAGCCGATGCAAAGGTTCCATCCATATACCAGGTATGTGCCTTAGCTAAATGGTCCATCGCATCTCTTGTTGCAAATATAATGATTCGATTATTGGCTTCAGCACCATTATCATGAAGAAGAAAAGGCACAGAATGTTCTCCTCGTGTCATAGTCCATTCACCTAAAATCTTCAAGTCCTTCAACGATTCGGGATCCTTAGGGCGTCCTTCTTGGCGTTTTCTTTGAACATATCTTTTAACTGTATTTATATTTCCCATGGCAATTCTTCCGTCCTGAGTCATACTCTCCAACGAATCCGCTACAATGCGACTAGTATTTCCTCTAGTTGATTTGGCCTGTTGATAGAGGTTGTATGCACTTTTGCTGCTTCCACTGATCCTTCATCTCCGCATGATTATGTTCAATAATTGAAATGACGTCCGATATTGCTAAATTTGTTGTTATTTTTCCATTACATCCAAACGCTGATCTGGAACATTCCCACCTCATCGTAGTAGCACTGGTGGATTTTTTAGTATACATATAACCTTTATAGCACAGTTTCTCTCCACCTTTATTATTACGGATGACTTCCATGATGAGCAAAGGAGTACAGAAAAAATTATTTCCACTCAAACTAAAGCTCCGTCTTAAGAAAAAAAAAGTCATTTTGTAAAAATTGTAAATAACTAGCAAGGGAGTATTGTCAATACAAATTTGTTGATAGTTTGCTAGTTAACAGACGAAAACAGTGAAAGCTTTCCTTGTAACCACTGTACATAACTTATCGAATAACAATAGGTAATTTACTAATTTGTCGCCTCTCTCTCTCTCTCTCTCTCTCTCTCTCTCTCTCTCTCTCTCTCTCATATATATATATATATATATATATATATATATATATATATATATATATATATATATATATATATATATATATATATATATATATATATATATATATATATATATATATATATATATATGTATATATATATTAACTATCCGCACTTTCATTATTCGTGTGGGTTTTGGTCGTGTGGGGTTTTGTCGTGTGGGGTTTTTGTCGTGTGGGGTTTTGTCGTGCGGGGTTTTGTCGTGTGGGGTTTCGTCGTATGGGGTTTTGTCGGTGGGGTTATGTCGGTGGGGGTTATGTCGTGTGGGGGTTTTGTCAGGCATTCGTCGTATCCATATATTACTTTCAAGTTCTCCTGGAACGACCCGGAGGGTCTCCTTTCCCCTCTTAGTTTTTTTTTTTTTTTTGTGTGTGTGCCCTTACGTGCAGTGCTAAATAAGCATATTCCATATAGGATGCAATATTGTCTTTAGATAAACCCTATTTCGCTTGGATTACAATTAAACAAAACTTTCTCAACGCATTACTCGTCCGAATCAATAAAATCGGTTAGAATGAAGGAACCCCCTTTCTCGGTTATTTATGATGTTAATGATTATTGCACATACTCTCCACCACTGATATAGTCTGTATCTTCAGTGACATCGCTGGTCATCTTTTGAATGCTTCTCTGTCCATATGACGTCACGTGGTGGAAAGTGAAATAACTTCAAGTATCAGCACATTTTTTTAAAAGAGAGTCGAGTCTTTTATTAATATAACATACATATTAATGCATATAACATACATATAGTGAATATTTTGTGCTCACCATTTCATTGATAATCACAAAAAATTGTTAAAGACATTTCTGTAAATGTCCATTTGTTTGAAAGAACAACAAAACTTTAATATTTCATTTCTAAAATACTAAAAGAAAAGAATATCGCCCCTTTCCTTTAGCAATATTTTGATTTTCAAAGATACATAAAAATATACAAAATAAATAGGAAGCTAGTTATTATTGATTATGGTCATTGCAATAATCTCTCTAGAATTTCTTGAGACAATGTTCTGAAAGTCTATTATTTAACTTTTTTGGTTTGATATCTCAGGAAAACGCCAAAAATTAAAAAAAACTAAAGAAAAAAAAAAAAAAATAAAAAAAGAAACCTGAGAATAACTCAGATCACCGACGAAAATAGAGTTTCCTACGAACAAGCTAGGATTAAGATCAAAAATTGTTCAAGAGGGCAGCTAGACTCTCTCTCTCTCTCTCTCTCTCTCTCTCTCTCTCTCTCTCTCTCTCTCTCTCTCTCTCTCTCAGAAAAATTCTCCATACCCAGATGAACCTTATACAAAATACTTCGAAGGTTCCCTAACAGCTGAAAGACAGAAGATGAAGGAGGTGAGGGGGAGAGAAGGGAAGGTTAAATAGGTTGGAGGAAGAGAAGGAAATATTCGGAAAGAATGATATAAGAGGCGGATCTAAATAGGACACCGTATCTAACCCGGTAATTTGAAGAACTGGAAAACGAAGGATTAAGGAATGGACATAAGCTAATTCAAAATTTAATAATGCAAAGGATAGACTAGAACAAATTACTTAGACAAATAAAATGCTTATTGCAGCTGAAAAAAAGACAGGAAAACAGGAGAAGAAAATGCTAAAGCTCTAGCTTTAGAATGAGGTCGCATACTCGGTCGGCACTCCAATAGTTAATTGCCTCATTTAGGGTAATGAAAATATCAGAAGTCAGAAACAGACTTCTGAAACAAAAATTAATTATTTCCTTCTTTTGCATGGAAAACAGATTCTATTCTCAGGATGTACATATTTACTACACTTACATGGAAGCACAATACTTACCAGAAAGTAAGTTAACAGAAAATTAAATGAAAGTTTAATTGAAGGATGTATTAGCTGAAAATACGTGGATTCTTTTACTTACGAGTATATATCTTTCATGAGCGCGCTCAAACACACACATAAGTACACACACACACACACACACACACACACACATATATATACATATATATATATATATATATATATATATATATATATATATATATATATATATATATATATATATATATATATATATATATATATATTGATATGATAGATAGATAGATATATAGATAGATAGTGTTACAAAATATTTGTATAATACTGTTTCTTATGGTTGACTAATAGCTGGCCTGTTCAAAGTGTTATTATTTGAATGTTTTAATCAAGTCCGTTTCTCTAACATGCATATTATTATGAGAGGAACCATAAAATGGGTATTGTTTGCTTGTTTTGCTATTCGGCAGGTGATCCATCTGAGTTTGTTGTTTGAATAAAACAGCCACTTTGAGGGATGGCTTCCCGATGGCCATAGAAATAAATAAATAAATAAAAGTAACTCATGAACACTTGCATCTTTTAAGACATTATGAAGTACCTTTGAGGAACCCATTTTACGTTGAGTGAAACCGTAGACTCTGTTCTTTATGATGCATTTCTCTGTTTTAAGTGTTTATTTTTTTTTTTCACTATTTCAGGTTTTGATGTCAGCTATGTTTGTTTGTTAACAGGAAGAATGAGTCATCGGCGAGGCCATGTATTTGGAAGTGGTGTTCTTTTTAACATACTATAAAACATTTATTTTGGTCTAGAATAATCATCACCTTTTTTATTTTGTTTGGTTGGCCAATGTTAGATACTAGCATTGATTGTTTATGAATCACTAATGCTCGATGATTTGAATAGTTTTACTTTAATTGTCTTAGTCTGTTTTCTTAAGAAATTCTTGTGGGGTATTTCAACTCTATTTACCACCGTAGGTCTTCATGAAATTCTTTCGAGTTAATTTTACAAATAAATTTCGTGTTTTGATCTCAGCTTTTAATTACTAAGTTGTTGTTTGAGGATTTTCAGATTTTTCGAGGAGCTTACGAGTTTTTGGAATCCTAACTTAATTTGGTACATTTTTAATGAAGGAGAATCATTTTAAATAAGACGAAATGACATTGTTCTTAAAACAGATGGGTTGAAACAACTGTTAAGACCCAATAAATTATTAATTAGGGCATAATATTTCTTATTCAACCAACTTAGTTGTCTACCTGTTGGAAATAATAAAATATAAATATATATTTTTTATATAAGAGATAAAGAGATAGACAGATACATATATATGCATGTATATATATATATATATGTATATATATGCATATATATACATATATATATATATATATATATATATATATATATATATATATATATATAACTTGATACAAAGCTATATACACTAGATGAGTGCTAAGAGATGAAAAGGTTTTCAAATGAAAATTACTGAAGAAAAGAACTTATAATATCACGGAATGGTTGTGAAAGAATATTTTTTATATCAAATTGGGAGTTCATAAAATCAAAGATGATCTGGGTAACATATAAAAATAGTAGGGAAGAGAACCTACCAGATCATAGGAACTGTTATGTCAAAAACCAACCCCAGAGTGTTTACTCAGTTCTTATGCCCTCGAGGAGAATCTGATTACCTTCAAAGTCGAAAGTCATCATCTCCAGATACACTAAACGGTATAAATCCTGCTGATCAGAGTCTTTGCTAATATCCTCCTGTCTATTTTCTAGCGCCTTAATCCAAGTGCTTCTAGTGAAGTATTTGGTACAATAAGGACACTAAGGGCAGGTATATATAAAGAAGTCGTAAACAGATTGAACAGAAGTCCTTTAATTTTATTAGTGAACCCTGTAATATACTAAGAATAGGAAACTTTTTCCTGAAAGACTAATGCGGTGAACTGTAATATATTCAGCTTTGGAAGGAAGTCTTGGTTGACCTTACGATACAGCTGTGCTTAATGCAAAGGGAAAGGACCTTAGTAACTCATCACTAATTCCCGCTGATGTTTCCGCTTCCTTTTCTGAAGGGAAGTGCTTAAACACATGGCTGAGCTCCTTTGTTTCAGCTAATGACAACGGAGGCCGGTTGGGAAAGCAACAGCAAGTCGCATCACCACCTGGAGTCGATTTCCTTGCAAAAACAAAAATAATAAATAAATAAATGCTATCAGTGTACGTCAACGCTCCCTTTATAGGTTTGCATGTTTGTGCGTGGATTATATATATCTATATATATATATGTGTGTGTGTGTGTGTGTGTATGTACTTCAGGTTTCCAACTACCTTTTTGAAATGAGGTTGCTAATCTCATGCACTCTCTCAGCGATTAACAGATATCCTTTTGTACCGAGTTGACGCTGCAGTGGGAATAACCTACACACAGAGGGAGATATATATGATACGTACATCTGGCCTACCAAGAATTCTAACCAATTCCTAGTGACTTAGACATTAAGCTATCAAGAGAGATTATGACTTTAATGTACATATTCCTGTACAATTCAGGTTCTGTATTTAGAATCGAAATAAGCCGACCTCCACGAGGACGGCAAAGTGCTGCTTTTGTTACACGTACTGTTTCATGAAACCTCCAACCAAGAACTTTTTTTAACTGTAGAACCTGACAAAAAGGATAACATAGCTCAGCTCGTAACTTATCGATAGAGAGACGGGGAGAGGTAATATCATCTAGTTACGTTCGACACAAAAAAATATATATAATGAAGTCGCCATCAGTACCCTGTAAAATGACTTTGATTTATAATCAATATGAAGCAGTTATTTCTCCTTCTTTAAATTTTTCTCTCACACTTTTAAACTTCCAAGTCTCTGAAGAGACGAAAACCTGGCAGACAAATGTAATAATGCTCAATTTCTCTCTGGAATCAGCTTTTCATCCCCAAGTACCTACTTTTTGTGTTTTCCCTCTTACTGACTACACTACTCTTAGAAAGTTGCAAACGGCAAGGGGCTTTCCTTTCACTCAAGTTTTAGTCATCGCCAAAGCCACAGTTATTTCATTCTGTGTGTGTGTGTATGTATGTTTTCTCCTTCACAATAATAACAGATATCAACAACAGGTTTCTCTTAGAGGATTCATTCGATAAAAGCACGCACATACACACAAACGGCAATATCCGTTATCTCTTTATGGGGCAAAACTTCAGTCTGAATCAGATGGTCAGGGAGGTTGGAGAGGGGAATCTTTACTTCATACAAAACGGAGACTGTTTATCAAACAGAAACACACGTGCCAAGGACAGAGTATATCAGAAGGAAAAACACCAAAAGCCTTCTTTACTAACAAGATGTTCAACAATGCAGTCAAAAGATGGTTGCGAAAGACCAGGAGAAAAAAACAGCATCCCTGATAACAATGATGCAGTTGAAGCTGAGCGGATACAAGGCAACTAACGATAAATAGTAGAGAATGGAAAGGGAAAATTAAAAAAAAAAAAAGGACGCTCTGTTTTGTGTCCTGAGCACTGACGATTAATAGTAAACTGAGTTCGTAATTCACAAAACTTTAAGAAAATACTAGCATAATGAGAGAGAGAGAGAGAGAGAGAGAGAGAGAGAGAGAGAGAGAGAGCAAGCAGAGTTTCCATACATTTAAAATCACACTAATCCCGGATCTGTAACAAGAATCCAAGTCTAAAGCTTTCACGGTATAAACTTCGGTGAAAAGGAAGAATAGGAGGTTAATGCACATTGAAAACTAGTTTTGAACCATGCTCTGATTCAAAACTAGTGGGGTAAATCAGTATTTCCGACCACTTACAACACAAAAATTTGCTTTTGCAGTTAATGCAGCGTGTTAACACACCTATCGTATTCATTCCTTTAAAATCCATAGCTGGACCAATGTACGCTATAAAAATAAGTTGGTGATATTACTATTTTATTAAAATGTTAGATTCTGAGAGACCAGTTTTTATAATTTACTTTCTTCACAAATATAAAGTTTCTACGGTCAGTATTGTTAAAACGTATATATAATTATAGTTTTTATGGTGATTACACAAGTTTGGATCGTTAAAATGATTAACGCTGAATTCTGAGTTCTAAATTTATTGCAAGCATACAGCTTAATCTCATGAAAGCAGTGACGAGAGGCAAAGAGGCAACGACACCTTAAAATACAGTAGTACGCGCATGTAGTGAATATATAATAAGTTTACACCTTACCCTTATTTTACTCAAATATGATTTGTCTTGACCGCAGTGGGTACAGGTTCGGATCCGGGAGGATTAACAATGGGTGCACAACTCTCCATTAATTATCTTAATTATGCCCCAATTAAGACACAGACATAATTTATTGTGGGAGATACGCGGTAATCGGCTCGAACTTGAGAGCTTGAATGATGCAGCCACTAAATTAGAGCATCTTAAGTTATGAGGGTTTCATGAGAAGATGAACACCTCTTAACAGTGTTAAATTTTTGGAAGATGGTGACGCTTGATGAATTAACGATTCATTAAAGAGAAGTCAACGAAATAACTGTATCAATTTTCATCCTACTGCAGTGTTTGCGCACACTTTATTCCTTTCTTTTTTATTAATGATGAACAATCTATTTTTTCATTAAATATCCAAAGTAATTCCAGTGCGGCATTTTTTTTTTTTTTTTTTTACCAAAATACAAGACAACTAAAGTGACGGATTTTTTATAGACACCAACTTAATCGCAGCAATGTAACTCTTTCAGCCATGATAAACTGTTATTACAACACGTCGTCATTACGCAAGTTCATCCAAGCTGATTACTATCATCTTGTGGATGAATAGAAAATATATTTCAATTGATGTAGAAAGCATACTTAAGAGTGCTGAGCACCGTCCTTATTCTATCGTTTCATTGTACCAGCAAATTTCTTCCTGCAACTGCAACAACATGTAACGGTTTATTGTTATAAATAAATGATTTCTAACTGTTCACTCCAATTCTACAACCTTTGAGTTGATCTTAGACCTAAGAACAATAAAATATACTAACAGATAGAACTTCGCCATACGAAACAATGGGTTGAAAGTTTTTACAATATTCAACGCAGGAAATTAGACCAGAATTTTTCGAATACTTGCAATTGTTATCATTATTGTTTACTGGTCCATTGGTTTATCGTTTGCCTTGATTTAAGCGACTATTTGATATTCTCTGAAGCCAGGCCTCTCTGACAACAGATTTTTAATGAAAAAGGTATAATGAGAATCAATATTATACGGAATCTTTATATTCCACATACTGAACGTGTATAACTAAAAACGAATAAGAAGTTGAGCATTTAAGAATTTACATGAGGTTAACATACAGCTCGACCAGCGGGGGATTTCTCTTTGTATCTCACACTTGAATGCAAAAAGGTTCCGGAAAAGAATGGCGTCAAACTATGGAAGTTTCGAGATTATCTGCAATCAAAGTGAATTGACCTCATTTAGTAGCGTAAATTAGTTTGATTATCTCACCTTTTCCCATCCCTAAGCAAAGTCTAAAAGCTACACAGAATGATTAAACCTGTTAATGAAAGAGCTGTTAATTAAGGCTCAGTGTTTGTAAAACAAGTTTCGCTTTTACACAAGTTATGATTATTTACACATGTATATATATATATATATATATATATATATATATATATATATATATATATATATATATATATATATATATATATATATATATATACATACATACATATATATATATATATATATATATATATATATATATATATATATATATATATATATATATATATATATATATATATATATATATATATAATACCTATGAAATATACACATATACAAACATTCCTACATGCGCAAGAATTAAGTGTGCCTCGTTTATTATTTACGGGTAAAGTTAAGTGTGGAATGTCACTTCCAATGTCATCATCATCGCATTAAATTATCCGTTTTTACATTTTTCTTGATGAGAGAATTTAAACTTCAGTTTTCGAAAACTGAAGAGACTAATACTCAGAAACAAAAGTTTTTCTTATTCACATGAAATGACTGGAAAAGACCTCGATATTCAACAGCCCACCAAAAACGACTTAATGAGCAAGAGTCTAGAGGCTCTATCAATGAAGATAATTGACAAAACCAGCTGCTGGAAATTCCACATATTCAGAGCCCTCTGACCCCTCCTTGGAACAATGAATGATCGTAGCATAAAGAAATTGCTCAACCACAGACACAACAGAGAGAGAGAGAGAGAGAGAGAGAGAGAGAGAGAGAGAGAGAGAGAGAGAGAGAGAAAGGTAGTACTTTAGGAGATGCATAAACAAGTCGTAATTATAATAGCTGAAAAGAGCTACAACTTTACATTTTTAAGTTAAGTGCAGGCTACAAAAAGTGCAGCAGGTTCCCGTCAAGAAACAGCAGTAACAGGTAAAACCCCTACAGGAGTTTTCTTCGTATAATCACAGCCACCAAAAATAGATCTACCTTTCGGTGGTCTCGGTATAATGCTGTATGAGCCTCGGCCCAGGAAATTTAACCACGACCAGGTGGTGTCCTGTCCAATATCGTTGCCAGACGCACCATTATGGCTTAATTTAATCTTAAATAGAATAAAAACTACTGAGGCTAGAGGGCTGCAATTTGGTATGTTTGATGATTGGGGGTGGATGATCAACATACAAATTTGCAGCCCTCTAGCCTCAGTAGTTTTTAAGATCTGAGGGCGGACAGAAAAAGTGCAGACAGAAAAAAGTGCGGACGGATAGACAAAGCCGGCACAATTGTTTTCTTTTACGTTAAACTAAAACCGATAAACTCGGCTTCCCTTTAGGATGAGAAACCCAGTCGTGTTTTCCTCTTTCAAACTTTGCTCTTCTACTTCATGAGGCCAGTCTGATCCTGCAGTGTCAGACCCCACTTGCAATTTCTTGCAGCAACTTTTTCAGTTTATTCATTTAACAAAGGAGGAGGAGGAGGAGGAGGAGAAGGAGGAGGAGGAGGAGGAGGAGGGGAGGAGGAGGAGGAGGGAGGAGGAGGAATTATTGTTTTTGGTAATGCTAAATTCATTCTGAAACAGGAATTAAAGACTGTCATTTTTTGGTTTCATTTTGATTTTGACTCATTTCCAAATTACCCACTTCCAGCAATTTCTTTAGTCCTCGTGGTCTCTCGAGTGATTAACCAGAAAAAGAAAAAAAACCATAAATTTAATATTGTCGCACATAGTAATACGCATCAGTTAACATGGAATTTACTAATAATAATCATAACAAACTTGTGAATAATGATTTTTAATGAAGATAATGATTATTAATGCATAATAATAAATATTAATGGAAGAGAAGGCATTACAAAAGATGGATAATGGCAAAAAATAATTTTACTCACCAAAACCTGAGTTTTTGTCTTTGCAGAGCAGCCAGTCTCATTAATCCCTAGATATGAAGGGGCCATAAACGAGGAGTGGAGGGAGGCCGGCAATACTGTAAAGGCTGCCCCACGAATTGCATTTCTAGTACATATGCCAACCTGACAGAAAACATGACGAGGACTGACATGGTCTACTGTGAGTCTATGGCGATACAGACCAGTCGTCAGTACAGAGTCTGGCAGCCTTTATGCAATTGGAAGCCACATATTTTTTTCACTCTGTGCCTTTTGTTTGTTCAAGGTGAGACATATCTGTTCCAGCCCACCTCCCATCAACAAGAGCTTTTGTGAGCCGCTCACAGGTACTGAAGCATCATCGTTCACAAGGAGAAAACAATTATAATGGTGACTGAAAATCTTGTTGGTACAATGCCCTAATGCTGGTGAGACTAAATAATGCCTGTTCGGTGTGCGTTCACGGGTGTAGTGGGTTGAACAAGCATGCAGAAGTTGTATGCATTCAAGAACACACTCTAAAACAACTCCTCTTATTTGACTGGCGTTGGGGTTCGTTCCCCTCCAGCCCTTAATTGTTGTTCCTCCCTCAGACAACATTTCCATAGCAACTTAGGCCCTCATAGAGGTAACTGAATGAATGGAGACGAAGGCAGCCTTGCAGATTGTTATTTCCTTGCCTTTGAAGCTCACAATTCAGCTCAATATCCACACCTTCCTGCTTTCTTCAGACTTAGATCGCATCCTCTTGATAGGTTTCCAGTGAATATTTCTTTGGAGGTTGGTTGTCTGCATGCTGTAGTCGCCATTGACCAGTATGTCTCGAATATCATACTAATCGCCTCATCCTCCTACTTTGCAAAACGTCTTCCTGCAGTTGCAAATGGGATCGACCTTCCTGGCTGGAACAGGTTTCCTGGTACCAGACTTCATAACAAAAGACAGGCTACGGTTTTATTTTGTCTTTTGCTGATCTACCAGCACCTTTTCTTCCTTTTTCTGTTGTAACGGCTGCTCAGCCTCATCAGTAGAAGGCTCTACAAGTTGGGAGTCACAGCTGGTGGTGGCACTGGCTTCGAAACTAATGGGGGTGGCCCACTGACTCACATCACTATCATTGTTATAATGATGCATCTACTCGTCATCTGCAGTGCTACGTCACTACTATCGTTGTAACATTAATAATGAGATATTTTCTGTTTTTTACACACTAGCCTTCCCTTTACTTTTAACCTATCCCTTCTCTTTAATATCACTACTGTCCTCTTTATTCTTACCAATTATGACATTGTCTTGCCTAATAATAACACTATCACCAAGGTCATCTAAACCCGAAGGGTTATCCAAAATAGATTTACCTTTACCTATGAAGCCACCGAGACAGATATTAACAATGCTGGTTTTTTGCGCACTACGGGGACGGCCCGGCTACAACGCACACTTCCATAGAATCTCTGCTCTCTAAACTCATATTAGCGGTAAAATTCTCGGTCAGTGATTGATAATACCAGCAAAAATACGGATAAAGTGGTTTTTTACAAAGTATTCCGAACGCTAATCGGCACCCACGGGACAATAACAAAAGCGCTGATTGGCTGGCCCGCCGAGGTGGTTAACCTGATCTTGTGTAATGGGTATTCCTTATAACGGCGCTCCAGAAATAATGGTGCATAGATTACCTGCCGTGCCTCAAGTCGTATAACATTGTTCTCGACGACAGAAATTTCTTTTAACGTCTTTCCAGAGATATAATGAAGAGTCACCTGCGTTGGGTAAAAAACGCTGCACTAAAAGCGATTTTTGACCATAATGAAGGCCAGACTTTTCTCGACAGTTTGAGGAAAGGGTTCCTGTCCTATCCCTAATTTAGCTGGAAGTTGGGTATAATACGTTTCTCGAGTGATAGACGCACCTGATGCAATGTTAATGCGATGTAATTGTAAGATTATTGAATAATTGCCTTCTTTGCTTACGACATGCGCTCAATATTAGTTATAAGTCATTACTTTGTGCTCATAAAAATAAACAAAAATGTATCACGTTTTTACCTGTACATGAAAATATAAACAAAATGTTATCACATTTATATATATATATTATATATATATATATACAGTATATACACACACACCACACAACACACACACACACACACACACACACATATATATATATATATATATATATATATATATATATATATATATATATATATATATATATATATATATATATATATATATATATATATATATATATGTTCCTGGTGAGAGATAGTGCCAAATGGGATATATATATATATATATATATATATATATATATATATATATATATATATATATATATATATATATATATATATATATATATATATATATATATATATATATATATATATATATATATATATATATATATATATATATATATATATATATTATATATATATATCCCATTTGGCACTATCTCACCATCATCAAGAACCCATATTATATATATATATATATATATATATACTATCATCTCAAATCAGCAAGAAGCATATAACATGTAACTGACACAGACAGAAGAGATTAAAAAGTTGGAAAAGGCGACTTATGATCTTACAGGCCTTTCCTATTAGAAAGTTTGACTTGGCTTAAGTCTCCAGTTACGTTTTCCATAAGTATCCGAGGAAGCTGGCTCAAAATATCTGAAATCCCCCTCCCTTCCTCACCCATTAACCATAAAAAACACCAAAATTTAAACTGTTGTTGTTTTGACCTTTTTTATGCTACAGATATCTCTACAGACAACTTCCATTATGTGAGTTTAAAGTACAGTATATTATTATACACTGTGTAGTACCCATTGTGTATCAATATATATAATGTCAATATATATATATATATATTTTTACCTCAGATTTTCATTATCATCTGAGGTAAACTGTT
>NC_089752.1:39555576-39568076 GCF_040412425.1 Macrobrachium rosenbergii | reverse complement strand
TAAAGGGCTCTCTCTCTCTCTCTCTCTCTATATATATATATATATATATATATATATATATATATATATATATATATATATATATATATATATATATATATATATATATATATATATATATATATATATATATATGTTCCTCATATATATATATATATATGTGTGTGTAATGTGTGTGTGTAGTGTGTATAACATGTACACACATAAATATATATACATACATACATACACACATATACTGATATACTTAACTTTACATATATATATATATATATATATATATATATATATATATATATATATATATATATATATATATATATATATATATATACTATATATATATATATACATATACATACACACACGTATATATAAGTATATATGTATATACGTATGTTAATAAGTCGTATTTTCCCTAATTATAGTTACCGTGATGACACATGCTTGAGATGTAACAACAAAATGTGTCTGTATGTATAAACACTGTTTAGGCTTCAGTACTTCAGATGTTGCCCGTAACTGTTAACGATGTCATTACGTAATTTTCTTAGGTCTCATCTGGGTAATCCCCTTCATTAGTGAGGTAAATTGTCCCAACTCATCACCGTATCTTAATTATATCAACGTGGATTTTGCTTAATGAATTCCATCCTTGACAAACTCTTTCGAAAGACTGACACCATTCGGAATCCTCCGAATTCAGTTGGTTCAACGATGATAGGTATGTATTATACCTAATTGTAACTAAACAGACAGACGAAAGAAATTACAGTGAGCAGGATACTGAGGAAGTTTTTTGTTTTCATCCCCGAGAAATCCTTCTGGATGCGAGTGATGGGAATATGGCGTACGTCAGTTAACTTGTTCGGTTTTACAAGTTTTTATTAAATCTCTCTCTCTCTCTCTCTCTCTCTCTCTCTCTCTCTCTCTCTCTCTCTCTCTCTTCTAACTATAAGACCGACTTTTAAGTGCTGTGCAAGTTAGATATAAGTAATGAAATTATATAATTTTATACTGTATGAAACTTGATATTTCATTTCGTAAATCTGTTTACATCCTTGTCCTGTCGCAGTGACTGTCTTCATAATATCTAACGCTTATCGTATCTAAAATGAGAATGGAATCTTTATATAATAATTCATTCTAACTATCCATTAAAATTGACATCTGAACTGAATGATAATAATATTGACTTAGGGAACTGTCTACGAATTTGGTTTAGTTCTCCGCCAATGGAAAGAAAACGGCCAGCATTTCCCACAATGCCCAGCGACGCGGCAGCTCAGCTGTTCCCATGTCAGTGTGTTATAAAGCAGTGTTTGTGGGTTTACTCACGGTTCGGCTTCCCATTTCGGTGTTACGTCTGTACCTGCGTTGGTGAGTTTGCATGTCTATTACAGTACTATCAGAGATGAAATAGGCGAGGGATTAGTGGTTGTAATGTACGAAATAGAGACAGAAAGTAAAGGTTCAGCTGCTTGCCAGGATTAGGCCTCTTTTGCAATGTAAACCATGATTTTTAAGACTTGATTCTCTGCTATTTTTTCACCGTAATGAATGTTTTTTTGCCATTGCATGCATGTGAATCATCATAAACGTCCATAACCAGATAGAAAATATAATGGACAAAGGTATGGATAGCCGTCGGTAGCCTAATGAAGGAACATAGGCCTATACTACTTTAAACCTAAGTTCGAGTAATGCATAATGCAAAGGATAGTATATTTAATTACATTTTGTGGCACTATGGTGAAAATATTGGAATGTGGCTCTGCTGCAATATCATTTTCAACCTTAGACTTGGACTAGAATACCTCATTTGACATAGCCTAGATATAATCTTGTATAGCCAGGTTATGTAGGTTAACTGATGTTCTGGGAACCCCAAAGTCTTCTACGGCATACTTTCCTCTAAGTCGTTTAGAACTCACTTAGACCTCAGAGTTTTTATTGTACACTCAACGTTCATCATTTCCCTTTTTCCTCTATATATCCTTTTGTGGATTCTCCCGTTTAATATACTATTAGTTTAGATTATCACCGGAGATGTAATGTTGAGTTAATTTTTGGCATAACCTAGACCGATAAATGCCATTCTTTCCATGTATCCATGCCCCATTCAGTATATCACGTTTTCCCCAATTTCCTTGCCCAGGGTACCAGTTAGTAGCTTCTGTTAAGCTCGTTACCACTCAGCTGTCAGTGTAGTCCGTTTAGCATACTGCCACAAAGAAAGAATAATTTCAGGGTAATGTTCAGGTCATCCCCTTGAGCCACAGGGGGGGAGGGGATGGAGGATGGTTTACGTGGAGCCGACCTTATGCCAGCACACTTGTGTGGTAGGGTGTATGGAGGGATCAGGTCGTTTTTTTAAACGTGAAAATTCCTGTTGTATGGTTCACGGAATGCATATGTTTGACGCTAGTAACGCCGGGGAGTTGGTTAGTTACACTTCACAGTATACTCTAATCTGAACCCACTGATATGGATACGTAAATACAGACAGATTTGAACTCATTATTGATAATTTTCTGCACAAACGGACAGATGCGTAAAGCTAGCAAGGAAGTAAAGTGGAATTAACCCAGACGGTCGCGGTATAATGCGCCTACTTTCCATGGGTCTAAGATCGTCTAGGTAAGTAGGCTAGTATTTGGGCCTCATGCCAGGCATCACGTTCCGTACGCCATTTGATATCAGAACTTGTAAGGATAACCGCGTATGAAATGGTAATACTGTTATTAAGTAAACTTAGACAGATCTTAGCCAGTTGGAAGGCGTAGGGACTTACGTATGAGAGTCGAAAAGCCAAGCCAGTGAGACATGGTAGACAAAATGGCATTTGATGGCAGTCAGCCTTGGGCGAAGCTTTCTTCCACCTTTTCTTACCTTCCCATAACCCCCAAACCTCACCCCCTAAGCACACTCTCCGCCTTCCCAGTTTTATGATTTGGGATTGTTTAGATGAAAATAGAACAATGTCATTACCAGTGTACTTACGTTTTGTTTATTATCCCTGGTTCTTTCCACTTTTGGCCACCATTTTTATACCCCTGTACATTGCTGTGACAGTTTATCCTTTACCATCTTCTTTTTACTATTTCTGTGTTTACTCCATTCATCGGGGTTTCCTTTCTTCCTCCTCTGCTGCGTATAACCAACTCCTCAGTTGATTTAGGATTCGTTAGGTCTCAAATTTGCGAGCATTACAGGCTACCTTCCCACCATGAGACGAATTTGTGTGTTACCATTTTCATACCTTTTTGTTTAGACGCCTGCAACCTTTTTGCTCAGTTATGCAAATGAATTTTACTGTCGAGAGTAAATAATCTTGGTTGGAAATCGCTGTTAATGGGAAATCGGGAAGAGATGTGGTGTGGTTTTGGTAACCAAATGATATTTTATGTGGGACGGAGGTGGGGTATTTTTTGTCACACACACTGGTCGATGGGGATGTTGCTTTATCATCAGTATCATTATCATATTTCTTTCACGGCCTTTATTTTCCCTTCTTTCATTTCTTTGTGAACTGCGCGCGCACACACGCACATAAACACAGGTGCGCATAGCTTATTTCCATTTAAAAGAAGTTGTGCTTTGTTACAATGCTACTGGAGGAAAAGGGACGCATATTTCAAGTACAAAAACGCACTACCATGAGAAAAGGTTTTGTTTCCAGTATCACCTCGACAGCAAATAAGCACACGTTTTAGGAAGTAAGAAGTATAAAAAAAAAAAAAGCGTTGTAGGAAGTAAAAAAAAATAAATAAATAAATAAAAACTTAGGATGATATAAATCTATGACCGAAAAAGAATATTTTCTGCTGGCCTACCAGTTGTTAGCCTCTGATCCAGGAGCAAATTGGAAGCCTCCAGGATAACAAAAAGAAAAGGAGTCTTTGGGAGAAGAGGAAGATCAAGAGATGCGAGGGAAATGAAAAGTATTTCAAGAGCCTTTGTAAGGAAGGTAGTTTTTAGGATAAGCCTTTTTTCAGGTTTTAATTTTTTATTTCCCAGTCTGCAGCATTGTTTCATTGTATTAATGGAACTGATTTTTATTACATTATTTAGCATTTTACTATTTGCATTTGGTTTTTCCTTTCCAGAATTTTATTTATTATAGAACAAACCCAATACCAGAATTATTTTTAAATACAAGCAACTTTTTTGTGGTCGTTGTTGATAAGGTAACGTATCCATATTATTCCTGCTATTTATTTTCTGCAATCAGAATCTCTTGAGTTCTATTACCTCTTCATAATATTATGTTTCCAGAGTATTCTCTTCCAACCTTCAACATTACTCCTCCTTTTAAATCTAGGTTCCTTTTAATCCAAGCCTTCTGGAATCTTTAATCCTAGCACGTTTGTTCTCGCTAATTCAGAGTTGTGCTTTGTATTTTGAGAAGTTTTCCTCAGGGAAATGTGTGCGTTACGTGACATTTATAGATTGGAATTTCGTTGTCTTAACGTTTTGTGACGTTTGTTGATCAGAAGTTCATAGGTGTCCCCCCCATGTTGTGCAGCGTATATGGGTAGAAAATTATTTGTTGTCTTCCCTTTATTTTGGACCATTTGTATGATGTAGAGCTAAATTGTTTGGCGTAAACTTTGTTCATATATCTAATATAAACAAAGCCTGTAGTTTTTTGTGGAAGTTCTTAATCTCCTGTAGCAGACTGACTAATTTCATCGGTGGTAGTTAGTGGTCGGTTTCTGTTTCCTAATATTACCAATTATGACTTGGACCATCGACGGATGGTCTCTTGCTAGTCACTTTTTCATAAGTTGTATTTTAAAAGACACCTTTCACTTCACAATTGATCACTGATCCGCTTTTCCTGCCGAGAGCAACCAGATTCAGTGTCGAACTTCTGAGTTCCAGAGGTCCTTTATTCCTCAAACCGTTGAACTGTGGAACAGTCTCCCTGAGGGTGTCGTGTAATTAGAACTTCAAAGTTCAAGCGAAGATGCAATGCATCACTTCCATAATACTATTATCCTTACATTTTAATTTATTCTTATCGATTTATTAATTTATTAATTTATTTTTTCCTTTTAATAAGTGAGATCTCTTCTTTCTCCATTTCCTTTACCTTCTCTTACTTCCTAATGAGCACCATATTCTTTGGAAGCTTGAATTTCAAGTGAATGGCCCCTGTGGGCTTGTTCCATATGAATAGGGTTCATCTTCTGTATAATAATAAATAAAATAATTCCGTTCATTCAGTTCTTTGGGTTAAGCCAGGTACTTGTACAAACCTTCATATCCAATTTATCTAAAGAAACAGAAAGTTTCTTTAGAAATATACTTAAATATAATATATACATATCTAGGTCCGTAAGGTATTTTTCTTTAACCTAGACATAGCGACTCGAACACAATTACTAAGTGAAATTGAAAGAATAAAAGTAAGCCTTGATTTAGGAACTTGAGGGCAATGGAGATAAATGAAAATAAAATTTAAGGAAAATATATGGTTCACTTTAGAACAAACGTTGACTTAAGAAAAATAGCCTGAGATGGAAAATAAGGGAAAATTCAGTAGATTTATGAGAGATGTAATTGTCCTAGGATGAAAATAAGGTAATTTAAGGAAAAAATGGAATGCCATATGCGATTTTAAAATATGGACTTGTTTTCAAATGAATATTAAAGGTCGTTAGAAGGCTGAAATTTCCGAAATGGAATCTTATTTAATATTCTTTATCTTAACAGGTGTGTTTCTACAAGCTTCTCTACATCACGGAAGTCGACTTTTATCGAAATTATGGTCTTGAAATTTTCACTTCTGTTAAGTTTACGTATGATTTTTTTTTCATTTTGTAAAATTTTCTGTTATCAAATATATTAAAATCGCACCAAATTTTGGAAGTGCAGAGAAATATTTCATTGGCAAAATTCAATTCGTCACGGATCTTATATTTTTTATTCCAGACAATAGAAATTAGATTTGTTATGTTTAAGTTTTCCCCCTTAGGCTCAAAAGATGGGGGCGTTAGTTGAATATTTGATGAGTTTTTCTTGGCTTTTACTTCTGGACAGTGATGCCTGTTCAGTGAAACAAGATTTTTCTTATGAGATCTTAGCGGCTTTGGAGACCTCGAGCTACCAGAAAATTCCTTTACATTGTAAATGAAGTAAACAATTAACTGACCGATGTGGAACTGCATTTTGAATCAGAAATTCACTTGACTTCAGAGGGAAAACAGTTTCAGCCGACCAGAACACTGCGAGAGACATGTTCTGGCTACGTTAGTTTTTGATGTGGTAAGACTATTACATAATCCAGAGAAGTCAGCGGTATTTTAGGATATCATTAAAAGAGGCCGTAGGTAACTAAGCTATTTCTTATTTATGCTATTAAGTTTTTATTCACACCTGGAATAATATCAATCATTCTTTTGGGTAGGAGATGGATTTGGATATAAAAAAGTTTCAGTTGCTATTCGAAATTTTCCATTGTGTTTGACTTGAAAAGTTTTATTGCTTGAGGTATTCAAGAATCTTGCCATATCCAACCGTTCTCAGCCAGGTTCCCTTTTCGAATAGAAGAGAAATTTCTGTTTATTTTCTGTCTTGGACAAATATTTAGTCTTCAAATTCGCTCCCGTCCAACCAAGAGAGAGAGAGAGAGAGAGAGAGAGAGAGAGAGAGAGAGAGAGAGAGAGAGAGAGAGAGAGAGCTACCTGAGAAAAGTCACTTCTCATATGCTACCTGCTCTTGAAAAAGTCGCATTTGGAATCTCAGTTACAGAATTTCTTGTGATATTTCAATTTTATTTTATATCTTATGAATTTCTCTCTGAACGATGTTAAGTTAAAATCAGTGAGAACAGTATTTTAAAGTTTCCATTAGTTATTGTAAGTCCTCGCTGTTTTTTTATTAAACCCAAAACACGTAATTAATAATTACATAGCTGATTGGTAAATTTCAAATGTTTTACAATTGGACAGAATTTCCAATGTTACAATTTTATATCCTGTTGCACAATTTTAAAGTATTAGTTATTGTAAGAAATCAAAATTAATAATTTCTGTTTTACTTAGTTTTTTAGTAATTTTTATTATCATTTAAAACATTCTTGTTCCCCATTCGAGACCACAGTCTGATCCTGATGTGTTGCCCACTGAGTGACTCAGTTTCGTTTGGAAATTTTGTTCTCTCTCTGATGGATTTCCTTTCTTGGAAATGGAAAAAAACTTCTTCTCTCCTTCGCAGCTGCCATGGACGTCAGGTTTGCTAAGTAAATAACTCTCTGCCTTTTATTTTTCTGTCACCAGTCCCAGACATGAATGTCAGGGAAAGGCAAAACAAAGTTCCTTGAGAAAGTCAGGAATAAGTGTAATAGTTGGCGTTTAGATATTCTTATGCTTCGATTTTGTTTCCTGTTTGATTTTATAACTAGTACCGTCCTCATTTTAAGGTCAGTTTACATGCAGTTGTAGTTTAATAGTTTACAGCTATTAAACCTTGAATATAGAATGAGATTAGCTATAAACGAAATTTTATTCGTCAGATAATTGCAAAAATTAATTTATGCGAACATCTAATCAAATCTTCATGTAGGAATGAAGATACCGTTGCTGACGCCCTTTTTGAGACCTAGAGTTCTGTCTTTGTTAATGTTTTGGTTAAGCGTCATGAAGTTATCATTTGATATAAATTCAGATATGTATGACGATAATTGTTGTTACAAAACTCGTTTCTACAGACATAGAACGTGCAAGATTTACATAGTGTATTAAAACGTATGAAAAGTCTTTAAAATTAGTTTGTAAAGTACGTAAGGGACTCAAATAGGAATTTAACCTTGACTATAAGGGACTCAAATAGAAATTAAACTTTGACTATAAGAGACTCAAATAGTAATTTAACCTTGACTATAACTGTTAAACTATACTAAATAGACTTATATGGCATGCATACTCCACTAACCGGACCCAGTCATTGATAATCATGGACGAGTGATAAGAGAATTATGTACAAAACTTAATCTTACTCCTATAAATCATTTGAAAAAAGGATTATTGACTTTAAATGGTGGCTTACCGTACCGTTAAATCGACAATGGAAATCGCAGATAGACTGGGTACTGTGCCCAGTGAAATGTTTAATTTGTTTCGAAGTCTTTGAAATAGTACCTGATAACCTATTGCCTTCAAATCATGCACCTATAATTGTTAAAATTAAGAGTGATTCATTGTTATTCACAAATTAGCTGAACGATCAGCTCTTGTTAAAATCATCTTTGGAATGTCACGAGACTTCCGATTGCAACATAAGGGTAGTTATGCCAAATAGACTGGATGTAGAAAAATTTTCTTCGTTTGTGTTGGATCTCGGGGCATTTGTACTCAATGATGGAGATGAATTTGATGTGAACACTGTGCGAGAACTTAGATAACACAATATATGAAAATGCCGTGAAGGCAAGAAAGCCTTTGAGGCAGAATGATATACCAGTACCTCAAGAAAATAGATGGAAATGATTGATAGAGAAGGACTCACGCCAATTGTGGTTTGCTATCAACTGGAGGGGGACATTTGATCAAAATACTAACGAATCACCCTCTAGTCAGGCATTTGCTACTTATTTTGAGACGCTTTTTTCTGAAAGTTAGAACGAGTCAAACGTCATGAACGATGTTTAAATCTCAATACTGGATGACGCCATTTCAGAGAGAAAGTACGAGATTCAGTTAGATTGTTAAAAGGAAACAAAGGAGCTGGACCGGGTGGAATCTGTCTTGGGATACTGAAGCTGCTAAAAGACTTACGGATTGACGTTTTTATATATATCTTAAATCTTATTTTTATATATGTTATCCTGATAGATGGATGAAGTCAAAGTTATTTACAATTTTCAAGAAAGTTAATCCCGTGGACCCGAGTAATTATCGAGGGATAAATATAATGCCCTCATTCCCAAAATTATATGATAACAAGATTCAAACCTAAAGTTCAGACTCAGTCGATATTGAAGTTCAAATTGATTGAGGTCCTGCTTGGGATGTGGGTTTAACATGTGAAGAGCAATTTAAAATTTACTGTTAATGTGAACCTAATGATTCGAATGATAAAGGATTATGGAAAGGATGATTGGCTTGGGCTCCTTCATGATTTACTTTTAATGGACGATACTATTATAGTTAGTACAACGAGAGAGGGTGCAATTTGGAAATTTCAACAAGTATTAAACTACTGCAATACACATAGCATGAAAATCAGTGGAGGAAAAACGAGATATTTCAGTGTAAACATAAATGACAGAGACCCTTCGAAATGTAACAGTGTATCTGTTCAGTGGTGTTATAGTTATGTGTATCTAGGCAACACAATTATGAATGCAAGTATACATGAACAAGCTGAAGAACATCTACGTAGAGGCATGAAAATTCACAAATTTCAATCATTTAGAAGAAAAACAATGACCCACCTTCGTACGTGAAATGAAAGGTATAGTCTGCAGCTTTGAGCTTTGAATAGTTTCCTGTTTTATGGTGCTGAATCATAGTGGACCTTGAATATGAAGCTGGCGAATAAAATATGCTTGGGGACTCTAAAAGATATTCTAGGCGTAAGGAATGCCTTGTGCACGGAACTGGTTTATTTGGAGATTGGTTTAGGAAGTACAGCTACTAATATCATGCGTAGGCAATTGAATTTTTTTTTTAAGTAAAGGGAAAGACCTGGCTACAACCAGCTTACTCTCAACAATTAATTAATAACGCAACAGAAGTGCAGTCACCTATGGGACTGTATTTCCAAGCATTACAGCGAATCCAGGGAGACCCAGTAAAGACTGAATTAGTCAGATTACGGCAAAAAGTAAATGAAAACATTGAACCAAGTCGTTGGTTAACTTGAAGCAGTTTAACCTTGAACTTGAGACAACTGTCTACAATACCCGAGAAATAGTCCCTCAACACTACAGATTAGACTATACACACAATACCGGAACAAGACTAGGTTCTCATCGATTGAAGATTGAAACCGGACGTTGGTCTAGAATACCACACGCTTATGTAATGTGTTTCACAAACCCTTTTCGTGATTTATACCTTTTGCAAGGGATTCAAGGCCCTCATTCATCGTATGAAAAAACGCATTTGTTAAGCAAACGCTTAGAATTTAACAGACGTGATGGTACAAGTGGGTGTGTGAATTTCGTTTGTGATACCCACGTTCTTTGATTGTCTGCTTGATAAAGACTTGTAATTATGAAGCTGTTTTTCACCTTCCTCATTATTAATGACATTCTTAATATTCTTCCAAATTTTGTTACCTATTAGAAAGAGTTCTGTTTTTCGTATCTAATGCGATAATGATGATGATGATGATGATGATAATGATGACGATGGAGCTAAGTCTGTTTACCCTTGGAAGTGAGCTCAGCGTTTCAGTGGAGGGGAAAATAATGTTGATAATGGAAGGACGGGATGCATAATTGCTCGTGATAAATTTAGTAGTGGCGCTGTTAATAGAGTAGGAAGAGTTGTCTTCATAACGTGAATGATGCGCAGTTGGGAGATGACTGACGGAAGAAGGATCTGATGTCTGTTTTCTACAGGAACTCGTAGCCACAAACATGACAGAGAGATGGCGTCGTTAGTCCCCTTCTTGCTCTTCTTTTTAATAATTTTCTCATATAAGTTCTATCTTTTCTCTCTCTCTCTCTCTCTCTCTCTCTCTCTCTCTCTCTCTCTCTCTCTCTCTCTCTCTCTCTAGATTATTGCAAAATTATAGAAGAAACACAATCGTTAATCCACGTAGAGAGTAGTGCCATCAGTGCACCTCACGCGATGCACTGTAGGCATTACTTAAGGTTGTTTCCAGCGTCCCTTGGGCCCCAGCTGCAACCTCTTTCATTACTTTTACTGTACCTCCATTCATATTCTCTTTCTTCCATCTTACTTTCCACCCTCTCCTAACAATTTGTTGCATAGTGCAACTGTTAAGTTTCCTCCTGTTACACCTTTCAAACCTCCTTTAATCTCAATTTTCCTTTCAGTGCTGGATGACCTCATAGGTCCCAGCGCTTGGTCTTTGGCATAAATCTTATATTCCTATCCTTTCTATCCAGTCGTTAATAGCTATCTTCCTTCTCGGCGTATGTCAGGCTTCTCAATAAATCTAAAAGTTTGTAAACTGTGTAAATGATATTTTAAACTAAAATTATGCCTAATCATCTGTAACAGCTGCTTTTACAAGCATAACAGCATCTAATTTGAATCTGTTTCAAGCACCTGAAATAACCTTTGTAGAAATTTTCTTGATCCATTGTGTCCTACGATAAAAGTCAGTTATTTAATTTCTGTTTTTATATCTCTCAACAAGGGTCCCTATTTCAATAAAAATATTATGCAAATTTTTAAACAATATCTTATATCCTAAAATTAAAATATATAATATATATTTATTATATACCAAAATTTCTACCGTAATTGAAGTTGTATATATGATATATATATATATATATATAATATATATATATATATATATATATATATATATATATAATATATATATATATGTATATATATCTATATTTGAACATACTGCCAGGAAAATTCTGAATGACAGCTGATAAATTTCTCTCTCTCTCTCTCTCTCTCTCTCTTTAATTGTTGTTTCAGTTACGCTGCCAAACATTTTTGATATTTTACATTTCACCCCTTCTCTCACCCCATCCCTTTCGGGGCTGAACTTGGATTTAAAGGGCATTGGAAGTGTCACTCTTCATCTCAGCAACCTTGAAAACTATGGATTAGACACTCATATTTGTCATTTTTGACATTTTATTTTTCACCCTTTCTCACCCCCTTTCCTATTGGGGCTGAACTTGGACTTGAAAGGCATTGGGAGTGTCACTATTTATCTCAGCGACCTCGAAAACTATGGATTAAACACTAATATCTGGTATTTTCAGTTATTTTTACATGTTACTCCTTCCCACCTTCACCCCCTTTGGTGCCAGTGATGTCTTACCCCCTTCCCCACAGTATTCTTTTCCAGTTAGTGAGTTATATGAATACTGAAATGAGGTATGATAAACCTGTAGAGTTTATTTAGTTACAAAGTCTACGTGCAGAACCAGCCCATTTCAGGATAGCCGTTCCAACCCCCGCCTCCCTTTGGTGTCCTTTGGTGCCAGAGATGTCTTATCCCCACAGTATTCTTTTCAAGATATGAAGTTAAATGTATACCGAGTTTCGTTGAAATTGTTCCATGTGTTTCAGGGTTATGTTGGTACATATTAGTTATTCCATACATCCATTGTATATATGTATATATAAATATTATATATATATATATATATATATTTTTAACGTAATTTTATATATATATATTTGTTATATAATTTTACATTTTGTCTGAATCTGGCAGTTTTGTAAGATTTTTTCTCAAGGGACTTTTGCGTCTATGAAATATTGCAGCATATATATTATATATATATATGAATCTATATATACATATACTGTATATTATGATAT
>NC_089752.1:39545576-39553076 GCF_040412425.1 Macrobrachium rosenbergii | reverse complement strand
GATGATGAATGCGGCGTGGTAATTAATTAGACAAGTGGAAATTTTAATTATAGAGACCGATCGTTGGGGGAAAATCAATAAAGTACAAGTAAATTTATTTCCAGCTGAATACTTTTTAGTTCAATAATTACTGTGAAGGTGTTTACAAAATGCAGCTACAGTTTCTGATCATAGGGTTGAAGTTCATTATTATCATCATCATTATTGATTTGATTATCATGGGTGTTGTTGGCGTTGACATCATCACCTCGTAATATCTATTTCAAACAAATTCTGGCGACCAGATTTTTACTAACTTATAAATAAAGCAGCTGTTTAACTGAAAAAAGTTTTGCTCCAAGAACCCTTCCATGTTGTATGTCCTCGTTATGTTGTAAAAGGCAACGACCTACAACGCCCATGGTCATCATCATCATCATCATCATCATCATCATCATCATTTTATCTTCAAGTTTTGCTTCTGGCCCTCATGGAGTCCATTAGGCGGCCCCATTTTTTTTAGTTTAGTTAAAGTTGGCAGTTTTATTTTGAGCAAGCAGTTCTCGTCACAGTTGACGACTAAGGTGATCTTAACATCAAGATTATGAGATACTTGGAATCTTTCTACACTAGATAATTATGAATAAGAAATTAATTTTCCTCTTTTCAAAAGCTATATCCATTTCTCACTCTCCTTCCTATAATCTCTACTCTTCATGTCTTGTTTTCATTGTCAGTGATCTTTGACAGATGTCACACATTGTATCGTGTACTGATTAATTTTCATTAACTTTCTGAATTACAATTTTATGGGGTTTAGGAGGTGTTGACTGGAACAAGGAGTTTCATCACTGTCATCATTATAGTTTTTTTGTTCAACAGTAAGTATTGCTTTTAAGTACAGTATAGACTACACAGATTGTATAACAAAACAAATATCACTAATGTAAGTAGAAGTATAGTATATGACAAGTTTCCTACAAGTCCTTCCTTGTTGTTGAATCGTTAATTTAAAGCTCTCTCTCTCTCTCTCTCTCTCTCTCTCTCTCTCTCTCTCTCTCTCTCTCTCTCTCTCTCTGATCGTGTAAACATCGTGATGAGGCAGTTACTAACATCGTCATTAATTTTGCGAGTAATGGACTAGAATAGCAAGCCTTCTTCATCCTGTCCCAATTTCGTAAATGAATGGGACACTTACGTAATTCAACTAGATTAAGGCATTTAATGTTTATTACTATGGCTGAGTGCAGTTAATTTGCAAGGGGTGTTACTATGATGTTTAAGCCTTTGTTATTATTCATGCCGTTCCTATTTATAACGTGTATGTTTGTGACTCAAGAATCACATTTTCCTTTTACGAGGCTTTTTCACCAGGTTTGTCATTCACTAATTAATGTACCTGGAATGACGAGAAAAAGAGATGCGCACGTATTCTTGAGGATTGGGTTATTGAGAATTTGAGAGTGAAATTATTTCCAGATACTTTTGGTTATGTATATGGTGGTAGAGAGATGAGTTTAAACTGATTTAGATAAGAGAGGTTGTTCAACCATTAAGATGCCTTAAATAGCCTCAAGTGTTCTCAGTGTAATTTTAAAGAGAAGAGACGGTGTCACACCGTGTTTTTGTAACTGGAAAGTTTTCCCCCCCTTGTGTTAACGTGAAAAGAACAATTTTTTAATGTTTATATATAACAGTCTCTTTTGTAGAAAATCTACCATTATTTTTAATAGAATTATTTTACATTAAAGGAATGGCTTTTGGGCTTAAAAAGATTGTTTTACTTTGATGCTGAAATATTTATCAAAAATAAATATTTTAAACAAGTTTCGTAGATTGTAAGTGTGGTGTGAATTTTCCTGAGGTTTTCTAAGAGAAATATTCTGTTCATGTTTCCAAAAGAGTAATCACTGCAATTAATTTATCTAAGTTTGGGCATTATTTTTACACGTTGTTTCTCTCATTAAAAAGGATGTAGCCTGTTTTAATGTAAAATTATGTTTTGTCACTAGTAATACAATAGTTATCAAGTGTTTTGCTGTTTCTTTGTCCATAAAATACTTTTCACGAATAATCTGTGGTAATTCACTTTTATGTGACAATTGCTTCGTGGTATTTGCATCAGCCCTGTATCTAGTCTGTTTCTATATACAATTTACATCAGTTTACCCGAGATATTTTTGAAGTTTATATGAGGGAAAATGATCGGAGGGTATTTTACCAGGATATTCCTTTTTCCCGGCAAAACTGTATAAGCAATATTGATTTATGCGATCATATTTTTCAGAACAATGCTCAAACTAAAGTTAATGATGCCTTGGAGATTCTGACTAATAATGGGAAAAAATCGATTATTTTGAATTGCAACCTTTTCATTTTGAGCTATTTTTTGGGGAGGGGCAAATTTCAACAAAATCAAAAGATCACAACGCTAGTCTTAAAGGTATACATCTCTTTTTGGTTTGATAGAAAGTCAGTTGACTTATGTGATAAGCCTTTCTTCTCAGCCTAGGACAGATTTTAAGTTGTCTTAGGCCATTCATGTTAAAAGGAGTTGAGGTGGTACACTATGTCCGAGCTTCTCAGATATTCTTTTCAGACCCTGTATATATATCTTAACTTTATTGCTTTTTCTTTTCATCTCTTAATTTATATTTAGCACTTTTCGATCTGTGTTTATTCAGAAGTAATATTGTAAACGCCCTTTTTGTGGAACATATAACTTTGTTTTTCATGGAATTATTTTTCGTTGAACGAATGGCTTTGCCGGTTTTATGCAATGAAAAGAAACTCATTTTGGAGGAAAGGATTCATTACCTATTATGCTGAAATATTTATAAAAAAATAGTTTTTAAAATAATTTTGTTCAATGTATGGGGAATGTAAATTTTCCTGCAGTCTTCTGAGAGAAGTATTTTACCCGTTTCCAAAAGAGTAATCGTTTCAATTAATGTATGTACGATAGACATTGTTTTTATATCATTCTACATTTGTTTTAATGTAAAAGGAATTATTTCCTAGAAATTGTACTGCTTACTGGTTTAGAAAATTATATTTTGGCACTTGTATTATTATAGCCATGTGGTGTTTTGCTGTTTGTCTGCCCATAAAATTCCTTGTACTTATATTTTCCCGTGTGAAGATTTTGATTAGTCTGTGTGAATGCATTTTTAGGTAAAAATTACTTTGTCACATTTGCTTCAGCATATTATCTAGTCTGTTTCTCTTATACAATTTCCAGTAGTTTTCCTGAAATATTTTAGATGTTGATTTGAGGGAAATGCTCGGAGTGAATCTTACCATCATATATGTTTTTGCCGGCAGCATTAAATTCTTAGATCATTTTGACAGTAAGATTCTCAAACTAAACCGTAATATTGCCGTTCAGATTTTGACTAATACTTAGAAAAATTGGGTTATCTTGAATTGTAACATTTTCTTTTTGGGCCATTGGGGGGCGGGCGGAGGTGGGAAAAAATCACGACGCATGTCTGAAAGGGGTATATCGCTTCTTGGTTTTAATAGAAAGTCACTTGAGCTTCATGATAATCCTTGCTAATCAGTCTGTGATAGATTTTAAGGTAACTTAAGCCATCCATGTTAAAAGGGGGGAAGGTGGTACCTATGCTCGAGTTTCTTAAACATTTATTCTTTTTAGATTTTGTGTATATCTTTGCTTTATTGTTCTTTCTTTTCATCTTTTATTTTCAATTTGACACTTTTATTCCCATTTTGACCTGTGCTATTAATCTCATCCGAAGCCACATTCTCAAGCTCATTTCTATAGTTTCCTTTCGCTTTGTTTCTCAAATTTGCCCTTGCAAGAGAGATTCTTATCCGATACCGTGCAACTCATTAGCTTTTCAACATGAGAGAGAGAGAGAGAGAGAGAGAGAGAGAGAGAGAGAGAGAGAGAGAGAGAGAGAGAGAGAGAGAAGCCCCCGTTTCCTTCATGGCCTTCTTAATACTTGCACAGGTTTTTGTAGGTAACAAGGCCTATAGATTTGCTTTATTATATAACGGTTGAGTGTGATACATATTCTCTCTCTCTCTCTCTCTCTCTCTCTCTCTCTCTCTCTCTCTCTCTCTCTCTCTCTCTCTCTCTTTCTTTGTATATAATATATATATATATATATATATATATATATATATATATATATATATATATATATATATATATATATATATATATATATATATATATATATATATATATATATAACTTAATGATAAATAATATTGCCAAGACCAGGAAGAACATTCTTCATTACAAGCTTTCAGGTATAAAACCTCATCATCAGGCTGAAAAAACAGACAAGGATGAGAATCAATAAAATTACAATAAAATGAATTGTCATAATAAATCTTCAGCAAAAATACTAACGAAATATAAAATGAACAAGTAAATACAAACTAAAAGGGTGAGACGTAAAATAACGAAAAATTAAAAACACAAACATAAAAATATGAAAATAAAACTATAGTGAAATGTAAACAAACTACCACTCACTGTATATATATATATATATATATATATATATATATATATATATATATATATATATATATATATATATATATATATATATATATATATATACATATATATGTATATATAAATATATGAATATAATGCTCTTAATTTTGCGACAAAGTAACCGTCATACTTTGATTATACTCTTCGTCTTCTCTTTTATTATAAAAGTTTTATCAGTCCTTGTTTTGCTTGAACCATTTTGTCTCGTTTTCCTCAGAAAAAAATGTGAGACTTTCGTGTTTTTTCACTAATACATTCGCAGACACACCCTATCCACCTACGCGCGCACGCACGCACACACGCACCTAATGTGCGAGCGGCTTTTGGAGTGCTGTAGGCTTCTTATTATTGTTAATTAATCAGCAAAATTGAACGGATTATTAGGGTAAATAAGTGTCAATTTTAAATCTTTCAAAATCGATCCGGTGACACAAGACTGAAAATATTCTGGTCACTTGTCATATCAGCGGACATTTCCATGGTCTTAGGAACCTCAAAAATAGGATGCCTCAATAGTGGAGTTTTCTTGTTTGTCATTTTGTGAATGAGTAAGCCTGGATGGGAAAGGCTCTATTATGTGTCAGTACTTGTATTAAAATAGTTATATATTCCCATTTATAGGTTGTTTTTCATTTGACACCTTCGCTTCCCGACAAACAGTGGATGAAATTAAGCTCACGAACTATGTAGCACGTCATCATATTGTTTAATAACCTGCTAACGAAGTCTAGAAAACAAAACAATTACATTTTAGGGGAACTTCATCTCGAGGTATATTCCATTAATTTCCAGTCTTCGAGCATCCAAATGATGGCATAGAGACTATCAGTCATTCTTTAGAAAATAAAGGAAAAGACAAGAAAGGTTGTGACTGTAAGATTGTCATTCTATTTTTCATGTGTAACTTATGCTTCAGTGGTTCCCACGGAATAAGTAGTAGGAGAACCATATCGTAGTCATTTATTAAATTTGGAGTCGTAATCAAACTATATTTCTTATAGCAAGTTACATCAGAAAGATGTTGGTAAAATGAGAGACGGTGCTCTGATTTCATGAAATACATAGCGGTGAATAGAATATTTCGGTAATCATGAAAGTATTTGAAAGCAAATAATAGTGAATTATAAACTGTTGGAATTGAATAATCATTAGTGAAATCTGTCATTTTCAAATGAAGTCATCCATGTTCTTATTTTAGCAAGTAAATACAATTGTCTAATGTCTTTGACCTCTTCAACTTAAAGTAATTTTGGGCAACACATTAAAAATGAAACTTATTAAATCTGTTTTTCTCACTTAGGCTAGGGTGCTAATCCTGGAAGTGTTAATTGGAAAACTTCTGAAGATTTTCCTAGTTTTTTTTTTCCGTCAAAACAGTTAGGTTTATTTGACGAAACTTCGGTGCCACTTTTCCTTTGAGTCGTCGTAATGTTCCTGGAACGCCCTATCTCTCCCGCTCCCTCTCCCTCTCCCCTTCCAAGTCGCTTTTATTTTCCTGAAATTACTTATAGTTTTTGTACAAGTATTTCGCAGTGTGCATTGCCATTATACAGGTAATCCTTCCTGCGCATGCTATCTTCCGTTTTTGGTTCAAGTTAGGTTGTGTAAATACCCCTTAATGCTCCTCTTTAAAATGGGCTTGCCTTCATTGCCGTGTACTAAATATTCAGAACATTTGGTTATTTGTTCTCAACGATTTTTTTGTTTGTGGGTCTTCAATATAATCGTCGACGCGCTACTCCGTGTCTTTCTTAAACGTTTGTGGGATATTGCTAAGTACTGAATTTATGCACCCCACTGTGCTAGTAATGTTTGAAAACTCTCTGCGGGAATCTTTGCCATGTTTTACTTTGAAAGTAAAGGCTTGGTTCATCCTTACTGTCTTATTGCGTTCATTTTACTTAACGAAAGTATTCGTGGAACAAATCGCGTCCAAGTAAGTTTTTGCACCTAAATTTAGAATTATCATGAAATATTATTTTAAAATCAAAAGAAAATATTCTGGCTTATGTAACTCAAAGACATTAATTATTTTGTAAGAAAATAGGAACAACATTTTTTCGTATCTGTATGAAGATGAAAACTTTACCAGGTTACATTTTGAATTTCTGTTTAAAAAGTTGCATTAATTTTGAACTCTTTGCAAATTATTTTTCCGTACTTTAATGTTGCATGATTTTTTCTGTAGATCGTCAAAGTTATATCATTTCAGTAATTATCATTTCTTTGTATTTCTATACCATTTCTTAATAGTTTCCCACGCTATACAAGTGAAATATATGTTAAATATTTTTATTTGTAATTTTTTATGAGTTCTTATATCTTGTGCAGTGATTTAATCACTAATTATTCGAGTTTTAATTATTTTTGTATTATGCCTTTGCTTTCTTTGGAGAGCATACGGTTGTTCTCTGCTCTCAGTATCCAAACCTAGTATCGTACAGACATTTTTTATATTATACTTAAAATTGCATATTTTATTCCCTGATATATATGTTGTTTAGTAGTTGTTTAAAAAACTGACGGCTTCTCAAATACTTCACAAAACCACAAAGAAGTCTCGCTACAAGTAAACTGTCTCCTTTCCGTTTAACACTATCTATACTGCACAACCTTTTGTGCTTCGAGAATGCTAGGGTTCTTTCATATAACCATAATGCCGAGCCGTGAACTACGTTCTTATATATTATCCATAACAAACACACGCCGTATATACATACAACGAAGTGGTAAAATACTCTATAACCCTGACGCTGAGAGAATGGAAAAAAGAGAGCGAGATCGTGCTTTTCTTAAAAAAAAGAAAAAGAAAACATGCAACTACCAGTAAAATGAATAAGTGAATACTTTCATGATTTCAAAGAAATGTTCTGCGTTCGATTTATTTAGTATAAATCGAACGCAGAACATTTCCTTGAAATCAGGAAAGCATTCACTTATTCCAACAAAACTTCAATTGGAATTAGCCGGGAAGTTTAATGTTT
>NC_089752.1:39483076-39543076 GCF_040412425.1 Macrobrachium rosenbergii | reverse complement strand
CCCCCTTGCAGTCTTCTAAGGCCACGTGGAATGGAACACGGGGCACACAGGGCGGCGATGGGATCCACGTGGCGGCGAAGGAAGAGGAGGGCAGGGGCAAAGGACCGAGACTTGACTTGTTCTCGGCTTAAACTAGCAACCGCGTGTGAGGAGAGCTGTCCTGGCCTGACCTTTTATTGCTTCTGGACAGGGGTCGGGGGGGCGATGTCCTGACCCAGGTCGCCGACCCGGATATCATAGAAAACGATTTTCTTTCCCTGTACCAAAGAAAACAGTGCAAAGCCAGTTTACTGTCCCCAAACTATTATATTCTCTCTGAGCCCCTATACCCCGACCTTCAAAGGTTCAAACCAACCCAAAGCAGGGAAGGAGAAGAGTTTCCTAGCGGATTTTGGCGCTACTCTTTACAGCTCCCCTGGCAAGATAATATTCACACCTATAAACGGGTGCGAATATTGACAAAAGCAAAAATGAGCAAAGAAAACGTTCGACTTTATTCTATCTTTTACTTTGCTACAACCTTTACTTTACTTTATTTGTAAAACTCTGATGCCACACTAATCAATAACAAACTGAAGGTTTACTTTAGGAGCAGAGTGCAATTTAGAATATACAATAAAAGGGTAAACATGCTTGCAAATTAATTATTGCTCAAATACTTCCTAAGTACTGTTTCTACCCATTCTTTATTCGATTTACTTTACTGGGGTAATAAGGCGCTCAAAAGAAAATAAACAAAGAACACTTAAAAATTTCAAAATAACAACAACAAAATAAAACATACAAGGCAGAATTTAAAAGGAAACAAATGTAAACCCACTGATTCCTTAATGCTATCCTGGAATTACAGGCATGCTATTAGTTGTGCCTTGAAGAGGCGGCATTCGTGACAATACACTGTAGGTATTAAATAATATCCCCTTTACCAAAATTGTAATAATAGAATTCAATTCTTCTTTTCAATCGACCTCCAATTGTTCACAAGCGCGACGAGCATAACTAATATTTCCCACGAACGCTAATCTGAAGGGACAAGAACTTGACAGCTGTGAGGCAGAGAGATTATTCGCGGGTTTTAATTCGCCAACTTAAACGACGCTAAATTTTTACGTCTGCAGCTTACAACTTGGGTGTAAGCTATAAATAGACTACTCGACGTATGAATGGGAGGATAAACAAATGAAGGGGAAAATGGACAGGGCTAACATTCTCCACAGGAATAACTCAACAACAAAAAAAAAAATGTAAATAAAAAAAAAGGAAACTACACAGAACAACAACGAAGGATATTACTTCATACTAAAGGGCGGGCCGCACCGCGGTGATTAAAAAAGGCAACGTTAAAATTCGTAAGGGCAGGAGTCTTGTGACTCAAGATTCGTAAAAAAAAAAAAGGAAAGATTAAATGCAAAAGTAAATAATATACGTAGAAAATAAAGGATAACAGAGTGAGGCATTTAGGATTTACTTCTTTATCTAACTTCCGTCGCCAACAGACGACGGTCAGAGCTAACTCTCAGCCCAAGGGCGGGAAAGAAACCCAAAGGCGCGACCCCTTCAGGAAGAGTTGACACGCCTGCCTTGTGCCAAAGGACGGGCGTAGGGCGTGCCACTTCCCACTCTGTCTCTCTTACTGCTTCAAAATAAAATGATTTATGCATTTCAAAAGGGATGATATCCCATGTTAACTGCCGCTTGCGGTGGTAAAGTAAGGGAAAGTGTGAAGGAAAGATCGATAGAGAAGGATGAGGATAGAAATTCCAAAGGAAAGGAAGAAGATAGCGGAAGGCCTTGGCATCCTCTCCTGGATGAAAGGTGCCAAGACGTTCAAAATGAAGAAGGGGCCCTATGCCAAGTTTGCACAGGGGCCAGAAGAGCTCAGGGGCTCCTTGTGGACTACCTGCGATCGCCCACACCCGTGGTAACTCCGCCGCGAACCTCTCCTCCTTGGACCGTTGTCCTTGGCCGGGAGTCGGAGGGCCCGAGGCCAAATGGCGGCAAGGGGTGCCATCTGGGTCAGCTGCTGCGACAACTGACCCAGGAATTTTGTTCGCCATCTCGGACATTAACCGGCGCAGATCGCAGAGTTCATCGGCCCAGGAAGGCGGGGCAGAATCATGACTCGCGGAGGAATCTGCGGCAGGCGGCGAGAGAGGGGGACGGCCGGAGGGCGGGGTCGACTTGCTTGCAGGGTGTGACCAGCTCAGGCACTGACATTGGCACTGGCGCTGGTGGTGATGTGGTGGTGGTCTCGTCTGTCTGGACGGACGGAGACTGGCACTGCTCAGTGCGCCTAAGGGGCACTGGCAGAGGAGTTGAAGGCCGAGATTCTCCTGAAGGGAGATCTGGCCGAGGCCTCGGCACTGGCACTGATGCCGTGCCGGGCACTGGACTCGGATTTGGATGATTTATTGGGGAATGGGGACCCCGGAATGGTGGTGGCTTGAAATGGGACGTAAAGTCTTGGCCCAGGAGGACGTCATAGTCTCCTGGAATGTGTTTCGCTACGGCGAGACGAAGGGTCTTGGCTCTGTGGGGTCGGGTGACCCTCAGTTGGACCGTAGGGAGGATCATTTTAAAATCGTTAATGCCCTCAATGGTGACGAGCTTGCGTCGGTCTATTATAGCTCCATAGGGAACTTTGTCCCTCCTTATGAGGGAAATTTGCGCGCCAGAGTCGTCAAATGCCTTGACCTGGTGTGCTGAGTATTTACCTCGAGGAGGTGCCACATAGATGGGACCCTCGGCAGGAGGGCCTAAGGACTCGGGATTCGTTACTGCCAGGGCGACGGCGGGAGTTCCTGCCTTATTATTTCTAGGGCATTTTGCCCATGAGGAAGAGTGGCCATAAACCTTGCACGCCGTGCAAAAGGTTTGGCTGAAATCTCTTCGCACTGCCCCGGCAGAGGCGCAGGCGACTTATTAGGGGCTGTCCGGGAGAGAGAGACGCGGGTGGTTTACTGCGGCATTGCTCCTTGGCATGCCCGATCTTTTACAGAACCCGCACACGACGGGCTTCTGTGATTGCCCATTCTTCGGCGGAGGGGCACCCGATAGGTTGGCGGGTGGCGTAATTTTGCGCTGCAGCGAGCTCTCCTGGGCGTGATGGGTGTCCCATAGATCCGCTATTCGGCAGCAATCAGCTAAGGTGGGGGCTCCTTCTCGGCGATGTGCGTGGCGAGGGCCGGCGGGGTGTAGAGTAGGAAGTTCTCTATCTGTATTTGTTCGATGGCATCGTTGAGGGTCGTAACCCCACGGCCTCGAACCATTTGGCACGGGCACGCTCGGACTTGTAGGCCCAGTGTGCCCAGGTTTGATTGGCCTCCTTCACTAGCCCGCGCCAGCGCCTCCTCCAGCGTTCAGGGGTTATCTCAGTGCGCCTTGGCAATAGTCTGGCGTATGACCTCCCAATTTTCCTGCTCCTCCGGCGGGAGGGCCCTGTAGGCAATCAGGGCCTTCCCTCCAAGGAACTTGCCCAACACCAGGGAGAGTTCGGCGGCACTCAGGGGCAGGCCTTTAACACTGTCTCGGCGCTGTCGAGCCACACCTCGGCTCGGCCTCCGTCCACTTTGGCATGCAGGCGAGCCTGGCTGAAGGCACTCATCCCCTGGGGGCAGGTGGAGGCGAAGGGCCACTCTGTTGCAGCATTGCGAGTTCATGGGCACGCTGCTTGTCCCTTTCTTCCTCTCTCGGCTTCTTCTCGTTTCTCCTGGGCCAGTCTTTCTGCCTGTACATGCGTCTCGTTTCTCCTGGGCTAGTCTTTCTGCCTCACGTTCCTGTCTCTCTGCGCCTTCCCGTCTCTCCTGAGCCAGCCTCTCTGTTTTCTCGTTCCTGCCGTGCGGCTTCTTCTCGTCTCTCCTGAGCCTGTCTTTCTGCTTCTACTTGTCTCTCCTGAGCCAGTCTTTCTGCCTGTATGGCGTCCATCCTCTCCTGTACCCAGTCTCTTAGTTCTCTCCCGGAAAGGCCGAGTTCCTTCCCTGAGGACATGAAGAACTTGAAATCCTCGCTCTGCTGAGACCGTGTCGACATTTTGCAGGCGGGAGAGGACGCTAGTAACACACAGACTTAATTTCCCAGAGCTGTGGGAACCTTGGACCCTTTTCCAAAGGACGTATGATTGGTCTCCCGATTTACCGACGAAGCGGGCTGATTGGGGACGATGAATTAGCAATGATTGGTCTCCCAATTTACCTACGAAGCGGGCTGATTGGGGACGATGAATTTAGCAATGATTGGTCTCCCTATGTACCGACGAAGCGGGCTGATTGGGGACGATGAATTAGCAATGATTGGTCTCCCGGTTTACCGACGAAGCGGGCTGATTTGGGGACGATGAATTAGCGATGATTGGTCTCCCGATTTACCGACGAAGCGGGCTGATTGGGGACAATGAATTAGCAATGATTGGTCTCCCGGTTTACCGACAAAACGGGCTGATTGGGGACGATAAATTAGCAATGATTGGTCTCCCGATTTACCGACAAAACGGGCTGATTGGGGACGATAAATTAGCAATGATTGGTCTCCCGATTTACCGACGAAATGGGCTGATTGGGGACGATAAGTTAGCAATTATTGGTCTCCCGATTTACCGACGGAGCGGGCTGATTGGGGACGATGAGTAGCAATGATTGGTCTCCCGGTTTACCGACGAAGCGGGCTGATTGGGGACGAAGAATTAGCGATGATTGGTCTCCCGATTTACCGACGAAGCGGGCTGATTGGGGGACGATGAATTAGCGATGATTGGTCTCCCGATTTACTGACGAAGCGGGCTGATTGGGGACGATGAGTTAGCGATGATTGGTCTCCCTATTTACCGACGAAGCGGGCTGAGTGGGGACGATGAATTAGCGATGATTGGTCTCCCGATTTACCGACGAAGCGGGCTGATTGGGGACGATGAATTAGCAATGATTGGTCTCCCGGTTTACCGACGAAGCGGGCTGATTTGGGGACGATGAATTAGCGATGATTGGTCTCCCGATTTACCGACGAAGCGGGCTGATTGGGGACAATGAATTAGCAATGATTGGTCTCCCGGTTTACCGACAAAACGGGCTGATTGGGGACGATAAATTAGCAATGATTGGTCTCCCGATTTACCGACAAAACGGGCTGATTGGGGACGATAAATTAGCAATGATTGGTCTCCCGATTTACCGACGAAATGGGCTGATTGGGGACGATAAGTTAGCAATTATTGGTCTCCCGATTTACCGACGGAGCGGGCTGATTGGGGACGATGAGTAGCAATGATTGGTCTCCCGGTTTACCGACGAAGCGGGCTGATTGGGGACGATGAATTAGCGATGATTGGTCTCCCGATTTACCGACGAAGCGGGCTGATTGGGGACGATGAATTAGCGATGATTGGTCTCCCGATTTACCGACGAAGCGGGCTGATTGGGGACGATGAGTTAGCGATGATTGGTCTCCCTATTTACCGACGAAGCGGGCTGAGTGGGGACGATGAATTAGCGATGATTGGTCTCCCGATTTACCGACGAAGCGGGCTGATTGGAGACGATGAGTTAGCAATGATTGGTCTCCCGATTTACCGACAAAGCGGGCTGATTGGGGACGATGAATTTAGCAATGATTGGTCTCCCTATTTACCGACGGAGCGGGCTGATTGGGGACAACGAATTAGCAATGATTGGTCTCCTGATTTACCGACGAAGCGGGCTGATTGGGGACGATGAATTAGTAATGACTGGTCTCCCAAGGTAACGACAAACGGGCTGACTTGGGGACAAGACAGGAATGTATTGGTCTCCCTGATTACCGACAAAACGGGCTTACTTGGGGACTAGATTGGGATATATATTTAGGTCTCCCGAATTACCGACGAAACGGGCTCCCTTGGGGACTGAATGGAAAATGAATTGGTCTCGCCAACGGACCGACGACACGGATTTATTGGGGACAAGAATAGAATATATAGGCGCCCGGGAATTTCCGCACAGACGACGTCTGATCAGCGAGGGCGCTAGTTTTAATGACTTATGGGAGAAGTGTTATTCTCAAGGGCAATTAGGTGGGTGGCCATCCCACATTCACAACAGATAGGCAAGACACGCAGCCGTAGTAAAAGCACAAAACAAACACACAAAAAAAAAACAGAACACAGAACATATAATGTCAGACCCCCAATAATGCAAAACAATTTGGTAGAGCGAAGCAAATCAAACAAACAAATGTTTTCCTAACTGGGCCATGGAATGGACGGTCAAGGCATTTCTGCGCCAAATGAATGAACGACGTAAACACGGTTGTTGACCCTTTTCGTCCTGGGCGTATAATATACGCTTTCGCTCCTATTTCTAAAACGAGAGAGAGAGAGGTAAAAATGCGTCAGCAATGCTAATCTGACTTTCGAACACGTGGTTGACGTCGAGGTCTCGCGCCTATATCTAATGATTCGGTTTCGAAATCACTCGTTTCTACAGGAGGAATATGCGCACTATTCCTTTAATGATTTATCACCTGTATAACCTAATTGAATGGCATGCAAGCCGCGTGCAAAGGCTTCCAAAGCTAAGTTTTCGGCGATTCTCTCTCTCGTTTTCCTCGGACATGCACCCTACTATAAAAAAAAAAATTCCTAGGACTAGTCACGTTTTCTACAGCGTCCTACGCTAAATAAACACAGTTTACTTACGCAGAATTTCCTTGGCCTGTTGCGCTGGCTTTTCAAAGGTTCATAATCTGTCTCGTATCCAGCTTAGCTGAGCTAATTGCTGATTTCACAAATTGCAACACAAACAACAAAGGGGAAGAGGGGGATGCAATCATTACGAGAATCACTGGTCAGGTCGCCATTTTTATATGTTTCCTGGTGCAGGTGGATCTTATGACTCACAATTATTACTTTACCCGAAAATGGCCTTGTAAGATACCCAGGACATATAAAACACAAACAAAAAAAAAGAAGTACACGGAGCGGAGGGCTCTTCACTAGGGGAAGTGCGTGAAACACGTGGATATAAAAATAGTTATATTTGATAGCACACAAGGTCAAAAGGAAAATTAACTGAAAATACGGTTAATTACTGCCGTAGAAGTCCTCCCGAAGGGGGGGGAGCTTGGGAATGCCAGGAACACGGACCAAGGATAATTCTGCTACAGGCGTCTTTCTGAAACAATATTTGGACCCACGTTACACATCTAATGCTGGAATTTGGGGGTTGAATTACTCGGGGGTGCACTGAAGGCACCAAGGACTCCCCGAGGCGTTACTTGTGACTCAGAGGAAAGAAGCTGTGAACACGTGGGCCTGGCTTGAACCAAGGAATATCAGGGAACACAAAGTTATAGGCCCAGAGATTAATAAATGCAAAAGGGCTAAGTAATCGTGACTAGCAACTCGTTTTGGGTACATTACCACATTTGTAGGGGCGTAGGGATGACGACGTCTTCTGCCGAGAAACACGTGTGGGAGCGTGGACAAATGGTAGCCTCCCTCTCCAAGGTATTTCTTCAAGTCGTAGATTGGGGCGGAAAAGGGCGCCCTGGGGATGATGAAAAGGCCGCCGTTTAATGTCAGCTTGCGTGTGGGAGACTTGCAATCCCCCTTGCAGTCTTCTAAGGCCACGTGGAATGGAACACGGGGCACACAGGGCGGCGATGGGATCCACGTGGCGGCGAGCGGAAGAGGAGGGCAGGGGCAAAGGACCGAGACTTGACTTGTTCTCGGCTTAAACTAGCAACCGCGTGTGAGGGAGAGCTGTCCTGGCCCTGACCTTTTATTGCTTCTGGACAGGGGTAGGGGGGGGGCGATGTCCTGACCCAGGTCGCCGACCCGGATATCATAGAAAACGATTTTCTTTCCCTGTACCAAAGAAAACAGTGCAAAGCCAGTTTACTGTCCCCAAACTATTATATTCTCTCTGAGCCCCTATACCCCGACCTTCAAAGGTTCAAACCAACCCAAAGCAGGGAAGGAGAAGAGTTTCCTAGCGGATTTTGGCGCTACTCTTTACAATATATATATATATATATATATATATATATATATATATATATATATATATATATATATATATATATATATATATATATATATATATATATATATATATATATATTATTAAGAATATCCATTCCCCCTCTATTTAGCTCCTATCTAGCTAACTTATTTCGAGGATATAATTCCCGTTAGCGTATAGCTGGCACCAATATGGCAGAACCCGTTGTTTTACTCATAGGGACAGAGAACGCATGCCTTCAAGCCTACAGAAAATGCCCACGCCGGGTAAGACAATGAGCCTCCTCTTAAAACCCCTGCTACCAGAACACACTAGATTTCCCCTCTAAGAATCTACGATCTCTCTCAATCTCCCAAACCCCTTTCCCCCCATCAGTGATGGGGAAGCATAAGGATTAGGAAGGGCAGAAGGGCCTTTAAGGGCTGGGGAACAGGTAGGTTTGCTTCCATAGGCATATAAAGATAAGTTTGCTTTTCCCATACCCTCCTTGCTGGCTTTCTTGGCCTGCTTGCAGGTACAGCTGGGGCCCCTCCCTGCCCCCAACGCGAATGCGATCTGCTGTTCCAAAGGGAGAGAGAGATCTCCATGACTTCATCTGGAGCGGAAGCTCCGCGATTCCCCTTTCTCCGCGATTCCCCTTTCTCCGCAATTCCCTTTTCTCCGCTGGTGTGATGATCGTTGATGGACAGCCAATTCGATTGTGGGCGCCTATAACAATTTGAACAGGAGACCAGATACACGTGGCGTGGTCGCAATCCTGCTTCGATACCTCGCCTGCCACCCAAATTGAAATTATACCTGGTCGTAGTTCAGAGAAGTTCCCCTTGTGGCCAACATTTTTCATGAAGTATTTCCTCCATCCTGGAACACCATCCTAGACATTATTATTCCACGTAATCAGGGCAGACTGAATGTAATTATTGCCATTGAACGGATTATGGCAGACTGAATGTAATTATTCTCATTGAACTGATTATTGCAGATTGGCCCCATTTTATCCACTTGCCTGTTGCTAATGCTTGTCATTGTCGTTACTGTGCCTATTTTGAATCTGTCCCTCAGTGATCATGTCGTATGGTGTCTAACTGTTAATTTATTAATGTTAATTTGTTAAGTTTCCCTGAATAAACCACTGTAAATTGGCAAAGAATTCTAAATTCCAATATGGCGACCTTCCACCCTAAATTATAACTCCAGGAAAATTCTGAGGTAAGTCTTCATTAACTCCCCCCTTTGTTTGCAGACTGGGCTCCCTTGGTTTCGTGGCAGTATCAATTATAATTTTTTGTGTAAATTCTCATCAAAACCAGTCCAGTCTGTAACAATATATATATATATATATATATATATATATATATATATATATATATATATATATATATATATATATGTAGAATCTACTGGTCACTTTTACCAGATACATATGTAATTCGAGAAGTTAAGAGGGCATTGTGGCTATTAGAATTATATATATATATATATATATATATATATATATATATATATATATATATATATATATATATATATATATATATATATATATATATATATATATATATATATATATATATATATATATATATATATATATATATATATAATATATATATATATATATATATATATATATATATATATAATATATATATATATATATATATATATATATATATATATATATATATATATATATATATATATATATATATTGTATATATATATATATATATATATATATATATATATATATATATATATATATATATATATATATATGTGTGTGTGTGTGTGTGTGTGTGTGTGTGTGTATGTGTGTAAAAATGAGAGAGAGAGAGAGAGAGAGAGAGAGAGAGAGAGAGAGTTTATCAATTGACTGATTAATGATGAAGGCACTTAGAAAAGGAGAAAGAATCAAATGTAATTACTAAAATAAATATTGGTCGATATTTCGTGGAATCATTTTTACCGAGCCATTTGATATACTCTACATTTTCCATCTGCATTTATTTAAGCTTTCATAGAACTGAACTGCATTATTATTAGCTTGCAGCGTTTTTAATCTGTAAATATTCCCTTGTTCTTCTTAGGAATCTTAATTTTTTCACGATAATTAACGTGCAAGCTTTTTGATGTTGAGGATGTGACCACACTCGCAAGGTATTTAAAAATTCTGTCTGTCTGTCTGTCTAGTGGCGGATATGTATATGATGTCAGTTTCGTATCCAAAGGATGTTTTCAAACTTTATGGGGTAGTTTTAGAGGCTGGTAGCCTCGGCTTTTAATGGTGATGGTTATTCTTGCTGAAAAATTGAGCATAATATATAACGATTTCTCTCTATTCCCAGATATAGATTAAGGGAGTTATCACGTTTGCGCTTGAGTGTGACTCTTTTAGAATATTGACTACCAGAAGCATAACGGTAGCCAGAAAATCATGTGGTTTTATGATTAGATGTCAATTTGGAGAGAGAGAAAGTAACCTTTTGTTGTAGAAAGGGAGAACAGGTATTGAAGGCGGGAGAGACGACAGTACGAAAACCGTGTTAGGAGACTCCAAACCTCTTCCTGCGCAAGGAATGGTAATTGAAGAGGGTTTAATCTAACCTGGGGTTCCATGTCTCACTAAGGACCCGTTAATGCAGGTAGAGCTTTTGTTTTAGTTTTTTGTAAATGAAAACTGTTGAGGTGGCTTTATCTGTCCGTCCGCACTTTTTCTGTCCGCCCTCAGATCTTAAAAACTAGTGAGGCTAGAGAGCAGCAAATTGGTATGTTGATCATCCCCCCCGCCAATCATCAAGCATACCAAATTGCAGCCCCCTAGTCTCAGTAGTATTTATTTGATGTAAGGTTAAAGTTAGCCATGATCATGCGTCTGGCAATACTATAGGACAGGCCACCACCGGGTCGTGGCTCAAAGTTTCATGAGCCGCAGTTCATACAGCATTATACGCTGTACAGAAATCTCGATTGTAAGAAACTTCGTTCCATTTTTTTTTTTTTTTTTTTTTATATCGCGTCTCACTTACTCGTATTTTATTGGCCTTGATTGCACACACCCACTCTCCTTTCAGCGATCCCTTTTCCCCTAAAAATTACATGATTTTCTCTCCTAAAATCGAGCCACTTCTTGGCAGGCACTAGGTTAACTCTTTGGCAGAAATTACGCAGTAATCCATTCAATTTTATTTTCATGCAAAAAAATAAACAAGGTCAAAAATAGGTCTGACAAACAATTGAACAAAGAGTACATTGAACTCTTAAACAGCGAAACATCTGACGAAAGACAAGCAATATCTTCTTTTAGTTATCCTCAAACACAAAAATTGATACTGGGAATTAAGGTCTCGTTCATCTTAAAACAAAATCCATTTTCCAAAATGGAGAAAACAATTTCCATTTGGTAAGTAGATATGCTCGGATGACTTGATGGGTTTCAGTGTACAAATGGTTCAGTTATTGAGCACCACACACAGTGAAATTCTCGGTTTTATTATTCATTAGTGGTCTTGGATGATTAGTCAGCTGCTAGAGGGTCATTTTCACTCCTGGGATTTCATAACCATTCATTTATCTATAAACGATCAAACACACACCTCACCAGATTCCTGGACACTTCTGGTGGACAAACAAACAGTGTTTCATGAGGTGAGGCTCGAAAAAGTCTGACACTTTTATTCTCTCTTTCTCTTTCTGTCTGTCTGTCTGTTAACTGTCTGTCTGTCTATCTTTTATGTTGTCTGTCTGTCTGTCAAACCTGGCTGTCTTTACCTTCCATATATCTCTCTCTGTATGCAAGATAAAGTATTCAAACACTATCGTATTATTGCAGGGATGCTAGATTTTATGCCATAACATTTCTTATTACCTTTTGTCCTGTTTTTTTCATTGGCCCTAATGACCATTTACAGCCTTATAGGAACATTAAACCTTTACCACCCGCCATTTCTATTTATATATATATAAATAAAAAATATTATATATTTCAACTCATATATATCCTCATAGAAACTGTTACAAAGCTCCTTGATGCATCTTTCCTGTGTGTTGCATGCAAAGCAGTGACTTGAAGTCTATTTTCTCTTCATTGTATCTGTCTTCCACATTCTCTTTCATTTATCTAAGATGACATATATCTTTATTATATATAACCCATATAACCGTTTTCTATGGAAAGAGAGAGAGAGAGAGAGAGCTGTCATATAATTTATGTTGAGCTGCAAATAATTTACGCTCCAGACTGTCATTAATATAAAGTAAAAAACACAACATGGCTTCCAGTTCGTTTAGATGCGCTATTTTTTGAGTGCTAAAAATTGAATTCTTTTTTTATCACTTTCTGGAATAATCATTTTCCATTGTATTTAACCCATATATTCTATTAACGTATATTTGGCCGTTTCCCTTAATCATTACAATATTTATACCTCAATCTTTCAGTCCATCATCCTCCTGGATTAAATTTTTCCACTTCTATAAGATTATCAGTTTATGGATATTTGGAAAAAACATTCTCTTAGGACCGACACACGTGCATTGTTTATACCGTTAACAGAACAATTTGTTGTATCGACAATAAATGTCTTTAATTAACGTTTATAGTTTTCATAAATAATGGTTACAACAATTATTCATTGTTTTATAGTTGTTACTAATCATCAGATTTTTATTTGACAAGTAGTATTGATATATACTTACCATTTTATGAAAGATCTTGCATTTGCTGTCTGTAATAATGACAATCTTTTAAACCTAGGTTCCTGTTATGAATTGTACATCATCCACGATGCATGGTTTTCCCTAAATGAAAAAATGTTAAATAAAAGTAAAGATTGCAATGGAATGTGCTGTCATTTATTCAAGACATATGTATATATAAAATATATATTATTATAGATTTAAATATATATAGCTCTATATATATAGATATATATATAATATATATATGATATATTTTTATATATCACAGTCGAATATTCTGAATGGTCTCCTTGAAGGTAATGATCAGTTGATGTTTTCATATCTCGCTGTTGACGTGAATTAATCAAAAACAAGTCGAGTTTGTGGGCGGAACCACTCAAACATTAGTTTGAGAATGATGCCTCAGATTATCCTGCTAGTTTGACGGCTGATTCCATTCCTTGTTTCATGGACAATGGCGGATTTTGTGATCTTGTATACAGGCAAGTTAAACGACTTTTACTTTCCCCATGAATTTTGACCGTCGACAAGGGAATTCCGAAGTGACCATCATCAATGAAAGAAGGAACCGGAATCTTTCAAAAGGATCGTTATAATTCCAGGCCTAATATCAAGTATCAAATTCGCCGAAGGTGGGAGGTAACTTACAGCCGTAAAACAGCCGAAAAAAATACCAGTCAATACCACCCAGTGTCGCTACCTTACAAATTTCTATAAACGCCAGTTATCAATAAATAGTCAAACCAAATTGACCACATTTCGTGTAGTACGTTTTAGATGTTGCCACTTTTCCCAGATCTGATTCAGAAAACCTTGACCTAAGTTTGGATATCGCGTAGATATGGCAGACACGTCGCCCCACCTTTTACCATGCTAGGTCTGAAACAGAAAACAGTTTGACACTTGTTCTGCGCATCTAACCGTGAAGAAGTAAAATGAACTGAAATCTGGAGAATTGAAATACATTAAACTGCTTTGATAAAAAGTAGGGTGAGGATGATCTAGTTTCTAATCACCTAAATAAATTTTACTAATGCCTAATATCTAGCCCAGACTCACTACTAATGAAAATAAATGATACAATGCGAAAAAAACACTATCTATTGACTCCTCAAGTGATGGCGGATCTGTAAATTAACTCTGCCTTGTTCCGAAACGGTCTCTTTCTTCTGGACAGCCTCTCTCTCTCTAATTAGGATTTTATGACCGGATTAAAAATGAACCCTTCAACATGAGAAATGTCAGATTAACTGTTCGGATTATAAGTCAGGAAGTTTGAAACGTAATAGTAACATCTCATAATGTGTGTACAGAGTTTCTATGTGACTATAAATCTAAATATACACTCAACATATATACATACATATATATGTATATGTATATTATATATATATATATATATATATATATATATATATATATATATATATATATATATATATATATATATATATAACATCATGTTGTCTCTGTCCATTGATCCTTATGCTAATTGTTCTTTTTATAGTTGTTAGAATTCTTTAACTTCTTTTATGAATTATCAGTACCAGAATTGTTATTTTGAATTACTGTATATATAAATTACTGTATATGACATCTAGCCTTCAAAGGAGGGTAAAGAACAATACAAAGAAAATATATCTATCTCTCTCTATATCTCTCTCTCTATCTATATAATCTCTCTCTCTCTCTCATAAAAGATAATTTTAAGAAAATGGTGATTTACCGAAATATTTCATCATTTTTGACAGTTTTAAATAGATTTTCATTCATAAATGTAATGAAACTGACACTGTTGTTTAAATTAAAATCTTATGCCCGAAATTACTGGGAACTCGTTCACAATCATCAAATAAGACCTCATTTCCTGTCTTTACCTTGTTAGCCTCTCTTGTCGTTTTCATCATTACTCACTGTCGGATGAATTTTCAGCATTGTATCTTGTGCAAGAATTTTGTACATCTTTCTTTAGGTTATCGATTTGTGTATTGTTTCATGTTTGAATGTTTGTTCGTTGTAGATCCCGTTTGTTCTTTGACGTTTCAGAGATTATTCATAAGTAACAACAATTAGTTATTCCACCATGTTATTCCCGTATAATGTTATATATAGATATATATATATATATATATATATAAAACGCGCCATTAGTTTTCTTCTTTCTTTGGAATAATATACAGCATTTTTCTCTTTTTACCCTCTCTTAAAAGAAACAAATCTTTTTCGGCGTAGGGGCTCAGAATGAAGTATCTGATGTTCAGTCAACTGCTAAATTTCCTCAAGATTGAAAACAAAGCCATATTTCAGTCTCTTAATGTCAAATAAATCATCTCTCTTACTCTCTCGTTTTCTCATTTCAGTCCTTATATTAAAAACTGAACCTATCGTGAACTTTAGATTTAATAATTTTGTTTTTTATTTTCAGTTAAAAATGAAAATTAAATGTGTAAGCTTATCGTTTTTGGCTTTGCATATTTTCATTGAGCAGGAAAAGAAAAAACAGAGAAGACTAATCATCATGCCTGGAATATATTTTATTTTCTAATTTTGATAAAGTGGCGTCGAAATGTTTCATTCTGGATTTAACTTCCAGGATGTTAGTGTTGTCTTTTTCGTACTAAGGAATGGATTATTTGACTGATTTTTGTTTTTTGATATAGAAAATGGTTCAAATCAAAATGATCTACTCTTCTATAAGAAGCTGGATTTTGTTTGGATTACAATATCATGGCTGATACTTGTTAATCATGTAAAGATCAGAGGAATAACCTTTGAAAACGCAGGAAAATTATGTGTTCTTTAAAAATAAGTAACTTTTAAATACTAAAAAAAGTAGAATTTTGATTTGTTTTTAAATTGTACTAAATCCCCTTTCTCTCTCTCTTTCAATCTCTCTCTCACATCTCTATCAAAGGTTAAATGTCTTGAAATAATTTATTTGTTTTTTGTTTGCAGGATTTTTTTGCAAAAATTATATTTGTTTTAAAAATCAGTCTCTGAAAGATATATCATCAAACTGGTAAGTGGGCAAAAATGAATCAAGAATTGCTAATCCATTGTAACGGTTTTTTTTAATACCAGTTTTACTTGCATTTTTAGGCAGGTTCAAATGTTGATAATTCAGTAATTTTTGTTTCCATCATTTAAATAATATTAATTTTTAAAATTAATTTTAGAAAATTTTTTTTCCAAATTTCTTTAATTTCATCCTAAAATACTTTCCATCATTTTGTCACATCCATCCTGCTTTTCTACTCAATTTTTTGTTTTTTCAATCTGGAGAGAGTTTTGGAGAGAGAGAGAAATAGCTAAGATAAGAGAGAGATCTGAGACTGAGTAACATCCACCTAAAACCAATAACAATTCTCATTTTGTGGTAATAAATTTACAAAATGTTACTTCCGTTTGAAAGACTACGACTCTCTTTCTCTCTGTTAATCAGAATGACGTTATGGATTAAACATCCAATCTCTCTCTTCTTATCTGATGTCCATTTGTCTCTCTCTGAAAGAATCTTTCGTGCCTTCTCTGCGTGTGTGTGGTAATTTTGGTTTATCTGGACTTTCCATCCAAGGCTCTCTCTCTGTTGCAAGATGTTGAGGGGGATAAGAGGCTTTCTTATTTGTTTGCTCTTGCGTTTGATAGAAGCCACCTCTCTAATTAAAATGTGTGTGTGTGTGTGTATATGTTCATTATTGCGTATCTAATTTTATGCAGTAATCTGAAACATTTATCTCAGGACATTATAATGTTTCATTAACTGGATATCACATCCACTTCTCTCTTTCTGGATGTGGGACAGTTTTTAATGTTTTTCTTATCATCTCTCTCTCTCTCTCTTTTCTTGTCTCTCTTCTCTATCTTCTGTTTTCTGGAATGCTAATTTTGCATTGTTTCATATCCACTTCTCTCTCTCTCTCTCTCTCTCTCTCTCTCTCTCTCTCTCTCTCTCTCCACTCTTTGGAAAATGTGCTAATGTTTGCATATCTGGATATCATATCCACTTTCTCTCTCTCACTGCTCTCTCTCTTCTCTCTCTCTCTCTCTCTCTGGACTAATGTTTGCGTATCAGAAAATCAACATCCACTTACTAAGAGCTGATGTTTGACTCTCTCTCTCTCTTCTCTCTTTGTGCTAATGTTTGCGGATCTGGATATCACATCCACCTCTCTCTCTCTCTCTCTCTCTCTCTCTCTCTCTGTGCTAATGTTTGCCTATCTGGATATCACATCCACCTCTCTCTTCTCTCTCTCTCTCTCTCTCTCTCTCTCTCTGTGCTAATGTTTGATGTTATCTGGATATCACATGATACTTCTCTCTCTCTCTCTCTCTCTCTCTCTCTTGTGCTCTCTTCCCGATCTTAATCTCTCTCTCTCTGTGCTGATATTTGTGCAACACTAGGATATTTGGATTTCACATCCACCTTCTCTCTCTCTCTCTCTCCCCTCTGTGTGTGTGTGCTAATGTTTGCGTATCTGGATATCACATTTTCTCTCTCTCTCTCTCTCTCTCTCTCTCTCTCTCTCTCTCTCTCTCTCTCTCTCTCTTCTGCTAATGTTTGCGTATCTGGATATCACATCCACTGACTCTCTCTCTCTCTCTCTCTCTCTAGTGTCTCTGTACTAATGTTTGCGTATCTGGATATCATCCACCTCCCCCCTCTCTCTCTCTCTCTCTCTCTCTCTCTCTCTCTCTCTCTCTCTCTCTCTCTCTCTCTCTCTCTCTCTCTCTTCTGCTAATGTTTGCATATCTGGATATCACTTCCACCTCTCTCCCTCTTCTCTGTCTGTCTGTCTGTCTGTCTGTCTGTCTCTCTCTCTTGTAGCGCAGAAGATAAGAGGCAATTTGAAAAGCTATTAGATATGCTACTAGAACATAACATTCAGCAAATAAATCACCTGCCCACGAGAAAGGATAATATTTTAGACCTAGTATTTGTGAATGAGGTGAACTATGTTAAAGAAATAATAGTATATAACACGAGTATTTCGGACCATAATGTCATAGAACTAACAGTCCGTTCCAAAACACATGAAAGCAGAGAAAAGCAAGAGACGAAAAAATGGGAAGGATATGGAAAATACAATTTCTATAGTAAGAATATAAATTGGTAAAAAATAAATGAATTAAACAAAGAATGGGAAAACATATTTGTAAGTGATAATATACAGGTAAATACCGATACATTATATAAAATATTAGAGGAAATAGTGGAAAAATATATACCGAAGAAAAAAAGTAAACATCAGTCACGAATTCCAAGAGACAGAAGGATCTTGTTCCAAGAGACAGAAGGATCTTGCAAAAGAAAAGAATGCATGGAAAGTGATGGAACTAAAAAGTAAGATAGAAAATGCAGAACAGAAGATTATACAATCAAAAGAAAATGAAAAATGGAACCTAGAAGAAAAGACCCTACAAAATATCAAGCAAAACCCTCAAATTTTTTATTCATATGCAAAAAAGATGAATAAAATAAAAGTGGAAATAGGCCCGCTAAGAATTGAAGGGCGATTAACGAATGGAAAAAAGGAAATATGTAGCATATTAGCAGAAAGATATAAGAGTGAATTTACACCTAGAATTGACAATGAAGATAATGATACAGAAATAAGAGATGAAAATATTGAATACTTATCGGATATAGATATTACAGAAGCCGACATTGTGCAGGCTATTAATGAAATTAAAAATGGAGCAGCAGCAGGACCAGATGGCGTACCTGCCATATTGTTAAAGAAAGTGGTTCATTCAATCGCAAAGCCGCTAGCAATATTATTAAGACAAAGTATAGATACAGGCAAGATTTATGATGAGCATAAATTAGCATATATTACTCCTACTTTCAAAAGTGGTTCAAGACTAGAGGCAAGTAATTATAGGCCTGTGAGTCTGACATCTCATATTATGAAAGTTTATATAGGACAACATGGTTTTGTACTTGGAAAAAGTACACAAACCCAACTGTTAGTCCACCATGAAAGCATATATAAAAATATGATAAATGAAAAAGATACAGATGTTGTTTACCTAGACTTTGCAAAAGCTTTTGACAAGGTAGATCATAATATATTAGCGAAAAAAATTAGAAAACATAACATTGTTGACAAAGTAGGAAGATGTATAAAAGAATTTTTGCAAAACAGAAAACAGATAGTGATTGCAAACGATGAGAAATCGGATGAAGCTCACGGTAATATCCGGTGTACCACAAGGTACGGTGTTAGCTGCATTGCTGTTTGTGATTTTGATTGCAGACATAGACAGTAATGTTAAGGACTCAGTAGTAAGAAGTTTCATAGATGACACAAGAATAAGTAGAGAAATTGCTTGTGATGAAGATAGGAACTAATGCCCAAAGAGACCTAAACAAAATATATAAATGGGCAGAGATAAATAGGATGGTATTTAACTCTGATAAATTTGAATCAATGAACTATGGTGATAAAGTAGGAATGCTACATGCATATAAAGGCCCTAATAAAGAAACAATCACAAACAAGGAAGCAGTTAAAGACCTTGGTGTGATGTTGAATAGGAATATGTTATGCAATGATCAAATAGCAATTCTATTGGCAAAATGCAAAGATGCAAAAATGGGAATGTTGTTCCGGCACTTCAAAACAAGAAAAGCTGAACACATGATTATGCTTTATAAAATGTACGTTACGTAGTCCATTTGAATATTGCAATATAATATGGTACCCACACTACCAAAAGGATATTGCACAAATAGAGTGTACAAAGGTCATTTACAGCTAGAATAGAAGAAGTTAAGGACCTTGACTACTGGGAAAGACTACCATTCTTAAATTTATATAGTCTTGAAAGGAGAAGAGAACGCTACATGGTAATCCAAGCATGGAAACAGTTAGAAGGAATTACCGAACACATCATGGAGCTAAAAATATCAAAAAGAGCAAGCAGAGGCAGATTAATAGTGCCAAAAACTATACCAGGAACACTAAGGAAAGCACACAGGACATTAACCCACCATGCACCAGCATCGATAATGCAGCGTCTATTCAATGCGCTACCAGCTCATCTGAGGAACATAGCAGGAGTGAGCGTAGATGTGTTTAAGAATAAGCTCGACAAATATCTAAGATGCATCCCAGACCATCCAAGACTGGAAGATGCAAAATATACCGGAAGATGCGTTAGCAATTCTCTGGTAGACATCAAAGGTGCCTCACACTGAGGGACCTGGGGCAACCCGAACGAACTGTAAGGTCTGTAAGGTGTAAGGTAAGTGCTAATTTTTGCGTATCCGGTTATCATATCCACCTGTGTGTGTGTGTGTGTGTGTGTGTGGTAATGTTTGCGCATCTGGATATCACATCCACCTCTCTCTCTCTCTCTCTCTCTCTCTCTCTTTGTGTGCTAATGATTGTGTGTCTGGATATCACACCCACCTCTCTCTCTCTCTCTCTCTCTCTCTCTCTCTCTCTCTCTCTGTGTGCTAATGTTTACGTATCTGGATATCACATCCACCTGTGTGTGTGTGTGTGTGTGTGTGTGTGTGTGTGTGTGTGTGTGTGCGCTAGTGTTTCTGTATCAGGATATCACTTCCGTGTATCTCATCTGAATTACGTTAATGCTGCCGACCTATATTGGTATTCATATGGTTAAATCGCAGGTCAATGAGTGGATTTTAATATTCATGAATTTATTATGCTTTGAATCGGGAAAATGTGTGGCACATAAATTTTGGATAACGAGATTATTGACGAATTCTCTCTCTCTCTCTCTCTCTCTCTCTCTCTCTCTCTCTCTCTCTCTCTCTCTCTCTCTCTCTCTCTCTGTGCTATATATATATATATATATATATATATATATATATATATATATATAAATATGTATGTATATATATATATATATATATATATATATATATATATATATATATATATATATATATATATATATATATGTAGATATATGTGTGTGTATTTACGATTTAACCTGGGGAAATGCTTACCATGAGCCAGTTATAGACTACTCTAAATGAATGATTTCGTTACTTATCTTTATTTTTGTGTAGAATCTGACTGCTGTTGATTCAGAAAATCGTAAAAAAACAAGGAGAAGGGGGGATTTTATCTTGGCTGAGGGCTCTACTTACAACGTCAGGGTAAGTTTAAAATTACGTGTTTACATGAAATGAAATATCAGAAGATGAAATGGACTAATCAGGCATGCAAGGCCTGAGAGGTTACTTATAACCGGGAAAACTTGAAAGTATATCCGTCGGTGTGACGATGCTGCCACAAGGCACAGTCAAGAGAGATTTCCACTGATAACAAACCCTCTGTAAAGAGAGAGGTTTACGAATTAAAAGCCAGTAAGGACGCAGTAAAATATATATGGGCCAAGGCGAGCACGAGAGGGTGCCAAGAAGCCAGGAGCACACGATTTTATGTAATTATTTAAACGCAAGCATTGACGTAACACTGACCTAACAAGGCAAGGTTGATATGGAAATATTGACACTTAGAAAGGTAAATAGGAAGTTGATTACGAGAATTAAAACAGTGTGACTGACGGGAAGAAACTTTGCAACAGATCACTTTACCTCGTAGAAGAGGTGGCTTCAGCGAGAAATGGTGGCGGAGGAAGGGCTGGGCTTCACTGGTAAGAAGACTACAGGTTCCTACAAGATAGGACCATGTTGTGGGGCATGGCTCTCTCTGAAGGAGATGTCTCGCTCACGTCCAGCAGTGTGTCTCTCTCTTGTTCCTTCGGTGAGACCCTTATATGACGTCGGTCAGCGGTCAGGAGGTTAGGAGGATACCCACAGGTAGACTGGGGTTGGTTGTCATCTGTGATTCAGTCCCAGGTGTACCTGCCAGCTGTCCTCTCTTAATCCAGGCTTAGGATTCTGAAAGCAAAGTCTCCCACAGTCGTATGTTCAAGAAGAGGAAGTTGAAAGGGATATAAAGCGATTAAAAGATTAAGGGAGGGGCCTATATTCCTTTCGTCCTGCCCAAAATGCACTGTTGTATCTTCAAGCTTTAAGTGAAGCATTTGATGGCTGGGATTCTTGGGAACGTAATATATATATATATATATATATATATATATATATATATATATATATATATATATATATATATATATATATATATATATATATATATATATATATATATATATATATATATATATATATATATATATATATATATATATATATATATATATATATATATATAATATATATATATATATATGCCGCTGTGGTGGCGCAGTGGTGTGATTCTCGGCTTCCAGTCAAGAGGGCTGGGGTTCAAATCCTGCCTCTCACTGACGGCTCGGGTTGCGCTACCTCAAAAATCTGGCAGTCCGTCAACCTAATGGTCAGAAAAAACTTGAGAGGTTCAGTAGGAGAATAGGTACCAGCCCTCGGGCTGGGAAGTTAAATAGTGGGCCTAGTGACACACTGGCCACGTGTCATAGGCATTGGGACCTGTTCCACCACTGGCTGTTGGTCTAAGAAACAGGAGATCAGCGCCTACCCTATAAGCCTACTGAGGCCCAGGAGGACTTTAACTATTAAACATTAGATATATATATATATATATATATATATATATATATATTATATATATATATATATATATATATATATATACTGCTATATATTCAGCATTAGAAGATTTCCTCTAGCAGTCGTATTTTAACTGCTAGGTCCTGGATGAAGATCCTTGGTGAAAGCCGCTACAGCAATATCTGCCTACATAGGCAGCTAATACTGTGGGAGTTTTCAGCAATTTCATCCAGGATTCATTAATTATGGGATGAATTTGGTAGTTACCTGTTTGTTTTTAGTTAAATACATCAATATAGGTCGGCAGTTGATTGGGCTCTCGTATTGGTATATACCAATCAAAGCCGCTGAAACTTTCCTAAACATACTGCTCCAGATACCTCATATTCATTCTGTGCTGTGCTTCCTGAATATCAAGGCCCTTCATTTCCAGTACCTTTTCGCTATAACTACCCATCGCCGTCTAGATCGTCTCGTCGTCATAGCAATATCTTTGTCCATACTTTCCTCATTATCGAACCATCTCAGGACTCACCGATACATCTTGTACCTGTTCTAAGTTTTCCACGACTTCGCCATGCCTAAACATATCTCACCCTGTTCATTCATCATAAAATTATGTGTCATATACTAAGCAAGCATTTCATCACAAGAGCGTCAACATAGAGGTCAAGTTCGAGAACTGAAAAAGGTGTTTCTTTCATTACTCGATGTACATTTGGCCTTGTTTATGCCGTTGTATTAGTTTAGAAGCTGAATATTCATGAGGGCTTAATAATGTTAAGAGTAAAGCATGGAAAAAGAAAAGGAGAAAGAAAATATAGAAAACAACCAACAAAAGTGCCAGCAAAAGTCGTCTTTATATCTATTGAAATTTTTAAATTGTAGACATTGCTCTTGTTATGAGAACGGAGTGAAATTCACTTTAATAATTTTTGAAATTACGGTTAAACATTAACCCACATTCACTCTTCGACTTAGGTTAGGATAATATATCATAACGTTGCCAAATTCATTTAGGAAAATAACATTCCATTCTTTTATGCTGCGTAGAAAAATGAAACATGAAAACGAAAGCACTCTTTGTTTTAACGCCAGATTATTCTTGGTCAGGGAACAAAAATCCCTCCCAGGTTTTAGACCACAAACCGGTCGTGATGTTCGTCTGTGGAGTGACAATTTCTTCAAAATTTTTCAATCCGTATTTGATGGAGTTCCTCTACAACGCAATAAATGTTTTCCGTTGCAGCTTCCAAGGATGCCCGTTTCACTAACAATATAATTCACTCTGCCTTTATTCTAGTGGGTGTCGTTTCTAGAAATTTAGGGGCTTTAAACGATTTACAGACTGCCCTCCCCATCCCTCCTCCTTTCGCCCTTACTTATACGGTGGAAATTCAGAATGTTTTGATCTTACCACGTACTCATTTATAAGCTGTTAATAACTTTGTTTAACTCCCACATACTGTGCCGTAGAGCAGCGCAAAACTAACTGCGTTTATCGAGTGAAAATAGCAACACGTTTTGATAATAAGTTTTCGATGTTTTCTTTCAACTGCACTCTCTTACAAGGTGTCTAATTGGTTAAGTTAGTGGATTCCCACTTACAAAAGCATAATGTACCTATTGTTTATTGGTTTATTACCCTAACATGAGGACATAGGTTGTATTTACAATAACAAAAGTGTGATTTCTATATAACCTAGTTCGGTCTCCAGGTAATAGTAAAATCTAAAAATCATAGGAAAAATGAAAATAAAAATTTAAAAAAAACAAAAAAAATTTAATTCATACTGTGATTTGATAACAAAACCTGCAACTAAATTCATCTAACATTGTACAATATTTTGTATTATCCCTCATTGTCGTTGTTTTTATTTATCTGCTTACTGTATTGGCCATATTTTTATCATTCAACTTTTTTTTCTTAAGTCATTTAATTAACTTCGCATTTATGGAGCTTCTCATAAAAATCTGTCCATTTTGGCATTTTTTGTGGTTCTGAGTAGAAAAACTGAATATCTCATCTTGCCTGGTGCACCCTGTTAGCGACATGGAACCTGAACGGCCGCTTAATCCTTTTGTAATGGGGTATGAAAGGCAGGAAAACGGCAAAATAGCCACACTTGAGATAGCCAAGAACCTAAAAGGTTAGAAATTAGACATTCCTACGTTTTGTGATATATGCTTAGTTATTTTTCATGACTCACAACGCCTAAATGTTTATTCTGGAAGGATCTGCCGTCTTGTAAATACTTAGATTATTTCATATTTGATATTGCCATTATGGTAAAATGTCTTCAGACATCAAAGATATGATGAAATATATGCATGAAATTAGATCGAACAAATTCCCATAGCGGCATCATCTGGTGGAAAATGCCAGCTTTTTAGTTTTCTGTAAAAGAAAACTATTGTGATGGGTTTGTCTGTCCGTCCGCACTTTTTCTGCCTGCCCTCAGATCTTAAAAACTGAGCCTTAGTAGTTTTTGATTTGAGGTTAAACCTTAACTATGATCGTGCGTCTGAGTTTTCGATTATAAAACAGGCCACTACGTGCGGGCCGCTGTAAGACAGGCCACCACCGGGCCGTGGCTGAAAGTTTCATGGGTCGCGGCTCATACAGAATTATACGATATACAGAAAACTCGATTGCGCCGAAGGAACTTCGGCTCATTTTTTACTTGTTTCTCTTCCTCTCGGAAGTAAAGCGATATCTGATACTGCTCCTCTCTCTGTGGTCTTCACTTGGCAAGAAGCAAATGAAAAGTTTGAAAATTTATATCTCAACTCGAATTTCAGTTGTTCTTCTATGATTTGCTTTTCATTTAAATTGCGCAATTGTTTGAAACTTTAATCTCTCTCTCTCTCTCTCTCTCTCTCTCTCTCTCTCTCTCTCTCTCTCTCTCTCTCTCCACGGGCGAGACTTCATCCCTTTACAAATCATATGGTTTGAAATCCGTTTTGTTTCTGTTTTGATGAGTTGATCAGGGGTCTGTCATTTTTGCCCAATTAGATGAGCTGTTCAAATGAACTGTGGATATTCTCGAGACCTAATTGGGACATTAAATCCAAAGCAGTCCTTTCGAATTCATTATAGAGTCTCCATTTTTGTTTGATGAATGATACCCTTCATCATCCTTATTAATAATAAAATATTCATAATATAGCCCAAAGTCATCAAACGGAAAATTCGTTCTGGTTCTTCCATAGGATTCATTTTGTTATATGTTTGCTTTGTTTGGCTTTGGTGATGATGAAGATGGAATAGGAATATTACGTTTGATGGCTGTGGTGATGTTTTTTAATATTCGGTGGTTATAACATCCCTCTACGTTGCTCTGTTCAATTGAATTATTATTGAATTATGAAGTGTTTTGTCTTTAAGCGAAGGTGGAAGGAAATTTTACTGTGAACATTTTCCAGTTCCACTTTCTGGCATCTCTTAGGCTGAAAAAAAAAAGGTCTATGAAATAACTGGGAATTTGATTAAATTCACTTTGTTATTTCACATATTAGAAATTTTGTACTGCTTAATTTTTTCCTATATGTGCTGATTGATTATTTTTATTTTAACCTTCAGTTCAGTACCCAATTTCTTTATTTTTCTTTTCAGAAGGTAACTCCCACTGGGTAAAGCCGGGAGCCAGTAGCACTGTGAGTACCACTCAACAAATTCATTATGTCTGTGCAATAGACTGTGTATGCCTCTGCAGTATCGTTTTGTATTTGAACATTTCATTTAATAAACGTACTCGAAGATTAATTTAGCAAGTGAGTGTAACCAATAAATTTTATATACCAATGGAAAATGTTCTTACCAGGGCAAACAATAATGGGAAAATGTTTTTTATTTCATTTAGGAGATTTTTTCTCAAGTTTTATCTCACAAAAAGCGGCCTGCGTTTTCATAATGATCATCAAACCATTGACCGGAGCTCATAGACATTTCTTCGCGGATTCCTGTAGTCGTTTTCAATACTAAATACAAGACTGTTGACAGTTTGCAAAAAGCAAGGGCGTGCAAACAAGGACGCGCTGAATCGATTACTCCTGGTTGGATTTTTAGTGCTTTTACATTCTAAAATCTGAGAACAACGGCCATCGATAGTCGATGGTGTTTACTCAAAGATGCTCTTCTTATTCCTGTTTGGTACATGACATACGGATTCTGAGCTCTTATAAACAGATTCTTTAGAGTCGCATTTAAAGTGATTTGATTGAAGTTATTTAACACTGGATTGTGTTGAAAGTTAACTTAAAAAGTCAGTAATCTTTTGCGTTATTTTGCTCAAAATTGCTATTCATTTGGAAGTTTTGATGTTCCCATCAACCTCTGAAATAGGCAAGGGTGACATTTCCGCTGGATTTTCAAGAAATTCGCAAAATAGAAGCAAATCTGCCTTCCCAGTTTCTAGCCTTCTTAATCAGTCTTCCGAATATTCCAAGAGGCAGGTCTGAGAGTCACTTATTTTTGTGCTATCATGTTCATCATCCTCTGTCTTCAGCCTTTGGCGCCATCCCGTCCCTATGTCACTTTATTTTCCCCCTTGGTTTTGTTGTGTTGGGTGGGGCAAGGATTATTATAAAAAGTAAAAGGATAGACTACTTTAGCATAGTGCATATATATATATATATATATATATATATATATATATATATATATATATATATATATATACACATATATAACACACACACTATATATATACATATATATATATATATATATATATATATATATATATATATATATATATATATATATATATATATATATATATTTTATCACACTGTGATTTATATAAATCATTTAGTTAATGTTTAATGTCCAATTCATTTTTTTTAGCATCGAAGGGGAATAAAGTGATAAATGGATTGGTATTGAAGTGTCTCGAACACTCGACACAGTACCTTCAACTTCGACGATCGAACCACTTACCGAAGTTATAAGTGATAAATGGATCAGTAGCAATCCATTTATCAAAGTTTCCCCATATTCCCGAAGCAGCGTTAATAATTGATATTAAACGACGTTTGTAGCTTAATGATTATATATATATATTATAAAAATATATCTATATATCTGTACCATGTCTTTTTCTTACTTACACCTCGCGCGTGCCATCAACTTGACGTTAAGTGAATTGCTACAGTTGAGCACATGCTTTTTCTTGTACCATGTCTCGAGATGTTGTTGATCACAGACTTTTAATCTTTTAATCCACCCCTTTGACCTTGAATTTCTTAAGGCTTCTTGAATTTGTATTTCATTGCACTTGAGCCCTCTAATGATACTCAAATGAGGTAAATGATCGGAACGATGACTTTGATTAACCCTTATTTCATTTTGTATGTGAGTTTTGTCTTTCGGAAGAACGAAGTTTTGGGCTTTTGGTTTCAGATGCACAGTAAAAACCGATGCTTACGATTTCAATTTTTTATGAAGTAGCATGACGCAAGAGAGAACGTTGTTCACTTATGCCTCCTAATTGCAGTCCTGAAACATTCGTATATGCAATTTATAGTGCCTCATTTTCTAGTCTTCCTCTGGTATGCATATAAATCTATGTATGCATTAAAAAGTTTGATATATTGGTATTTTATATAATTTCATTATACTACTAAGAAATGTCTTGTGAAAAAGGTAATCTGTAGAATTTACTACGTAAATGTATTGGAAAAACATTATTATAACAAGTTAATCCAAAGGTTAAAATAAGAAAACTTGCAATTTTATCTAAGTAGAATTATACTATTAAGAAATAAATATGAAAAAAAGTGTAATCTGTACAATTCACTATGTTAATATAGTGCAAAATAATTTTTGTAATATGTTAATTTTAAGGCCATAGTAAGAAAAATTGTAGCTTTATCTAAATAAAATTGTGGCTAAACCATACTTTACATTGCTCTTACTGATACCTAACTTTCTAAACTATTCCCTGCCATTGTTAGCTAGCTAACTGCCTTCATTCTTCTTTCACCCATCTTGCCTATCAGCTAAAAAAAAACGAAACCTTCGCAGAGTTTGATTTCTCGCTATGTCCCACCTGGAGGTTCCCTGATTTTCCCCTTGATCAGGGAGCGGTCTTTAAAACTGAGCTCCGGTATACTTTTGAACTACGCAGCTCCTTCAAACTTTCATCATCTCTCTCTCTCTCTCTCTCTCTCTCTCTCTCTCTCTCTCTCTCTCTCTCTCTCTCTCTCTCATAGGCACTCTTGGATTCTGACTTAGGAAATTCTTACAAACTTTATATAACACACTAATTACACACACACACACACACACACACACACACACACACACACACACTCTCTCTCTCTCTCTCTCTCTCTCTCTCTCTCTCTCTCTCTCTCTCTCTCTCTCTCTGCCCTAGAGGAAATGTTATTCTCCAGTGTTGTTACGAGTATTTGTATTGAGAGAAGTTTGTAGGGTTCCTTTCAGACTTGATATTGTAGCTTAGCTCATCTTATTCCTCATTAATATTCATCTCAGAACAATCATAGATTATTAATGCAAGAAGGTCGTTTCGAGATCATCAGATTCCTCCTGTGTGTTTGATTATAGAAGCCTCGTTCATCTTCCATATATTTAATCGTGTATTCTCCCTGTTCTTGTTATTAGTCATTCTTTCCGTTACCCAGTCTTAACTACTTCGTTAGTTTTCGGGGGAGGGATGGAGGAATAGACCTCTATCCTGCGAAGATGAGTTGATAATGGTGCTGTAAGTTTTATTTATTTGTTTATGTTATCCGCGTTGCTAAGACTATAGTCATCGACGAAGTGAATGCCAGTATTAATGGTCATTATTACTTTTGTGGTGGTAGTGGTAGAAAGTTCAAATAAAATGCCAAGTTATGAATACATAATGATTTATCAATGGAGAACATGACCTCTAATTAGTTCAAGGATTTTGAGATTTACACCGTATAGATGGCATTGATACGTCTTTGTCTCTATCATCTTTTATATCTGAGTTTTTCTCTTAATCTCCCTGGCGTCTTTTCCTATACTCTCTCTCTCTCTCTCTCTCTCTCTCTCTCTCTCTCTCTCTCTCTCTCACACACATTAATTAATATCATAGGGGCTTGATTTTGGTGAGCTTCCTTATTATGGGTATCTAACCCTCGTTTTTGAGTAACATATTCTAAATCTTTTTTCGATACATCCGGATATCAGTAATACTTCTTTACCCAACAACAGGGGCAATGTCCCAAAGCTTTACTTGCTCACATAATATTTTTACGGAGGTTCTTTGTATATGTATATGGGTCTGTATGAATGTACATATGTATGTATATTTGTAGTGTCTTATTACATATAATACATTGCAACATTAAACGCTGACCGGGATTAGCTCCCGAGGAAAGACAAGACTGATCGCCGCCACATCCATACTTGAGCTGCTGTATCGTGGATGAATCCCCTTCACAGATAACTTGCACAGCATTAGCCGCTTCTTTCTCCTGCTCAGGAGTCTTCTCAGCGGCGTGTCAAACCCCTTACAGACACTGCGCCGTTCAGCTGTATCTTGCACTTACACTCTCGCACTACCTGTCATCTATCCAGACCTCTCTAGGTCTACCGAATTGTAAAATCGTTTCACATTGATCTGTGCATATGTGTGCATATGTGTGTGTTATGGGTTGTATGTTATGGGTTGTGATTAAATGAATTCATTTGATTAAATGAATTCACTGAAAGGAAGTTCATTTCTGTTAAACATAAACTGATATGAATTTTTTCCACTAAATTTAGTTTGTATATTCGGCATCAGTAACCATTATTTTTTTGACGCCTTTCTGATGTGAAATTAATCAGATACCCTTGTATTTGAGTCTTGGCATATAACGTTTGTTTGCCTGCTAATATGAAAAGGAGAGAGGACAAATGGTCGTTTTGTAACATCATCATTTTTAAAGCTTCCAAGGTCGGTTATATTCTGTTCAATTTCTGACTCATAAGAGCTTTGTGTAACATGCATTTCAAAACACCATCATGAATGGAACTGTTCTCGGCTTTTCCTCTCCATTATAACCGTGGTTAAAGCCCTGTTACTCAACTGCTTCTATTGTCTCTTGCTGGCTTTGCCTAACTCGCTTAAGAGCTCCGGAAATTATATTGAAGGTAATGAAGGGGATAAGATAAACTTAAAACAGAGTAATTAGGTTATGAAAGATAAGGTTCTATTGGGGTCTGCGTCCCACCACTCGCAGTCTGAGGAATCCTTGAGTTAATTAAATGCCTACGTTGGGGGAGTAGAAGCAAATATTGTACATGGCAGTGAGGTTACATTTTAGAAAATGGAGCTGAAAGCTCAAATTAGGGGGTTGATCAAAGCTTCTTCGGCGTTTGTTTGTCTTTTCTAATATATTTAGGGATGTACGTTTACCTTTGTATCCGTGTATATATACATATAAGTAAGTATGTGTGTATGCATGTTTTACATCATCTTTTCTTGTTTTCAACTTTTCCAAAATAACTGTACCAATTTCATCCAAAGTTTGCACAAAAAAGTGTCATTTGGCAAAGGGGAGATGGTTACGATATAGTGAAAATAGAGTAGGGACATTTAAAAGTCCTATCCAGAAATTCTGGCCTAGAAAAAAAAAAAAAAACTTTCTTGAAAGCTTCCATATAGTGTGCAGTATCAAATTTATTCTCACCATGGCCTGGTGGCAAGGATGGTACCACAGTAGGGGTTCAAATAAAAAAAAAAAAGAAAGTGTTAAAACAAGAGGGCTGAAAATTTTCAAATTCTTTGCAACATTGTTCATGCAGTGAATATTCAAGTCTGTTCAAACGACGGCCCGAGAGGGCTCTAAGCTTTGACGCAAGAATATACAGGAAACATCCTAATTATATTTACCCAGGTGCAGCAAGGTAGCTAAGATTAGCAGTGTGGCCGTTTGACTGCATAATTCCAGAATATTTCTTTACATCGCTTGGCTTCAGTATGTTAATTTATATAAACATCTTATATGCAGCGTTGCAATTTCCTTTTATTTGTATTCAGATTTCCTTCATAATTTTTAGAGATTGTCTTTGTTATTTGTTTCAAGCTAAAATGATTAATTCAGTTTACATGTTGACAAGATTTTTATTTGTTATATAAACAAAACTTTGTATTTATTAATAAATAATCCTTTGCTACAACTGCTGCATATAAAAAAATGAATTTTTTGCAACCCAGAGTGGTTCTCCTTGTCAAGAGGAAATGCAATTGAAGCTACATCAAGAAGGGCCATATTTGGGTTTATTTTCGAAATTCGATGTTGCAGGAAGATTTCTTGGCAAATATTTTTCATACTTGCAGCGGAGGGCGTATTTGATCATATTTTGATGGGATAGATATGTTGGAGGGTTTACGAAGGATAGCATGTTTCTGGCTTTATAATTTTTACGTCGAAAATATGTTTGTGATTTTTCTGCCGCTTCGACTCGGGAATACTGCGTTCTAGTAAGAATACTACTTCCTAGTAAGATTGCTGCATCCTAGTAAGAATACTGCCTTCTAGTAAGACTATCGCTTTCCAGCAAGAACATAAGAAGAGTCCTGGTTTTCTTTTACTCCGTATGTATGCTTTACACGGAAAAGGTATTTCGTAAGAAATGTCGGTTATTTAATCTCGTTTAGATGTTTGGCTTTGGGAGCACGAAATCTGAATTCTTTCACAACACAGGTTTAAAGAGTTGAAATATACTTTATTTCAGTCGCGTTTGCATTATTCTTTCTATTTGTGAATGGCTTTGTCCCATAATAGATCAATAAGTAACTACACATGTTTATTTATACACTGTTCCATTGGTTTTTCTCTTTGGTCTTTTAATTCGAGCCCAGAACACTTCAATATTTTCCATTTCCAGGAGAGAGAGAGAGAGAGAGAGAGAGAGAGAGAGAGAGAGAGAGAGAGAGAGAGAGAGAGAGAGAGAGAGAGTATAGTAAGTGCCGAATCATCACTATTCGTGTGACCTATTCTGGAACGAATGTTTTCATAAGTCTGGTCAATGCATCAGACTCTCATAGCCTGTAAGTCATGCTTTTCATGGATGTCGGGGCAAACGGGAGCCATGAACAGGCAATCCGGTTGGTATTGACTTTTATCCCCCCCAATCTCTCTCTCTCTCTCTCTCTCTCTCTCTCTCTCTCTCTCTCTCTCTCTCTCTCAATAGGCTGGAGCCTTAGGCTGTGTTTCATTGATGCCAAATCCATTTCTTTGGTTGTTCATTGTAAGTGTAACTATATCGCCTCAAATGAAACATTTAAACTTTCAGTTAAAATAGTCTCAGCTTTCATTCTACCTCTATCTGTAACACTCACTTTACCTTTCATCGAAAAAATAATAGCACGAACTAAAGACACGAGAGAGCTTTCATTCTTAAGAAGATTCCAAGACATTCAATCAACCCAAATATCACTCAGCCACATGTACAACCCTGCCACAGCTACCCTTACGAGTGTGATTATCTTATATCTTTTATTAACACTTATTGTCGTAGTCAAACTAAGATCAACCTTTTCCGGACCCTTCGAACATCCTAATGACAGCACCTATACGAAAATCACACCCCCTCTTTAAAATACTAGGCGACGAGACACTATATCTCTTGAAGTTGGTTATATTGTTTATATGTTCTCCACTAGTGAAGCTGAAAGCCCATTACGTTTTCACCCATGCATGTTTGTGTGTTTGTTGGTGTGTGTGTGTGTGTCTGTGTAAGAATGCTGTTAACTGGGATTTCAAAAACCAAGAGAAAACCAGATCCTTTAGGGAAACCACGGAAACCAAGCTGCGGTCAATCGCTCAACCAGCAGACGCCTTGCTGTGCACTAACCCAAAATGTAGAAACGATCATAACAGGAGAGATCTGAAAGAATTCTATTCGAATATAATTTCCGCTATGTATGCCTCCGACAGGGATACCTTTAGATCTCGTCAAGTCAACTCTCGTAATATACCTGGATGGAATGACTTGGTTAAAGATCTATATACACATTCGCGAGAAATGTTTTTACTGTGGAGGCAAAATGGTAACCCGAGGGAAGGACACTTTGCACTGCTAATGAGGCAGGGGAGAGCGCCTATCAAACTTGCCCTTAAGCATTGCAGACTGAATGAAAAGCAACTAAGAGCTGATGCAATGTCTAGAAAATTAGAATCTGTCGATTACCCCCGTCTTTGGAAGGACATTCAATCCCTAATTCCCAAAACTAAAAAGCTATTACAGAGAGTAGGAGAAGCCGTCGGTGACAAGGCTATCGCAAGAATGTGGGGCGTCCACTTCAGCACTATCCTGAATTGCACAAACGATAAATACTCCCGCAGGGATATAAATAACCTCCTTACTGATAATATTCAGTTTTACTTCGCCGATCGTATTATGATTCGCTTTTCAGGCTCAGCGATGTTAGTCAGTAACTGGCCGATATTCATGTTGGAAAAGGACTAACATCGCTGAGCCTGAATAGCGAATCATAAGGAGGATTGAAAAGACACTATATAAGATAAATTCGCATAGTACAGCCATCCTTTTTAATATTATTATTATTATTATTATCGAGATGCATTGCCATTGAAACTATCACAACTCGGAGCCTTTTTGGCGTAGCCCGTTTGGCGTCGCTGTTTCGGCTTGGCCGATTCGGCGTAGCCGATTTGGCATATAGAAATTTTCGGCGGAGAGACTGTTAGGCGTCAAATGACTACTTTGTCGCTGTAAACGACATTTAGCCATGAAATAGATACTACGTCGTTATAGCGCAATTAGCTCTCATTTTAACAATTGTTTAACAATTGAACAATTGTTTTTTTTTTTTTTTTTTTTTTTTTACATTTACTTTTTGGTAGCTTTAGAATTTTCAGTCGTCTAAGCCCTATTGTACGAAATGGAAGGAGATATTTTAACAAAACGTGGAAGAAGCAAAGTGATTCACGATGGATACCTTTTTATTTTTGATGCAACGAGTAAGAGCGATTCTGAATTAAAATTCTGGCGATGTGAACAGAAAGATCGGTGTAAAGTAAGATTACATATGAAGGATGGAAAAGTGATTCGCCAGTTGAATCAACATACCCATGAACCATCTGCTGCAAAAGTAGAAGTTGAAAAGTTGAAAACAAATATGAAGAAAAGAAGTGCTGAAACGCTGGAGCCACCAACCGTTGTAGTAAATGAATGTTTAACTGGCGCCTCTCAAGCAGCGTTAGCCATAGGGCCTGACTTGCCTGCAATGCGAAAACTTATTACTAGAAAACGAAAATTATTAAACAAAGCGCCAGCTAACCCAACTCATTTGGAGCAATTAGTTATACCCGAGTCCTATACACTGTATGTTTCCCAACTGGGTATGGAAGAAAAATTCCTATTGGGAGACACAGGAGAAGGCAGTAAGAGAATTTTAATATTTGGAAGAATAAGCTGGCTTCAGCATTTAGTCTTCTCAGAAATTTGGTTTGCCGACGGAACTTTCACCATTGCGCCAAGTCTTTTTCATCAAGTATATGTTATATGGGCTAAGAGGCATGATGGAGTTATTCCTATAGTTTATGCTCTTCTTCCTAACAAGCAAAGATTAACTTATTCTCGTTTATTTGAGTTACTTAAAACCATCGAACCAAATTTGAGAGCAGTTTCTATAATTTGTGATTTTGAGCAAGCTGCCATTCATGCCTTTCAAGATGCATTTCCCACGCTCGAATTAAGGGGGATGTTTTTTCCATCTAGCCCAAAACATGCACAGACATCTTGTTTCATTGGGTTTATCGAATCGCTATAAAACCGACTCGGACTTTGCGTTATGGGCTAAAATGATTATAGGGCTCGCCTTTTGTGCCATTAGAAAAGATGGACGAATACATGGATACACTAGCAGCGGGTCTTCCAGACGAACTAATACCCTTGTTCCATTGGTTCGAAGACACTTATATTGACGACAGAATAGGCGTCGAAATGCAAGAATGAACCTATGTTTGCTCCGAGATCTGGAACCTTTATGAACGCACTGTAAATGATGAAGATCGCACTAACAATCACGCTGAAGCTGCCAATCGACGTCTACAGTTCGAACTAGGAATGCATCATCCTTCCATCTGGAAATTTATTGATGCCTTGAGGAAAGTTCAGAAAGGACGTGATGCATTTCTAGAAAAATTAATCGCTGGATATCCACCTCCCAAAAAGCTAAAGAAATATAGAAATGCTGATGAAAGAATAAAAAAATAGTAATGGAAGTTGAGTCGTCAGAGCCTATTGAATTCTGAAGGGTATTGCTCATAATTACAAAATGAAAAATTAATTCCTAAGGTTAAAAAAACTGTACTAAATTTTATTTTTCTAAATAATGTATTTTCATTTCAAGTTTTTAACTCGCATTATCCCATTATTGTTTTAATAGGATCCTTTATTCTCTAAGTGAATAAAATTTATATTTTTTCCCAATTCAAGTTTTTTATTTACATTATTCCACTAGTCTTTTAATAATATAAAAATTTTTACTGTTTTATTTTTCTGAATAAAGTTCAGGAAGGACGTGTTGCATTTCTAGAAAAATTAATCGAACAAAGACGTCGAAACAATCTGACGCCTAAACGGCTACGCCGAATAGTGCTATTAGTTTTCTGACGCCGAATCGGCCAAGCCGAAACGGCAGCGCCAAATGGGCTATGCCGAAACGTAGCAAACCCTAACCAACTCGAGGAGGTTACCTCATGAATGTGCCTGGCAAATTTCATTACTGTAATGATGTGGTGCTGAGATGCAGTGGTGAAACATATGAAGAAAAAAAGATCCGTTGGTATAAGCGCTTCATATATTTGACTGACGTCAGCGGAGGATGTTGCCGCTCTTGTTGACAACGGCACGTTTTCTGTAAAGAACGTTTTTAACTGGAGACAAATAGGAGTTCATAATTCGTTCATTTTCGAAATTCATTCATTTAAAAATTGAATTCTAGAACTCTGCCAAATGTCAATACTATGTTACGGAAGTTTATAAATAGGTATTTACTTGGCCAAATAGCCTATATAATTGTAAATGTTTCATTATAATAGCGTTGATAAAATGGGGAATTCTAAGAAGAAACGGTAAATGTAAAATGTAATAGTTGTATACTATGGAAGACCAATAATTTTAATGTGATGGTAATTTGATGAAATTTATATGCAGCAGTGCGACCAGTTAAAGCATTATTATCACAATAGGCGAGCCATTGCTGTTGCTTTACCTTTTAAGATTTTATATCGTGTGATTATTTATGTATCCTTCATATGTACATAATTCAAATGTCCACTTTTCTCATTTTGGTGGGAAATACTTCATGTAGGGCAAAAGGCCAAAACTTGATTTTATTGCACTTATTGTAAGATTAATTGTATTCCCTTCTTCATTACATAAAGGTAAGACTGGACGTATCGATTTAGTAGGGTTTGAACCTTCTGTCATGTCTGTTATCTCGCATGATGTAATCTGGAACTATCCCTCATGATGACAGATTAGCTGAAAACACCAATGGCTTCGCCTGGGCTTTCGGAATCACGAAACCCATAAAAGTCGCCTAAAAACCGTTGATGATTGGCTGGCTATTAGGAAGGTTCTAAATTTCTGGTATAATTAAGCGTTAGGTGGTGGTTGAGGAACCCCCCATGATTATAGTCTCCTGAATCCATAATGTTATTATACTTAAAGTGATGGCTTTAAATTGGAGTTTAAAGCGTCGATTTTATTTTAATTGATTTTACTTTTCTAGTAAAGCAGTATTTTTTTTAGCTTTCTTCTCTCTCTCTCTCTCTCTCTCTCTCTCTCTCTCTCGACACTAATGAAGCAAATATATTAATTTCTCATTCTCTCAGAATCCCATGCATATTTGTTGAAGGCTACTTTCCATTTCATTTAGTAATATTGCACATCCATTATTGGAGGTAAATACGGTAGAAAAAGAACAAATAACAGCAATAGGAAAAAGAGGAAATTGTGATGAACAACTTGAAATTCTTAATTTTATTATTATTATCTGTGCGATTAAGTTATGATCGACCTCAGGCAATGTTGTTAATTTTTTCTTACAGTTTTTTATTTGTTTAGAAATAAGGGCCTAGTTGCTTGCATTTTAAAATTAGTCTTATATTTCACTCAAAGTTATTTTCAGTCTTTTAATGTCAGTAAATTTATTTCTAGCGTTTTTATTACATGCAGTTCGCACTGATTGAGTAACAATATATTTAGGAGGGTTCCATCACTTTATCTGACTCTCCTCATTTCGGGACCGTTGACTTTGAAGCGTTTCAAAGGTGATGGAGGATGACGTCAATGTGAACAAGCGATGGTACGTTCCAGTCATTCATCTCCATTCAGCTGAGCATAGAGTTCGAGACACCAACATTTAACAAGAGCCTTCGTAGTTATGGGACTGCATAATATAGGGAGTTGATAAATCCTAGAAATGACGTCACTTATCAGTAGGCAACCATCATTTATGGACACTTTGCAGTTTCTTTTGCTTTATTTGTTTTTATTTTACCACGTTCCATTGTAATATTTTAATTGTTTACGTTTTGTAGGTAAACACGGAATGGGAAAGACCAGTCATACCCATGGGGGTCAAAGAATGCGTTCGTTTACTTTCTGTGATTGTAATGATTTTCTTTTTGTATGATTGTTATCACAAAAGATATGTCACTGGATGTTTAGAAACATATTTGGTTTATGTTATTTTTCAAGTATCAGTCGTCCCCCTTTTTGCTTTTTGTGCAAAGACAACAGTTGCATTCCTTTGCTCATATTCCCACTCCCATAAACTGGAGATTACTCTTTGAGAAAATGAGAGAGAGAAAGAGAGAGAGAGAGAGAGAGAGAGAGAGAGAGAGAGAGAGAGAGAGAGAACCCACCTCCACATTAAGTCTCTCTCTCTCTCTCTCTCTCTCTCTCTCTCTCTCTCTCTCTCTCTCTCTCTCTCTCTCTCTCATAGTATATACTGAGCACTCAGAAAATAGTTTCCCAAGTTGAGAGGAAAAGAGAAAAGAGAAAGCGAAAGAAAAAGAAAAGAAAAAAGTGTTGAGGGTACTTGAGCTTGAAAGCGAAAATCCTCCCCGAAGCTTCTACTTCTCACGTTGGTTGTACTTGATGTAACTGAACTCGCTCAGCCTTTGAGGTCATGGTCAACATTCATTTTCCCGTGTTGAAAAATCTGTTAGCATATAACAAGTCTCAAATCTTTTAGTTATAATTTGTGCACTTGGGTCTCGCTTATTTGCTATCAAAGAACTTTTTCTTGAACGTTATTATTTACTACTCGTTGTCAGGCTTGAAATCGAAATTCATTGTCACATACAGACCACAAGTACATACGCAGATGTCAGCATTATTGAAGTTAATATTTCAATTAAGGACAGTATACTTCCAAATGTTATTATTATTAGCCAATCTGCAGCCGTAGTTGGAAAAACAGAATGCTGCAAGCCAAAGGACCCCGATACGAAAATCAGCCCTGTATGGAAAAGAATACGAGGTAAAAGATAGATTATATTAGAGAAATAACAGAAGAAAAGCAATCGAGCAGTACGCGGTGCATGATAAAATTTGGTATCATTTGTATTTAATTTATGGCAAGAATTATGAAAAATTTTATTTTGACTACACAGTGAGCTAATTCGACGATGGTGAAAGAGATTAGTGCTAAGATCGGGAATAAGAAATTTAATAGATTTCAGGTTTTTATCCAACAGTATAAGATAAGAGCCAACCACTGAGGAACAAATCAAGGAGGACTATTCAGAACATGGCAGAATTAAAGAAAATAAATGTACTCGGATAGGGAGCACCTCCGAAAATCATGGAAGTCCTTGTCCTTATAACGGCTTTGAAAGGTTGAAGGTGAAATACTCTGCCTTGGTTTATCGAAAGTGAAGTTACAATGAAGAATGGCTTTTATTATTTTAAATTAATTTCATGTGATTAAAGTACAGTAATATTTTCAATTAAGAGGTCAAGGTGACAAGGTATTGAATTTCCAACGCTTATGACAATCCTATTATTATTATTATTATTATTATTATTATTATTATTATTATTATTATTATTATTATTATTATTATTATTATTATCGCCACGAGAAGACTTAGTGCAGGAAACTGTCAAACAAGTAAACTCGGATACGTACATAAAGAATACAACTTATCTAGGTTGGGATCATGCCTTATTCAGTTTTGCCTTTCATCTTTTCTTATGTAAGAGCTAGCACGGTGAAAAAGATGGCACGTGCGTCTAAAATGAGAACACAATATTTTATGTTTTTTTTTCAGAATTGTCTGGGCATTTTAATGTTTGCTTTTATTTGCGAGTTAATGTCCTAATTAAAGTTTAGCAGCCAGGATAAGCATAGTATGGTTTGTTGGTTTTTTCATACGAATTTGTGGCATACTCGTACATAGAAAAAGAGAGCAAGTGAGAAAGCGGCACTGTTGAAATTTGATAGTCAAAATCCATCTCGTCAAACAAATGACGAAGCATTATTTCGGCGTTGACATAATGTAGTTGCTCATGCTAGCGCGCATTTTTTGAGATTAGTAGATGTATATAAATTTAATTTTGATCTATATAATGACATCTTGAGGTACAATCGGCAGTCGTTTCCCATTAAATGTAGCCATTGAGTGTTTATATTAAAGCTTTTGGGAGCGTTTTGGAGAGTAAATAGATGTGTAATGATGACTTGTTATTTATTTCGTAGTAATGAGAAATATAACTCGTTGCTCGGTCACAGGAGTAGGCTACATGATGATTTATTGGCTGTTCGATGAAATGGAATATTTAAATTGTCTTTTCTTTATTAATTTTTGTCAACCTATTAAAATGGAGGTCAACTTATTGTATGTAAATCTTATGTGATTATTTTGTAATGATTGAAAGAGCACTGCCGAAACATTTAATTCATAGAATTCTGTATCCCGAAGTAAATTGAAGCTTTAGGTACGAACGATTTTGATGTATTCCATGAATGGTTGATTCATATGTAATGTAGAGTATTATGTTGTTAGGTATGCTGTATACAGTGTTAAGTCTTAAGGATTTGTCCAACAAAAAAAAATAGCACTGGTTTATTGCCTGTTTCATCGTTATATATTTTCTAAGCAATTCTCGTTCTCGAAAATCATGTGTTTTACGTGCGAATACCCAGGTTGCTACAGCAGTGCCATAAAAGGGTGTTGCATTAATAGCTCTTTTTTTGGCTTTTTCAAGACTCTGCATTCATCCTAATCTCTCTTTTCATAATATCAGACCTGAAAAAATGTTTGAGGAAGATGACACAAGGGTGAAAGGATGTTATCTTAACAGTTTGTGCACGACCTGTGTAGAGGTTATTTGACCATATGAATTACAGTTATATAATGGACTTGGTGATGTAATACTGTGACACATTTCTTCTCTGAGACCCTCCTCCACTGTTCATATCCATGGTTGTTTACTTCCATTACACGTTATTGTAAAACATGTCACTCTTTCCTAGGAATGATAAAGCAGACTGTTTTGTATTCATGAAAGAACATCCAGCATCATATACTTGAACAGAATGTTTTTTTTAATCATGAAGGAACGTCTAGTATCATGAAATTGTCATTCGAATATAGAATATAATTCTCGCTGGCATTTGATGTCGGTAAACAGGTTTATATTCCTTGTCTTGTCGTAACAATCAGAGCGCAAAATTCCTTGTGGAGAAAATGTAATACCGCCTGAGAACGGATGAAAGCTTTTTTTTTTTATGCAATAGACTTTTTCGAATATAGAGCCGGAGATATTATTTCAAAGGGCCTCTCATGTTAAACTTTCAGCTTAAAAGCTTTCCGTTTCATGTAATATTTGTTAAAAGGAGAATTTTTGTCACCTCACGGTTTATGTGTTTTCTTAAAATAATTTACATAACCATTAATAATCAAACTGTAACAGAAAGAAATGAGATTGCCAGTCTCATTTCTTCGACCGTGGTCGCTTTCAGGTACGAGAGCAGTTCCTTCTGGATGTGACTTGACTTAATTTGTTCTGATTGATGACTCTTTCTCTCATGCAGGAGCTCCTCGCTACTTATATTCTTTAAATTCTCATATTCACTTATATTTTTAATGAATATGAGTGATTAACAAATGTGGTAAAAAGCTAAGGGCACATTACAACCTAACAAAATTCAATCGTTTCCTCTGACCACACCTCTGAACCCGAAAACGTCTTATTAAAGGTTTGGAAGATAGTGTGGTTGTGGGATCAGCTTCTTCATCAAATTCTCTCTCTCTCTCTCTCTCTCTCTCTCTCTCTCTCTCTCTCTCTCTCTCTCTCTCTCTCTCTCTCTCTCTCTCATATCAGACGATTTGAAGTTAGTGTCTAAGTATGAGGTGGCTCAAAACTCTTGTGCCATTGAACGGATATGTTTTCGTTGCAACGAGAATTGTTACTAATTTGTTATTCGAAATCCCATTATTTATTATTATTATTATTATTATTATTATTATTATTATTATTATTATTATTATTATTATTATTATTCAGAAGATGACCCCTATTAATATGGAACAAGCCCACAGAGGCCATTGACTTGAAATTCAAGCTTCTAAGGAATTTGGTGGTCATTAGGAAGTAAGAGAAGGTAAAGGGAAATACAGACAGAAGAGTATTCATTTATTAAGAAGAAAAAAGAAATAAATTAGTAAAGTGATAAATAGGTAAAAATATACTAAAATACAATGAGAACAGCATCGGGGTAGTAATGCATTGCATCAGCCCTTTGATCTTTTGAGGTTCCAATTGCACGACATCCACAGTCCAACGGTTGGGGAATGAAGGACCTCTGGAACAGAGAAGTTCAACAGCGGGGCACATTTACTGCATGTTGATGATGCTGTTCAGCGAAATTGGTTACTCTCGGCAGAAAAAGGGGAACAGGGATCAATTGTAAATGTGAAAGATCTTTATTAGAACATGACTTATGAAAAAATGACAAACAATAGACTATCCATCGATGGTCCAAGTCATAATGCTAATATTAGGAAACAGAAACTTACCGCCATGAACCACACCGGAGAACAGTATTCTAGTAAATGAAGCGCAAGTAACCTAAAAGAAGTTTCATTGATTTTACTACTGTTATAAATATATGAGGCGTTACGAACAATACCTAACTTTCGTGCTGCATTTCCTGAAACTTTCATTAGAGTTTTGTCAATAGTAAGATGTGAGTTAAAAGTCACTCCTAGAACAGTTAAAGCTTCAGACTCATTCAGCAAAGTTCCATCTGCCCGAGGGGGAGGATGGGGTGGAAAATCTGTATGAGATCTGCTAATCAATAGTGTTTTCCTTTTACTTGAGTTCAGCCTCATACTGCACCGACTACACCATTCACTGATCCAGTCGATGTCCCGATTGAGGCTGAGGGCAGCTTCATTTCTCATAATTGGGGACTCTACTACACCCACAAGACTTGTATCATTGGCATAGTGAACAATCTTGTTTTCTAGGCCAACAACCATACCACTTGTATATACCAAAAATAATAGTGGACAAAGAACATTACCATGTGGAACTCCGGACACAATAGGTCTTGGTTCACTAAAGATTCCATCAAGAACTCGCTGCTGTCTAACTGTAAGAAAATCTTGAAGTAATCCTAAAACATAACCACCAGCTCCAAGATTCTGAATTTTATAATAAGTGCCTGGTGATTTACTAAATTGAAAACAGCACCAAAACCTATTTGAATTACTCTGCACTCAAACTCCTTATCAAGTTCTCTTGCAAATGGAATGTCAAGTCTAAAGAGCATCGCAGGTACCTAACTACTTTTTATATGCATATTGACTATCAGCTAACAATCTTTTAGGTTCCACACTTTTATGGGGGCTTAAAAATTAGTTTTTCAGCAACTTTGGCGGCACAGGGAGAACAGAAATTGGCCTGTAGTTACTGCAGTCTGCAGATGCCACTCTTTGGAACAGGCACTGTATTACTAAGCTTGCGCTCATCCTTAAAGATACTATGTCAACATAAAAATCTGTAGAATTTATTAATCTTGGGAGACAACACACTAGAAACTTTTTTAAAAACGAAAAGGAAGAAACCATCAGGATCTTCTCCACCCCAGCTATCAAGATTATCCAGAATTTTCTTAACATCCCTGGAGCGAAGTGCAAATTTTGTAGGAATAGGTTCAGGATGACAAGTATCAGGGAGAGGGACATCCTCAGCTGATTGCTTAGCTTCATTAGCTCGATGAAGCAGTTCAGCGTTTTCCCTAGGGCCAGCAACGAAACTACTATCATCTGTTAGTAGTGGTGGAATGGAAGGCAAGTCTGACCCAAAGATAGATGATACCAGTTTGGTCCACCACAGATTAAGTTGATTAATTCCTTCAAGTTTCCTCTTCAAGGAATTATTGAAATTTCTCTCAGCTGTATGTTAAGTTCTGTTCACAGCTATGCGAGACTCAGCAAAAATAATGTATTCATTTGAACGATTTCGTCTTCATGTGTTGAATTTGGTCTGTTTGTCATGGTAAGCTCATCTACATGTATCATGAAACCATGGCTGGTCGTTTAATGACCTTTCTAGGGACATATTAAAATAGCCAGCAGCATTTCACTCAACTTATTCTTGGGATCAGAATCTAATATGGCATCTGAAATATTGAGTGCCTGACAAGCTTCAGTAATGCAATCCCAAATATCTCTAGATTTCAGCCAGACCTTTTTTCCAATGGTGGCTTTAGAAACATACCAATTGAGATATGTCCATCTCAGTGGTGCAATGATCAGAATTGCCTACATATTCACAGACCTTGGACTTAACAATAGCTGGAACATCTGTGAATATGAGATCTATTCTGTTACTAGAAATATGCATGGGTTCCTCAGTTAGCTGGACAAAATCGGAGAATACACCGAACCCAAGAGCAGACCGGCCATGTTGATCTGTGGAATTTTAATTTAGCCACTCGCTATGCTTTGCATGACAGTCTCCACAAATAACAAAAGAAGCCTTTGAATCCTGAGACTGAGCCATAATAATCCTGTCCAAGAACATCATATATAGAAATGTCGATACTGGGACTGCGATAAACAGGAAATACTACACTAGAAATTCAGGGCAACTACACTCCAAATTTTTATGACAATTAATGTCATCCAGCTGAGTGTATACAGCCATACCTTGCTCATGTGGGATGTTACGACAATAAATAACATAAGGGCCATCAAACCCCGGGATTAAAAACTCAACCTTTGACTTGTTACTACTTGCAAAGTCTCAGATAAAAACATCATGTCATAGTTAAGCGCACAACTCTGGAGATCAAGAAAATTTAACCTTAAGTCTCGAATATTTAAGTAAAGTACTTTGCAATTTTTCTTACTATAATGAGTAACAGGCCCAGGGTTCAGCTCAATGTCTCCCGAAAGAATTAAAATTAATAACAAACTAATAAACAGACTCATAACAACAGTAATATTGTGAAAATCAACAGAACAATAAACAACAATACCATCAACAACAACAGTATTTACATAATTTACAAAAGTTCTGTTGAAAGTATATATAAACGTGACCATGTCGTTGAAAAAAGCACCAGAAGCAACTGGTCAACAAGGTGGGCCCGGCACACCTTATAAGGCAAATAAGAAATCTGCCAGGTTTGCCACAACAACTCAGGGAAGGCCAGTCAGGATGAATTTAGAAATTATAAAACGCCCAGAAGGAAAAAAATTAAGTTAAGACGAAGGAGCTTTCATGATAATCCACCAAGCAACTTTTGCTTTCTCAACAGCCTGTCCTAGACACTTTTCAAAAAAATAGGAAAGTGAACAAAAAAGAGTATAAATGCCTGATTGTACCCTCAGGCAAGTGAACTCAATCCCAAGACCATAGAAGGCCACGGTACAATGGCTATGGCACAGTCCAAGTTTGGAGAACAAGGTTTGCATTCAGAGTGACCATCTCTTAGAAGGGTTGGCTACCAAGGATAAAGGGTCCCTTCTATCCACTGGTTTAATTTCGGAGTATCCTTCTCCTAGAAGAGTTGCCTAACTCGTGTAGGCAGGGAAATCACACCCTAAAATGAATGTTGCCGAGAAAAGCCACATTAACATACTACCCATTTGCTCACTTGTTGCTTCCTGACATTTCCGTCTTCCCTTCCATGTCTCCGGCTTTGATCAAAGTCGGAAAACAGTTCTGTAGACCTCGACTCTAATAATCTTTAAACGGGATTCAGTCAGGCTGATCCATATAAATTTGATAATCAAGTCAATAACTTTCCTTTTTCGAAGATGTCTGCAACCTCTTGGTCTGTTGTTATAGTAGAAGGGTATACACAACCAAAGGCTCGCACTCACTGAAGTGACGGTAATTCACTGAGTGATTCCATAATGTATTTAGACGGTGCAGGTTTGTTGATTTGTCAGCCTAGTATGAATTTATGGAAACTTCCTGTTCTAACTCACTGATATATATATTTTTTTAATCAATGTTAGGTGACTTTGTCATTGTGTATCCTACGTCCATTATTAGATTTATGTTTAGTCTTTTTCGAAATTGGAAAGTATCAAGAGGATGGATTCCACCTACGAGTTGGAAAAGTAATTTGGGTTTTCTCCTTGGGAGAGTAAAATGCAACGGTGACTTAAATTTGGCGTAACTTTGGTTGAAACTTGGTCCTTTCACTGTCTTTACTCCCAAGAGATGAACCCGCCTTTGGGTGTGTGAGGCGCATATCAGGTGGTTTGTGATTATCGTGATTTTATATATTTTATGGTTATATGGGAGTTGGTTTACAAGTAAACAATGGACATTGTGCAATAGGTTAAAGTATCATGGAAGTATTGATGTGACTGAATGGAAGACACTGAAAAGCATGGGAATGCAGGGTAGTTTAGAGGAAACGTTACCCAAATTACACAATGTATTTATTACACTGTCAACCAGTCGTGAAACTGTTATCATAATGATACTGGGGCATCAGGAAACCGTCCTTGAAACGACCCTTTTACTTACGCATAGGACAGTATTGCAAACTATCGTTCATGAATAAAGGCGCGTGTCCTACTTCAGGTGAGAAACAATTACTCCATAGATGGCAAAGAACACGCCATTTTCCACGTGGCGCTTGGTGTCATCAACTCTTGTCACTGTAGGTGAACAAAATTGCAGAGTACTTTAAATTTTTTCAACGTCATTCAGTGACAGTTTTTTTTTTTAATAGCTTTAAATTTCCTCCTCAGTTGCTTACCTGGCTATTGGTTGTTGTCCTCGTTATGCTGTCTAGTCTCATTTAAAATTCGTACTTATCATACTTTTTGTTGGACTTCGTATAGTGACAGATTTTTAAAGCATAAAGCTAACAAAAACTTAGTTGTTAGTGTTTATGTTTTATAAGGTATACGTGACTTGATCAAAAGAAAAAAGCAACCTATAATGGTGGAGTAAGAACCCAGAATCGGTTAGTTTTAACTGGAAACCTGCTCCTGAATAAGCCGTTTTCCCAAAGGGATGGCTCCAGACACAAACAAAGCAATAGTCATCGCCACGTTCAACATATAACTAATGTTTCAAGGACTTGGATGGAAAGTACACCTCCACGAAGATGACATGAATTTGGATTAGATCGGAAATTTTTTTTTGCCATAGGAATTGTTTATATGTTTTGGGATTTAATTTAAAAGCCTTTGGATTCTACTTTCTTCCCTACAAAAACATAGTCCTTAGAAGAAAACATTTCTTCACGTGTCTGTTCCTATGCCATCTGTTTAAGTCGGGTTTCCTTCCGTCTTTAAGTAGGTGTATATTTGGTACCAAACCAGATATGGAATGGTTTCACTATCGAATGATTGTAGTGTGGTACTGAATGTCAAATTATATTGCTGTCTCATGTGGCTCACTCGCTTTTCTGTTTTTAATTGCAAACATACATTTCTGAAATGTTTGTATTTTTTGTGCGAATTTTCACGTTTTAAAAACCGTTCGTGCTCATTTGCTATGAATGCTCTGTCGCATTTTTTGCACGTGAAATATTCTTTAACATGATATATGCTGTCTTTTATTGCTGGATTATGTTTGCTGAAGTAAGATATGGTAAGTTAACTAATATAAATGTATCTGGAAAACAGCAGCTAAGTTGAGCTGTCGTTTATTTGCGCTGTGATTAGTGAAGTAGTTGTAAAAACCACTGAAGTAAAACTTAGAAGTTATATATGCTCTTTGCTAAGATATTCATAAATCCTGTAAAGAATTGGTGAAGACTGAAACAGTGATCTTTCACATTGTTTTAATTGTCATCTTAATGATATAGTTTTATCTCTCTCACCAGCTGAAGATTGTTTTATTTCTATTGTCGAGAATCAAATAATCCCGATATGGTTTTAGCCACGTAAAATAAATCTAATCCTTCTCTCCCTAGGAGAGCTGTTAATCAGCTCAGTGGTCTCTAAGATATACTCTCTCTCTCTCTCTCTCTCTCTCTCTCTCTCTCTCTCTCTCTCTCTCTCTGTGAATGCAAGAGCGAACAGTTTTCGTAGATTTGGATCTTTTAAGAACGGACTTTATACCAACTGCGTTTGTACCATCATTCCCTAATTTTTTAATACGGTCAGAAGCGCTATTTCTCTTTGGCTTGTCCTGGCTTTGGTTAGCTGTGAGACTTATAATTTCTTTACATTTTTATAAAGGATGATGCCATCAGCTACAGCAACCGTGACGGATAGTCACATTCACAAAATATTTTGCTTTACTTTTTACTTTCCTTTTTTTATAACAAGTCGAACTATTACAACGTTTGCTTGTTTCAGATGTCCCTTTTTTGTCATTGTGGTTATGTTTATTTTACAGTATGCTTGTTGAATTTCATCTTTTCTTTAATTAGTTTCCGATAAGTTCTCCTTTTTTTAATTGTCCTCCGTGATAATTAAAAAGTTAGAAATACTTCCAGATCTCTCTCTCTCTCTCTCTCTCTCTCTCTCTCTCTCTCTCTCTCTCTCTCTCTCTCTCTCTCTCAGTAAAGTAACGAAAGAAATATTGCTATCACGTAGAAATGTTGACTCTCTTTTTTTTTGTATCCCATTTCATATGTTATTACTGATACATAGACTGTTCTTGCCCAGTTGGCAGAGGGAATCCCCTTTTTTAGTTCCCATGAGAGCCTCTTGTAAATCTAAAGTCAGAGAATTATTCCAAAGGAGTCAGTTGACCAACTTCTATAACGGCACATACCTCGAGCCGAAGGGGGGCAATTAATGGCTTAAAAATATTTGCGTTGTCTGCATTTCAGCTTCGGCTTTCAACTGAATCGTTTCGGCAAAGAAGTCGGAGTGGAGGTTAGACAGGGGAGAGTTGTAAAATGCTGGTTGTGTGAGGGAGGCGGAGTGAAAACTTTGAAAACAATTTTGCTCTTGGATCCAAAATGAGTGTGTTATTGGCACAGAGCATCGGAAAACGAAGCAGGCATTGAGGGAGGGGCAATGATCTCAGGAATGCATTCGTAGCGTGTTGTGTGTTTCCATCCGGGGAACACCACTATTAAAGTGTTATTTCCATAAAGTGTTAGAGGCCAGAGAGAGAGAGAGAGAGAGAGAGAGAGAGAGAGAGAGAGAGAGAGAGAGAGAGACTCATGGTCTTAAAGAAAAGACAAATTAATCACTGACCTTCCCACTGTTGGAAGCTGACAGGTAATTGTGTAAGGCAATGATTGCAGGCTACAGAGGTCATGTAAAGAAAACGGTAGGTGCCTATGGCTCCTTTTGAACGTCGTAGTATAATCAAAAGTAAGTGAATTAATGATCTGGATGAATCAGTTATGAAACTGGGTTGATGATTAATGACATGAGCAGCAAAAGGATTATTGCATTGCTAGTATTTCTGTACAGTTCAAAATAATTCAAGTTTTATTGACTATCTGAGGATTTTAACGGTAATTGGTGATGAATGTGCTTGTACTGTACAAATTTACTAAAACTTAGAATGTGGAAAAAATTAGCAGTCTTGGTATAGTACAATGGGTTGATGAATACATGTTTTGGATTTTGGAGGATTATTTGGTGCTCATGAGCACTTGGCATTTAGAACAAAAGCTAAAATTTTAATCAGATTTTCTGGTAATAGTAAGTTTTATGAATATTGTGACTTTCCTATTAAACACAATTGCAGGAACAATTCGAATTAATTTGAAATCGTTTTGTGTCCGTTTTAGTATTTCTCTTATGTCTATTTGTTCAGCTACAGTCGCAGTCGTTCTTGTTTGTAATCCGCGGAGATTTTTATTCACGCTTATTGTCTTTTGTAGCGATTTGTTTTCCGAAACCTCGCTCCAGTTCCGAACTGTTTAATTGCTTTCAACAGTTGTTAGAAAAGTTCTCGACCGACCTTTTTCTCAGCTCTCATTAAAATTCTTTTCGGGGGTCTTTTTTATTCAAGTTTGCATGTTTTGTCCTCTTCAGATTGTATATATACACAAGTAATTTTCTTATGAAGTCTGCACTTGTTTCTTAGATTCAGAACTTACTTTTAGTTGCACATTTTTCACGGTGCAGATTTTTAGGTATTCCTTTTGTGTGGCCCAGTAGTGTGCCTGAGAGCCCTAGTTTTGTATTTTAGTTATTGCAAGTCTGTAATCCGAGAGTTCTCATAAGAAAGTATCACCAGAAAATCAATGGAATCTTGTGTAATTTCACAGGCCAGTATTCAGTGGCAATTGTTGACAGTTGTGGAGAAAAACACTTGCGCTCTGCACATGGAATCGAATTATTTCAGCAGCATCTCTTTGGGTTTAACAGTACCATATTCGAGAGTGGTATTGCTTTTTCATTCAAGGTCATCGCCGGCAAACGAAATTTGAAAGGGAAATCAAGCCTCGCTTGGATAGACAAAATGTGGATGGGGATTGGAGGGACGGAGGGAGATATAAAAACAGTTGGTCCTTCGGATCAGAACTGATTGCATGGTTTGTTAATGAAATCTGGCCCAGCGAAGACTATGATCATCAAGGCAAGAAATATGTTTTTGATCGCAAATGCGCTCGATAAAATTAGGTTAGATTTTAGAGAAATATTTGCCCAATTTCTTGCATACTTTGTGGTGCATACACTAGAATGCAATGGTTTTGTAAGACCGTTTTCTTTGCTTAGAATGGAATTTATTTAGGCTGTACGGTTAAATTTGTAATAACAATTATCTACTTTCTAATTCGTACATCTTAAGTATTACATCTTCATTTATGCTTTGCATTCTTGTGTCCCATTCTCTCGGAACTTTAATATATTCTCATTTGTTTTATTCATGATGTTATTTACTTCGTTATTTATAACTAGATTCACACGTGGTCTCACGTATCATCAGGAAGTGAACAGTAAATGGTGAACCTCCAGACAGTTTGCTTTCACTTTCGGGGTCTTTCAGCACCACCGCCAGTATTTTGTAATGCTGACACTGATTTCTAGTATTTTGACGACGAAGCTTTGCAGTGATTTTATTCATAAGTTGCGGCTGTTGTTGAGTGGTAAGACTGCTGTCTCGTGTTTTACCAATGCGTATTGTTAGTTCGTAGTCCTTTCGTTGTTTTTTTTTTTCTTTGAAATCGTATTTTCCATTTCATGTGCTGAAAGACAAACATTGAATTCTTACATATATTTTAAAGAATTAATATTTTCTCTTTCGAGGATATCTGATATGTTTTAAAGTATTTGTGCTACATGAATAACTACTTTTGAGAGCTAACAGGATGTAGTTTATTGCTAAAACACGTCTGAGAGCTCGTAAAATTTTTTCTCCAACATCAGTAGGTACTACTTTGCGTCAGGGTCTCATGGTAATTATTTAACTTGTTAGAAATATATAAATAACTATTCAGCGAAATAATTTTGATGTTAATATTGTACATATGATTTATAATAATTTATTTCACGTAGGTAGGTAATATCATGAATAAATATTGTGAATAATTTATGAGGAGCAAATATTTAATCATTTAAATCGTCTGTTATGAATAATGATATCTCCCAAAATTGTAACAGTATTCATTACGATATGAGTGTTTTTGGCTTCGAGTAACTTATATTGTGATTTTTGCTTGATTTCTGAAAGGGAAGCAATTTTCTCTTTTTATCTGATCTTTCATTTTTTTACAGTTATATTTAACTCACGTTTTTCAAGTTGTCAGTGTATGAGTCTTCTAGAAATCTCACAAGGAGGCAAACAAACGCCTGTTATAAGGTAATGAACATATAGTATATAGTCAGGCTAGTATAAAAGATTGGTTTTGTGCGCATGATTTCTCTTTTCTTTCAAAGAGGGTTTACGTTTTTAATGGTTTCGTTCGTTTGATTGCTTTTTTTTTTTATTAAGCAACTCCTGTGTAGTCAGGAATCCCTTTTTTGCATATCGTAATTACATTCGGATCCTCTTAACTTTATTTGTAGGCGATGCTTTCACATTAAAAGAACTCTTGTTATTGTTATTATTTATGAACAGAAGAGTATTTGTGTATCCCAATAGCATTACTATCATCACCATTATTGTCATTATTGTTCTTAGTATGGTGATCGTTGACTTGAGACAGTGTTCATAACTGTCAGAAGTAAAATTAATATTGACGCTGAAGGTTGATTGGAATTTCCAAGATATATATCAATAAAGAATAACGCTTACTGTTTTTTGAGGCTGCTGTTTGGTTTCTTTTGTTAGAAGCAACTCATGTTGGTGATATAATTCAAACTTAATTTTATTTCGATGTTTTGTAAAGAAATGAAGGCGGAAACTGACGTAAAATCGTATCTTCGCTTCTTTGTATTTATTGAATGACCCTATATACTCTTAGAAGGAAAGAAAGAATTGAAACAGTTATCTACAATATGTTAAGGCCTTGTTTGATTGTGTATTTGTTTTCTTTTTTTTTTTGAATGTGTAAGGTTGCAGGAAATGCAGATTTTAATAGTTGTTAAGGGGAAGTATATAAATCAAAGTTACTTGCCTTTACGTTGTGCTTCTATTCTCATTCCATTGTAACTTTTGTTTGCAATACTTATTGATGAATCCCCTCCATTCTGTTTATTACAACGGATACAACTGTTATACCCTTTCCGGCATACTAACTTTATTTTAAGAGCCACCGTTTCTTCTTATCAAACGAGTATTCCACACAGTCGGGGCCTGGGCAATATGACAACTCTACCACTGTCGCATATGACCCAGAATCCTTGGTTTTATCTGCCACATCTCTGCTGTCATCTGGCAATGCACTGACAATGGAGTTGCTTATTATCTCAATTTTACCCCAATCTGACCCTTCCTTAGTCTCCATTCTACTGAGCATCTTTGATGCCATGTACCTCGATCTCATCAGGTTTTTCGCTTCTTGAACCTCCATCATCCAGTTGCTCATCACAAAAGGCACAAGTGTCACATCTCTTATTTCGCATCGTTGCTGTGTGTTACCTCAGCCACAGTATCCTGTCCTCAACGTAGTAATTGCTTTCCTTTTGTGACATCTACCGGTGTATCTCCTTGATCCCCTCCTCCTAGATAATGCATATATCTAAGTCTATTACTTTTGCATCCTCTGTTGTCTTTTCCTTTAATTAGGGTCTTCACCGTCCTTAGCTTTTTATTTTCCTAGTTGCGACGAATGAATACTAGTCGGATTCACTGTTGCCAAGGCAGTCTGTCATGTGCAGTTGGGATACGTCGTACTGTTTTATGTATTTGCTTGTTTTAATAAGATATTTAATCTTTGTTTCTAAGGAAAATGAGTCAGTGAGGCAAGTAAGGCCATCTTTTTAAACGTGCGGTGAAATGATTTTAAAGAGAATTGTATTCGTTCCTTATAACTGTGAAGATTAAATAGGGATATAAAGAAATTATTCTAGTTAATATCTTAAAGTACTAGGATGCTGTCCCCGTCCCCCTCTCGCTTTCTCACCAGATAAAAAGGAAGTGCAAATAAAGGAGAAAAATTAGTTGCAAATAATGGAGAAGGTTCGCTAATATAGGACGTCAGTTAACATTGTCAGAAAGATTTTATAGTTGCTTTACTCCTGTTTGTGGGCTCCATAATAGCCTATCATAACGTATTTGAAAATTGGTTATCTGTTGTACTATGTCTTTTAAATTTGCGTTGTTGTATGTGTGTCAAGTTGCAGTAGCTTTCAGTTGGTTGTAAATACGTCGACTTAATATGCAAACATTGACAATAATTATCTTTGTATTATTTAATTGACAATAAAAAAATAGGTAAATCCACTGCGTATATATTCAGTATCTGTACTTTTGTCCATCATTGCTGTACTTTGATTACAGTCTTTTATAATGGTGTGATAATTTGGTCGGAAAATGAAACAAATTGACTTTACTTGTGTATGGCTGGTATCCTACTTCCAATTACTTATCCGAAAACATGACAAAATGTTCAGTGCATTCTCATTCTTATTTTTGGGACAGGTTGTAATCAAAATAAAAATGTATCGTTCTCTGGAAAATATTGAAAGTGATAGCATTCAGCTTTTGGTTTGGTAATAAAATCTTTGAGAGTAATTGTTTATTTTCATTTCTTTTGACATGTTTCCAATGGTGCTATATTGCCATATTGGCTTCCTGATGATTTTCTTTGTTTGCCTTTGATGTATTGTTTTATTTTCTTCCTTAGTTTTTGTGAACATTTCTTTCTGTTTTCCTTATTATAGTGGAGTAATTTTTATATGCGATGGATCATGATGTTTAATTTTTACTTTAATCTATTAGCGAAATTAATGTTGATTTTAGAATGCGGTCATATGGAATCAATGAAAAGATGCTAGCGCGAATTTAAGATGTTTTATTGTATGATCATTAAGGGCAATGAAATTAGCAAATAAATGTTCTCATTCAACTTAGGGCTTCTTAAGGAAAAAAGTAAAAACCAAGGAATTTAAAAGAGAAACTAAATTTAAGACCCCACGAATTCTTGATTGCACAATTGAAGGTCTCGCAAGTTCTAGTTTTAAGAGTCGTCCTTACCTGTGATTTCGTGTGGGTGATTGTATTATTTTTGAATGGAGAGGGTAAGGGTGAAACGATTGATAGGTACTCGAGCCATGATTAAGTCTGGATAGCCATGAATAAGAGAGACAAGCTGTAGTGAACGATGTGTCATTACAAAGGGCGACTTGGTGTTGTTAGCGTGAATACATTATTACTTTTAACTTTTTCCTTAAGCTGCTTATTGGATTTTTCCTGTAATGAATATTTTGTTGAATCATGGAGTTACGGTAAATGCGTCATGATGTGTCATTTAAGGACGCTGAGGAAGGTGGGTTACGGCATTTGTTCATTTCATTAGGGAAAAGCCTCTTGTATTTTATATATATATATATATATATATATATATATATATATATATATATATATATATATATATATATATATATATATATACATATATATATATATATATTATATATATATATATATATATATATATATATATATATATATATATATATATATAATGTTACTCGATGTAATTGTGAGGTATGCTTCCTTACATTTATTTTGCCTTTCATTTTTGCTTTGTGTTTTACTACCACATACTGGATGCATGTCATCACCCTGTAAATACATCAGTGAAGATCTCTCATATATACATACACACACACACACATATATATAAGTGTGTGTATGTATTTATGTATGTAAGTATGTATGTATGTATGTATGTATGTATGTATGTATGTATGTGTGTTTGCGCGCGTGTGCGCTTATGCATGGCCCACACGGAAAATCAATTGTACTTCCTCTTCCTAAATGTGATTTCTCTGCGGTAAAATGTCTCTCCAGGCTTATTTATTAATTTATTTATGTATTTTGAATGTTTGTGTGTGCTGCTCCCCATTTGATATTCCTGGTGCATCTCTAGTGTCGATGCAGGTTTTGAACTGGGAAGGAACTTTACCTGCTTTACCTGTTTTCATTGCGGAAGCTGTCTTATCCATACGATCTTAATTAAGTCACTCCTCCCTGTACACCTATGAATAATTAGTCCACTTGAACCATAGAAGCGCTGCTGAGCACTCTTTAAGGCTCTACTGTGTATGTGAACGAGGACACATTTCGAGGAAAAGCTTTTGTTGTCTTGAAATTGAAACTTCCAAGACTTCCAATGTGGTCAGGTACCGTACGTTTATTTTTTATTGTACATATCTTTTTTTTTTTAGACACACACACACACACACATATGTAGTGTCTACATATATCTGTCTGTGGTTGTGTGAGCATGTGTGTGAATTTTAGAATTTTCCTTTCAGATCTGAATGACCTCATATGTCCCAGTGCTTAGCCTTCAGCCTAAGTTGTATATTCTGTTCTCTACTATGTGCATGGCGGTCTGTTAAATTGTTATTTTGTTCAAGGTTATATTTTTATTACTAATCATAAGGTCAGAGAGTTCAGTATTAGTAGAAGAATACCCTAAGGAGGAATAAATATACAATGGCTTTTGCTGCCTTTATGCGCTGTTATTGTTCTTTACATTTACTTGAAAAGTACCCAGAAAACGATGAAGCCAGATAATTTTTTTTTATACGAAGTAAGGGGTGTAAAATCTCTCTCTCTCTCTCTCTCTCTCTCTCTCTCTCTCTCTCTCTCTCTCTCTCTCTCTCTCTCTGTTCCTTTTACTGTACTTCCTTTCATAGTCCCTTTCTTCATCTTACCTTCCACCCTCTCCTAACAATTGATTCATAGTGCAACTGCGAGGTTTTCCTCCATTTCAGCGCTGAACGACCTCATAGGTCCCAGTGCTTGGCCCTTGGCATAAATTCTATATTTAATTCAATTCAATCTCTCTCTCTCTCTCTCTCTCTCTCTCTCTCTCTCTCTCTCTCTCTCTCTCTCTGTGCTATACCCGTCTCCATTGCTGAGAGTTATCTCTCAATATTGTCATCGTCTGCCAGGCCTCACGAAACTAAGGATTGCGAGAATCGAGCAACTTCGCCTTCACCATCAGCACCGGCGTTCATCGGTCTGGGAGAGTTTTCCAATATCGACGAGGCCGATTTTGTTTATCTTGAGATTCGATTTCGCCAAACCATTCGTAATACTGTTCCGTCTCTCTCTCTCTCTCTCTCTCTCTTCTCTCTCTCTCTCTCTCTCTCTCTCTCTCTCTCTCACTCTTACAGTTTGCCGCTGAGGTTTAGAATTGCCAGCGCTTATGATACATTGATGATGGAGCGATTTCTTTTAGCGGTTTGTATTTAATTTTTTCCCTATTTTTCTTAAGGTCCGCAGGCTTCCAGTGTAAAATTTGAGATACTCGATGTAATCGTATTTGTTATCAGTAATTGTAATTTGTTTTTGAAATGTGCACATTATTTTAGTGTGTTCAAAAGATGTGCGTGCCGTTAATTTATACTTTAAAATGAGTGTCTTTATAGAAACGTTTGCTCTAAATTAGTGAATCTTGAAAGTATGTTTCCTCTGTAGTAAACTTAATCACAGCGAACAGCTGAATTTACGTATTTATCCGTTTCTTTGCCGTCACGATTATTTTTCTTGGATGTTAAATTCATTCTCCACGACAGTTGGTCACTCTTACAGATCCGAAATGGTTCGGATCGTATCCTTTCTCACCTCTTCCTTGATGTTGATATGCAGTTTTCAGTTTTCTGAAAAGAAAACTGTTGTGCCGACTTTGTCTATCCGTCCGCACTTTTTTCTGTCCGCACTTTTTCTGTCCGCCCTTAGATCTTGAAAACTACTGAGGCTAGAGGGCTGCAAATTGGTAAGGTGATCATCCACCCTCCAATCGTGAAACATACCAAATTGCAGCCGTTGCCTCAGTAGTTTTTATTTTATTTAAGGTTAAAGTTATCCATAATCGTGCACCTGGCAACGATATAGCCCAGGCCGTGGTTAAAATTTCATGGGCCGCGGCTCATACAGTATTATGCCGAGACCACCGAAAGATCTATTTTCGGTGGCTTTGATTATAAGACTTAAAAAAAAAAAAACTCGATTGAACCGAAGAAACTTCGGCGCATTTTTTACTTATTTTGTGTGTCAGCATGCGTACTTATCCGTGCATAAGACGTTCCGTATGTGATTTTCCAGCTGTTCACGCCCAGTTACTACGTGTAACCATCAGATGAAGTCCTTCAGGGAATTTGTAGTGGTATTCCAACGTGGAGATGACCTCAGTCTATTGGTTTTCTAAAATGACTGCTCCCTAAATAACCTTACCCGGGAATGTTCTTCCGTTTCCAGTGTGAAGGAGTTCCAAGGAAAGGATAGTATAATGACGATAGGCAAAAAAAGGAAAAAAGGGAGAGAGAGAGAGAGAGAGAGAGAGAGAGAGACAGAGAGAGAGAGAGAGAGAGACAGAGAGAAATAATCTTATCTCATGAGAGTCAGAGAGAACAGAATATAATTGCAATCTTACCTTCTCCTACTGTGAGTACAGTTGGTTTAAGGTCTTTAATTTCCTTTTAATATTTTTTAAGTGCTGTCAGTAATGGTTTGGCAGTTTTTTTTTTATTGTGAAATTATCGCATTGTCAGTATTTTATTTGAGATATTCAGTAAAACGATTAGCTTGGAGAATTTTACTGAGAGATGTGAAGCATATGCGTGTTGATGATTGGAGCCATTTAATAGACATCCTACATCACTGAAGAGGATAATCGGTAATTATTTGTGGTGCTGCAAACGCTGATGTATGTGCTAAATGTTCAGTCCATAATTGTACTTTATCTTCGCACGGATACTGAGTTTTTCGTCATGGTTACTCACTCATTGACGGTTCTCCATTCATTATCATCAGTACAAACAGAATTTGTGAATTATTCAGGCATAATGAATCTGCAGTGTTGTGGGGTCTTTGGTTACTATCTCTGCTATGATTATATACATATTAAATGGTTTCTGACTCGCTAGCTACTGACAGACTTATTCAACTCGTGTGCACATATTATTAAGTAATTTATGCTTTGTATATTCAGCGTTTCTAAGGGAACATCGTTCGAGCAGTGCAGTTATTTCATTGAGTACATTTATGACGTTTTTCTAACGAGATGTTTGTGATAATTTTTAGTTTTCTGTAAAAGATGTTTTGTGATAATTTTTTTGTCCGTCTGCACTTTTCTGCCCGCACTCAGATCTTAAAAACTACTGCACTTTGAACATCCACCAAATCGAAAACCCTCTAGCCTCAGAGTTTTTATTTTATTAGTTAAAGTTACCATAATCGTGCGCCTCAACAAGGCCACCACCAGGCCGTGGCTGAAAGCCTAAGGGCCGCGGCTCACTAACGCTGTTATACTAGGTTTTTTTTTTTATTTATTACAAGCTAAAACATTATTAGTTTATTTTCCATTCATTCCTTTATTTTCCATTCATTTTCTTTTTATCCCTCCTCTTTTTATAAGGATTAACGAAAGGGTTGTCGAAATGGAAGAAAGATGAAACAATGCTTAGTTGTTTATGTTCCCGTAGGACTAAAAACTTTAGAATTTTTTGTGTTGGTGTAGGTTTCAAGATATTTTAAATGCAGAAAGTGGTCGAATGCTGCGCAGAATTTAGTATATTTACCGCATGAAGAAAAGTAAAATATCTTTGTACAGCAGGAATATTGGTCAAGATGGAAAAAAGTAGTCTCTGAGGAGAACCCATATCTGTTTGATTTCATGGAAAGAATCTGAACATATCATTTCTTTCTATGAGAAAGTGGGCCAGTCCCTCACATACCATTATTTGTTTGTTTGTATGGGGATTTTTTTTGTCAACATTTTGTTTACCTGTCGTGCGTTGCCCTTGACTACGGCGATGTGTTTGCCTTCCTCCCCGCGGAGGAAATCTTCAACGTCCCTCCTTCTTTATGATGATATTTGTTTGGTATTTCCCCCTGAAAAAGGTTCCTTTGGCTCGCCAAGTTTTTTCGTTTTTTATTTTATTTTTATGACCTGTGTATTTTTTTTTTGGGGGGGGGAGTGTTTTACGTTTCCATGTTTTCGTTCTGTATAAGGTATCTTATATGATTTGTCTTTTAACGTTATTTCTTATTTATTGTTTTTGACAGTTCTCATTTTTTGTTTAAAAGACCTTTGTTTTGTATTTTTAACCTATATTTAATAATTTTAAGGAATGGCCTCTAGAAGCAGCACGTATTTGAATGATCATCCTTTCATCGTAAAGAAATCTCACTCATACTCTGCGTTTTTATCTTACTGACGTTGGATTATGCGCAGTTACAACTACTGTGATAGTGAGAAATTTCATATAGCAATCTGGTTTTCTATGCGTGTACCTTATTTCCTTGGATACTGTAGCTAACTACATAATTTTGCAATGAATGATATCGGCTTCGTAAAGTGGGTTTGAATTTTAGGGGCGTATTATCTTCCCTAACCCCCAGAGTCCGGATTGTGGGAACATTAAGGGTCTAAGCATGAATTTCTGCCGGTAGCTAGCCATCTCATAACTTGTACTAAACAATGGATACTTTTCTGATATGAGCATATTCAATGAGTAAGATTCTCCATGGACAGAGAGAGAGAGAGAGAGAGAGAGAGAGAGAGAGAGAGAGAGAGAGAGAGAGAGAGAGATGCCTTATTGATGTTTTCACAAATTAATTGGTGAATATCGGCTAAATATCCTTTGTGATGTGCTTGGAATTATGGGGTTGCTTCGAGAACCGTTGTTCATTCAGTTTTCAAAGTCAGTTTCCATGCTGGCTTTCTCCTTACTCTGCCTCCCTCTCCCCCCCCCCACCCC
>NC_089752.1:39440576-39478076 GCF_040412425.1 Macrobrachium rosenbergii | reverse complement strand
AACTTTATTTCAAGACTTTTGAATGTCTCTGGGTTTATCATTAATACCCTTTTTAGAAATGATTTTATTATTTGAATATTTTTCAGTCCTTTTGTTTCTCTTTGGTATGTAGTCTGTAATGATAAGGTCAAGCATCTCGATTGCTATCCGGGATTTTGCGTCTGTTATTAACCTTGATATGTGGAAAAGATGCTTCAAGGGAACCGCATGAATTTCAGTTCTCCATTATTATTTATTAAAGAGTGAAGTGTTTGGGCAGTTCTGGTGCCCATTTTTCCCAAGTAATTTAAATAAATCATTATTTGTCAGTCGGGAATGAATTGCAATAATATTACCTCTGACCGCTCTATTTCACGAAGAATATATAAATACTGTAATGGATGGTATTTAGTGATTTAAAATATCAGGGGAACAATACTTTTTTTATAAACTGTGTATATATTTTCTGCTGTATGTTTGCGAATGGAGGATTGTATGTTGTATGTTTAATGAATGCTGTATGTTTATTTGCCGAGATCTTGTTCGGCCCCTAGCTGTAATGCGTGCGTTCCTATAGTCTGTACATTCATGCAACACACGTATTCTCTTTCTTCCATCTTACTTTCCACCTCTCTACTTCCACGTTGATTAGGTAGTGTAACTTCTCGGTTTTCCTCTCTGTTGCACCTGTTCAAACCGTTTGCAGCCAATTTCCAGTTGTAACGAAAAATGACCTAGAGGAATTTATTTCTGGTGATAGAAATTCATTTTCAATTCTTAATGTGGTCTCGAATTGAGGAGCTGTAGGTCCGACTCAGAACCAGTTGGTTCTTGATCCTCTACGTAAAATAAGATTTCAATTTTTCAGGCCAGTTCCTCATTTATTTGAGAGCTGACAATCAGCAGTGTTTTGGTTAAACTTCATATGTTCTTGTTGGTCTCTTTTCTCTCTCTCTCTCTCTCTCTTATTTATCCTCATACAACATAGGAGCATGTTCCCAATCCCACGTCCTCGAGTAAAGAACTGGTAAATGCTTTGGGTATATTTGTTTGGAAGGAAATATAATGCAACACCCTCCAGTTTGGGAATCTCACTGACACCCTGTGATTCACCGAAGACTCAGAATGCCCCCTCCACTGCATAAACTAAAATTGATATGGACAAAACAAAAGTAATTTCAGAACAGGTATTTATTTAAGTTTTCTCTTTGAGTATTTAATATTCTCGTTCTTCCATCTTACTTTCCCACAGCCTGCTTCTAACAATTGATTTTAGTGCAAATCACAAAAAAGCTGAGACTCAAACTCCATTTTATACCTTTCAGATCGTTTGCTTCAATTTCCGTTGCAGGCTTGGTATGACCATCATAGGTCCCACTGTGCTTGGTCCCCTGACCCTTTAAGATACTATAAATGTTTTAATGTCTCAATAAGGGTGAGGAGCTGGAAATTCACTTGACGAGAAGAAGTCGATACCACTGTTTCCTCAGCTTCTTGTGTTTGAAGAACCTTTTAACATGGTGCATCCTATATGTAAAAATGTGTCTTCTTAACAGATAATATATTTTAGGATCTTTATAAAGGAAATACTCCACCAGTATATAATTTCTCTGAAGTATTCGCCATTCCATGACTGTCCTTTTTCTTTGATGATCCACTTAACCATTTGGCTGAAACGACAGAAAAATTCTGTGTAAACATTCAGGAAAAACTTAAAAATACACGATGGCGCACATCATTGCTGATATCAAACCCAACTTTGCAGCCCAAATAAACATTTTTATGATTTGGCTTGCTTCTGTGTAAATTAAGAATTAATCTGATGCTGTAACATGGAGAAAGTCAGCTTCATCCCAATATTTAAGAAATGAACCACAAAACCATGCTTTGTCTTCTCTCTGTTGCTGAGTGTTGTTGGACTTATGATAATATGAAATGGCTATGATATATAGATTTTTGTCAACTGTTAATGTACAGCATTTATATACATGTCTTCTTTCCCCTTTTTATTTCCAGTTCAAAACTTGCCAATTTACGTAAATTTCTTGGTCTTCCCACTGCCTCAAACTATGATGTCTCATTTTTCCTGAGAAATGACTTTCAGGCCTTTAAGATTCTCACTAGTTTGCGATGACAGTCATATGGATTTTTATTCCAGTTTCTTTTAACAAAGGATTCATTTTTTTAATGTATTTAGCTATCCAGGAACATTAAATGAAGGATGCGATTTTCCCTGGCCTCTTGAAGGTTATAGCCCAGATTCGGTCAATCCATCTGATTTCCTCAGAGTCATTAGCCATGGCTGTATCCAACTCCATCACTCATTCTGAAAATACAAGAAATTAAAATGAAAAATAAAAATCAAAACTTAGAATAATGTACTTGGAGATAGGCTATAGCAGAAAACTTCATAACTTTAACATTTGTTCTGTGGAAAGGGGAGGCTCTAATTTCGAAACACCTTTAATATTACACACACAAACACATATATTGAAGCCACTGGGAAAGTTTAAAATGAAACGACAGAGTGCTCAGGTACTTTCGTGTATTTTTAAACACATCTTCAGATTATTATTAAGTTAAAATTACACGAAATTATTTTACTATGTCGTTATTTTAAACTCCCAGTGGCTTAGCTAATAAACATAATCAATGCTTACTTTTGTTTTATTTATTAGTAATATGTATATTATTCTTATTTTTAATATGTATATATATATATATATATAACGATATATATATATATATATTTATATAATTTTAAAAATACACAATGTTTTGTTTATGTTTATGTATGAACAGTATGTATGTATAACATTGTGTGTGTGTGTATATTTGTGTAATTGTTCTTATATCATCGCCTTCCCGAACAACTGAAATTCGTGCTCATTGAATTCCTCATTTTAAAACTTATTTGCCCTCATTTTTTCCCGAGTTGTATGATCGACAATGGTTTAAGATTCCGTTAGTAATCACATAGTAGGCTATTCTCGATTTTCCTTACAGAAATGTATTTTTTTATATGTATGTTCATAATCGTATGTTTAATCAGTTAACTGTGTAGAGAAATTTTTTGGCTGACGTTGGTGGTTAGTTTTATTAATAGTGTTATTATGTTACTATTATTATTATTATGATTTTCAGTCTTGCATTTTAATAAAAACTTTGTTGGGAATTATGAGATTTGAGTTGGTTCTTATTTTTAAATGTGATGAGAAGTTCTTTCGCTGAGTCAACTGGTCAATTGAACTTAGGGAAATCAATTTTAAAAAATAGCAATGTTTTTCATCTTATTTTAGGTAAACGCACCAATAAACAACATTGGTTTTGCATTCTCTGGTCATTTTTTTTATTTGCCCACCGATTACAGCTAAAATGATTAAATCATATAAAAACTCGAACTGGCATTGATTGTCAATATCAACAATGGCTAATAATGCCAATGTTGGTATTCAGTTTAGATTAGCTTTACCGGATGTGATTTATTCTTTTTAATTTATCTTTTGAACATTACAGAAACATAATAGGAGGTTTATGAACTGTTCTTAATGAGATTCTTATTTTCATAAAATTTAAACAGATTTGCAAATTCGTTTTTAGTTGTGGATACAGTAATCGTGGAGTTAATATTTTGTGGGTGGACTGATGTTCACGAAATGTGATGCTTTTCCATTATTGGGGTTTTATTTGAAAGTAAATCATTGTTTATTTTTTTTTCAATGAGGTTTTGTCAATGCTTTTCGTTGTAGCGACCACCATAATCTAGTGCCATTCTTTAACAATGGCCTATTTTTAAAGTGAATACATATTTATATACCAAAATACATACATAAGTTTGCTCATATGAAATTTCATGAAAGGGGAGAAATACTAAAAATGCCGATGTTAGTTATTTGTTTAAAATTACCCAAGACACCACACCCTATTCAACATCAAGAAAAATGAAGTTCAACAGAGCTTTTATTAAGATAATTTAGCCCCATGGCCTTTCTTGAGTCCTAGAAGAACCTGATTATAAAACAATTTGTTTTTTGTTTGTTTGTTTGTTTGTTATTATTGTATGCTGTTTTAACTTTTTTGAGTAAACACCCTAAAGCGGTCAGCTTTATATTCCAGTGAATTCTTTTTTCGTGCTAAGTAAAGCCATGTTTCCATTGTGAAGACTTCTGTGTTTTGCTTATATATATTCACCGAGTTTGTATGAATGCTGATTTTGCAAATAAATATATGAATAAGGATGAATGACTCAGCATAATGGCTCACTTTAAAAAGCTGGAATCACTGTTTTTGAGGATTATTCTTTGCTTTTGTGCAACATAATTCTTTATACACCATCTGCCGTTATTAAATCTCTCACACTTTCTAATCAAAAAAAGGAAAACATTTTCCCCTGTAGGGAGTAAGCTACTTGCAAACCTATTATGTTAAATTAGATATGCTTCTAGTTCAAGTAGTTCATCTGGTTGTTCCCGTATTGTTAATTTTAGTTAATTCGTCTACGATGCTAATATTCATCCAGGAGATTATGTGTAAGCCTTGTTTTGGATCCCTTGCAGTCATGTTTTATGTTTAATTAATGTAGCTCGCTGTATCCCTTGTATTTTTAATCTCCTTATTATTAATCACCTCATATACATTGTTTTCTCCTAAGTCATTAATTCGTGCTACTGGAAATTCATTCCTTCCGTAGCTCTTCATCCCATTTGATTAATCGCACTAGATTTCTGAAGTTCTGATAGTTATCAGGTCCCAGTGTGTGTAAGTTTAGATTCTCAACAGAGGGAAGAAACTGAGATGTGTGAAGAGGAATAAATGATAGTGATGATGATGATAATAACATGAAAAAATGGGAATACATTGCTGATCATAATAAAGGTACTATTGAAGAATAAAAGAACGTACAAGGGAGATAAGTTGCTGAATAGAGATGATTCTTCGAGAAATGACATGATATCAGATTAATTACTTAAAGGCTGAGAGGCGCTGAGTTGATAGAAGATGGTTTCACGGCATTATCTTTCACTTATTTTGCTTGCCTTTGATCTTTTAGCCTCTTCAGCTCTCAGTTGCCGACGCTTTGTCGCTTAATAGGTTATGTAAAGAAGGATATTTGCTCTCTCTCTCTCTCTCTCTCTCTCTCTCTCTCTCTCTCTCTCTCTCTCTCTCTCTCTCTCTCTCTCTCATGTTAGCCCGTTTTCGTCCCCAGAGTTTTAATCACCAGGCCTAAGAACGACACTGTTTCAACAATATGATTTAATTGCGAAGAGGTCTATTATAGCCTTCGTAATAAGTATAGTAATTCGGCAGCTATATTTCGTATGAATTGAGATAGGATTAAATCCTTCTTTAGTTGAAAATCCTCGCTGTAACCTCACGATCGAGTTCTATTGCGGAAGGTATAGCCTCATAGCCTCTTCATGTGCGAGTATTCCCCACCCAGATTCAAGGCTAGTAGTTATAAACCTACACTAAAAATATGACCAAATCGTGAAACTAAAGATATATCCGCGCAAGCATATATTGATTATTATAATTTTCTTTGATCTTTGTTAGGAAAGTGTCGAAAGCATGAGTTGAAAACAAGGATCACTATGAGATACTGGGTTGAAGCCCTGACCTAATAGTTTATTTAGCTGATGATGTTGCCTTGCCTCACATCGCCGTGTTGAGTTTATGTTTAATTTTTGTTAACATTTTCTTCAAAGGACATACGTTCTTTTTCATATTATTCTCTAGAAAATTTGAGACTCTCTTATATTTGAATTTTCTTGGTATGACCGTTCACTTTGTATATAGCTTCTCCAAGTTTTTCCTTTGAAAAAAATCACCGTTAAGCTTCCTCATTATGGCCCAAGGGAGCCGTCTCCTTAACTTCGCTTTGCTCCTTCGCTTTTTGCTTCTCGGTCGCTTTCCTCTCTCTCTTTCCGCATGTCTCATTCCCATAGATTCTAAGCTCCTCAACGCCAGTCCCTTCCTTATCCTAATTCAAGAAAGATGGATTTAGCTCTCACAATATTGTGCTGTTTTATCATTGTACGTTATTTCATTTGGAAACGGCATCATAGAATTATTACTTCTCAGAAGAATTAATATTTTATGCAAATAAATACGTTTGTTGTTAAACTTTTTCAATGGAAAATGATCACAGCTTTTTTATTGCTTTTAGTTATATAAAAATATCGTTTTCTCGAAGAATGTCTGTCTTCCACCGTACATCATTCCTCGTGTAATTTTCAAATTCGTAATTGAAGTAGTTGAATATCGGTAATATAAAATCAAAACTTACCTCGTCATGCAAACAATATATTGACTGCATGAAAATGTAAAACTAGGCAGCATGTTCTACCATGTGAACAGATTGTTTCCAAAAGAGTCGAAGATTTGACTATTATTGAATTGGCCGGTATCCACACGGTTCTTATATAGGATATAAGTGTGCAAGCACCGATTTTGTTAAGATTGATATGCGTACCTTAATTAAATTTCGTTTTGCGCAATGGCAACATGATATGCAATCTGAAATACTGTCTCTTTTTATCTGTCGGGATGCCGTCATAGGATGTTGATGTTAAAGCCGACTGGAATTATTTGAAGAGGAAAATGCACTTGGAAATATGAATTGTTATTTATATTATAGTGACGAGAAATTTTGCTCTCGCGTTTTGTCAGAGGACTCAATAATAGCATGCTGGCAATTACATTAATTTAGACTTTTTCAGTACTGGATTTTTGTTTATTTCTTTATTATCGTCATTGCGAAATGATAAATTTTATTTCATCCATTACTTTTATTGGATTATTCGGTACTGATATATTGATAATTGTAAAAAGATTTAATTTCTGGACGTTTGCTTCACAGAATATATTGAAGTTTGTTTAGAATATTAGAATGGTGAATGTGCTATGTAAACAGTTTCAGTGTTAAATACATTCTGTTTTAATTTAAATGAAAATTTCACCCCGAAAAGTGAGAGGTGTAGTTTGCATACAAAAAAGTCCAGTATTATTATTACTGAATACTTGGCGATGGAATGTTTGTAAATGATAAAAAGGATTCTACAATATTCAGGAGCCATGTCGTGTTATGGAGGCGTGTTGTGTTTGGCATGTGAATATTCCCCTAACTGTAGCCAATCGTATGGAATTTATGAAAAGCTGCTTAATGATTGGGATAAGGAATTCACAGCATCTCTTCTTTAATACTTTTATATGTAATAAATTTCTTTTGTTTTCCGAAACATTACAGTTATTTGTTCTCCTTTTCACTTTATTTTTGCGTCATAACGCGCCTTTTGAGCGACCCCATGACATTTAAAGGCAGGGTCGGTCTCATACATTGAATGGCATTTGGTTCGTGTTTGATAGAGTGGCATGTACACATTCTGTTGACTGCCTCATCCTATGCGTTTTAGGCAGGTTCTGCCTTGTGTTTCGATCTTTGAAAGCTGCTACCGTAGATGGTAGCCTAAATCCACCCTTGGTAAGAATTCCAAAATGGGGGGAGAGAGAGAGAGAGAGAGAGAGAGAGAGAGAGAGAGAGAGAGAGAGAGAGAGAGAGAGAGAGAGAGGAGAATGTATAACAATGACTCAGGGTACGAATTTTGTTAGTTACTCTTTTTAATTATTGTCACAAAACTTTGCTCACGTTGTTTTTAGACATTCAAAGCTCGTAAGTAAGCATTAGAAATAGTAGCTTTTAGGTTGCATGTGATGTGCTCTTATTCAATGGTTACCCCGCTTTTTCAGCCCTTTCATACATTTGGTGTTACAGTTCACAGATTTCATGAACAGTACTAAAAAGAACCGTCGTCATTGTTTTGTTTTAGCTTATATTGATTATGTTGTTGTTGGTGCTCTTTAATTATTGGTTTTTGAATTTTCAAAGTCTTGAATACTACAGAAGACTGGTCAAAAAGCTGATATCAGTCAGATCTGTAGTCTAATACAGGAAAATAATATGTGATCTTTCCTTTCTGTGGAAGCTTGGCCAGATAAATCCATGAGCGTTTGTCTTTTTCTGTAAAAAAACTAATAATAATAATAATAATAATAATAATAATAATAATAATAATAATAATAATAATAATAATAATAATAATAATAATAATAAACATTCTAGAATTCTGTTTCAACGGGGTTTTTCAGTAGTGTTCAATATTTTTGTTTGGATCATACTAGATACATAGTGTACTTAAGAGTAATTGCAAGCTTATCTAAAAATACAAGTTTTGCACTTTTGAATACTGAATTACATTACCGATACCTCTAATTATTAGTTTGTAAAAGTGTTCATATATTTTTATCGGTAAAATAATAAACCCTTTAATTTATATTGTAATGGTGTATACGAAATATAACATGTATTGTGAGGTCGCTAGTATACCAAATGAAATCAGAAGGATGGAGTCTGCATAAAAATGAATTTGTTTGAAGTTCCCCGAATTTTCTTGTAATAAAGAAATACAACGGAGGCCCTGGCTGTCAAGAGGGACGAAAGCTGGGCATGGTGTTGGAAATTTGGTAAGTCAGGATGGAAATGGCTCCGCAAATATTAATACGCGTGTTGGAGAGCAATTCTGATCATCCGATTCCATGATTTAGCTTAAACATTCGTATTCGATCATTTATTCCAGGTGCCTGTTTCCCTTTATATTTATGCTTCTAAAATGTATTTGTCTTTATTAGCCTTATGCTTTCGCCTGGAGGACGCTATGCTTATTATATATTTAATAATATCCCTCTTTATAATCCGTGTGCTATAATTTATAGCATGTTTATATATTGGTCGGTAAAATCACTCAACAATTCAGTCCTCAAGATTCCATTTATATAACTATATATGCATATTTTTTGTAACGAAACAGCACGATCGGATGTAGGTATGCGATTCCATCATCACCGGTTCTCGTCGTTAGGGGAAGAAATGTCAGAAGTAATTAAATCCTTTAAAAGTGCGGTGTTAAAATATTTTATAACTTTCAACCATGGTACGTAAGGCGATGTATATTATTCAGAATATTCCTAAAACTGGAATTCCCGCTATTTTGATTCCTGCCAAATATGCCGTTCACCATCTTTATGATGGTCCTATCACATTAGCAGAATGGCTTCTTTTTTTGGCTGAGGGGCAAGTTTATGAAAATGAAAGAATGAAGGGCATATTTTATTGGTTGAGGGGCACATTATATGAAAATGAATGCTTGAAACCGAAGCATCGACGTATACATATTCATTCATCATTGTGATCCTTTGTCGATGGTGTATGAGAAAATTTGTGGCATTTTTATATTTTGCCTAATGAATTTAACCTTGTGCTCATCAGAAAGATGCCCATTCCCTTTTCAGATTTTTTTATGCTTGTAATGATAGTAACTTGGTCATGTTCCATTCCCTTTATTTCACACCCCACACACACACACACACACACACACACACACACACACACACACACACACAGACACCCCTTGCACCCTTCATTCACACGCCTCATCCACCTAAGCATTGGAAAATCCTTATGGTTGGAATTGGTTCAGATGGGAGGGAATGCATAGCCTTTGTGGGTTAAACGATCTTTCTCATACATTCTCGTATATCAACGAATATGCATATAAGAGTAAAATTTAAATTCAGCCAGGCCATGTGGGACCCTGAGCGGGTTGGGAATTGGATTTCCGATGTTTCTCATATTTTCTTGCCTTTGGCACTAACATTTTGAGCGATATTGTCTATCGTCTGGCACTCATTTTGAGCGATTTGTCATCGTCATTTTTCGTTTTGTAATTATTAGAAGTGGCAATTGTCTAGCGTGATTTTGTGTGTATCGGTATCAGGTGCTTACTGAAAAGGTGGTCAAATCCTATTTTGTGTAATACGAGTTCGAGCTTGCGCGTTCCCTCATTCACGTACAAAACATACATATGCACATGCTATAATGCCAATTGTAGCGAAATTATGACGCTGAATATAGAAGAGGACATAGGAACTGTATGCAAGATGAAGGTCCCGAGCGATTTCGTATTATTGTAAAACATCCAGGTATATATAACATGTGTTGGCCGATGAAAATGACTAGTGTTTGTGGAATCCTTTGGCTTCTAGGTACTGTAGGTTAGAATTGAGTTTTATAAGAATTTGCTGTTAGCGGAATGAATGGTAAAGGGGAACCCGTCATTATTTTATTTGTCTCTGAGGCGCTGTGATTGAAGTCTGCGATGGAGCAAGATAGTCTGGATACTGTAATTTATGCTAAGATATTTTAAATTCTTAAAAAAAAAGTTTAAAAGTCCACCATTATATCTCCTATGCTTTAATGAGGTTAGTTCTCAAACTGATATCTTCAGTTATGATTGAATAATAGAGCAGCACCGTTATATCTCAGCATTGAAAACTACTGTTGAGATTAAGCACTTGGGTCAGTATATTCAAACTGAAACACCTGTCAGCTTATATATTGAATAATAGAACATCACAGTAGAAATTGTTGTTTATATCTTCAAGCTTTCAGCATTGAAGACTACATTGTGTGTAATTTGACTTCTATATATATTGCCATATATATATATATATATATATATATATATATATATATATATATATATATATATATATATATATATATATATATATATATATATATATATATATATAATATGCATAATTATTATGTATATATGCATAATTATTTTAGCTTTCTTCAGAGTGAGTATATTTATAAATAATTTACATTATATTGTGTGTAATTTGACTTTCTTTCTTGTGTGTGTATTGTACATGGCTATCTATATCGTTACTATTTTGTTCATGTTTGCATCTGTGATTACAAATTATTGGTAATCCTTGGATATTATTTCAGATAAATTTTACTCAAATTATCAAACATTCATAATACTTTGATAATTGCTCGACACATTTCATGGAAATACGTTGAGGAGAGAAAAGTAGCTCTTGATCTTCAGTATAGTCACGAGATTTGACACCGTGAATTTGTCGTTGGAAAATACACGAAATCCTAAGGGAGAATTTAGCCCTGCTGGTCTGGCAGAAACGCTGAGATTTATTAGTCTTAGGATCAGTTTCCAGAATCTTTGGTGAAGCAAATGGTGAGACATTTGACTCAGCTTGGATGGTGATACCTCACAAGGAGAGAGATTAACGGTAATACCTCACAAGGTGATTCGTTAAAGCATGAGGGCGACTAATGGGAATGATGAACGTTCAGTCTACATAGTGAACTTTTTCTTTGCATTTGTACTATCGCCTTCAGTCTTGATCAGTCACTTGGAGCCATCATACATCATCTTAATAACTTGCGTATATGAGACACCAAGCTCGCATTGTATATTTAAATTTTGTAGCTCTTCACTGGTCTTCGAGCAGTTCGAGCCATGAATTTCCTATATTGGGTGTAGTTAAAAAGCTATGTTAACCGTACTGAACTTAGTTAAAGTGCTCGTTTATGAAAATATATTCTGGTTCATTTGTGTCGATTAAAGGGGTTCTTGCTAAACAAACACAAAAGATATTTTTTTCCCTTGATTTCCTCTTCTTTCAGCGTAACAACTTCCCTCCTTTCTATCCTCAGGATTAATGAATATCGTGTCGAAAGGGGATACGAGGAAATAAAGGTGATCTTTACATGGTGTCGTTTGTTTTTGTTGTGGTTTTCAAAAACTTATTTTCATGTAAAAGATTTCGGAGTGCAGTGTCTTTTATGGATGATATTTTTAAAAACTTTAATTTGGGAGTTTTGAGAGTACCTTTCTAACCCTTGTGACAAAATGTCATCCGGCAGTGTATTGTTATTTTGAAAAACTTCCCCTCTCCCTTTTTAATTTTGATTTTTATTAAAGATTTCCCATTATTCTTCAGTTCACGTAACCCATTTTTTTCATGTGATTTGAATCAAGCAATCTATGTAAATGCGCTTTCATCGGAGTGAATATAGTCAATACTGTGGGCGGTATAGGAAATGCTTTTTCGCCTATTTTGAAAAGAGAAACAGTGCTCTCTCTCTCTCTCTCTCTCTCTCTCTCTCTCTCTCTCTCTCTCTCTCTCTCTCTCTCTGCCATAAATACACTCACACTGTAGTGTTGTGGATGTATTATGTTTTTGCATTAGAAATATTCTTCAGTGAAAGAACGTTTTCTTTCTGTATTTCGAGGATGACGAAGTCCACTCACGTTGCCACGAAAGAGGTGGAGTATTCAGTGTCAATGAAGAAAATGTAGGTTCTAAAAAACAAGAAAGAAAACGAAACCAAACGAAATCGTCTTTGCTTTGACAGATTCCGTTTTCTTTTCCCTTTTATGTATTAAATTTGTAGCCGTTCATGCCCATTCTCTTTGCATCGAGAAAATGGCACTTAAAGTCGACGAACTTCAACCGCCAGCAAATTTAACAGTTCCTTCTTTTAGCGTCGTTTCTTTTTTTCTTATTGCTTAGGTTCTGATATCGTCACGGCTAAACTTTCGGTGATCATTTTAGTAGGGTCTTTTAATTTTTATTTTATGGACCAGTAGAAACCAGAACGCATGTACTTAGAAAAACACTTTAAAAAATTTGTCTATAATTGCTTCCAGCATCCCTCCTCTCTGCTACTGGAACTGTTTCTCAGTTTCATGTGATGGGATTCATTTCTCTCCATTTTTATCTTAAGAATTCAAGTTTGTGTCAGTTTTATCAAAACGTTCATACATTTAATGTGATACAAGCATACCAAGAAAAATAACGTCAGCTTAATTAAAAAGTGTCGAAAGATATCGTATTAGTTTCTCGTAACATTTTCGGTAAGGGAAGTCGCCAATTCCTGTTTCATGCTTAGTTTTCATCACTATACATTCATTTGTCTTATTTATTCCTTATCGTTTGTTAATATTTATCACTGTTAACTGCATTACACTTTAGCGATAGTCGTTATCATTCTCTTCCAGGGAAAAGGGATTATATCAGTTCCTTTTAAACATTTTTCGTGTAACATCGGGTACGAACTGTTTATTGTCTGTGATACGTAAGAATGTTTGATCCCTCATTACTTATATATGGTTCCTATAGCATATTTGTTTTTTATCTTCATGCTTTTACTTCGTATAATTATAATTCTCTAGCATCCCTTGCTACCTTCTAGGTGTATTTTATACCTCTTTTTGCAATCCATTTCTTTTTTTCGATGTCAATATTTTAGGAAATATTGACAGTTTTATATACATACATATATGTATGTATTTATGTATATATATATATAACCTATATGTATATATGTGCTATATATATGTGTATTTATATATACATATATATATATATATATATATATATATATATATATATATATATATATATATATATATATATATATATATATATATATATAATTTTCTTATCAGCCTGTCTTCTGTCTCTCTATACCCCAAGCTGAAGCTGGTTTGCAGGTCGCGGATATTACAAGTATCTCGGACTCATTAAGATGCTTCTCCTAATTCGATGTATGGCTTGTATGGCTGTTATATTTTGTTTCCACCTTTAAAATGGAACATTGCCTCGTCCTTGGTCACAGTTTCACTTTTCTCTGCCAGTAGGGGTTGTCATGGTTTAACTATTTCTTCTTTCAGTGATTCATTTCCATTACTTCTTGCCTTATCAGAGTATTTTGTTTTCCCTTGTCAGAGTTTTTTTTTTCACTCCATTTTCTTCTGGTCCATGTTTTGGACCCCCAATATAATTCGAATGAAGTACCCACCCCGTAATTGCTTGCCATCCACACCGGTCCATCATTTCCCTACTGACATGAGTATGGCCTCGTTCGAACTCATTTTTTCCGCTCCTGTGTGACCCTTGAGGCTATTGAAACGCATTCTACATATGGGAAGTCTTTCATACACCTTCTCCTCCTATTTTGACATGAGCCCTTTTCCTTCTTTGTCTTCCTGTCGAATGTACTTCTGGCCCTTTTACTGTTCAAGTATCTCTTGTAATGATATTGCTAAAGACCTCAGTTGAACAAAGGCTAAGTTAACAAGTAGTTGAAATTCAGTAGATATTTTCTCTCTCTCTCTCTCTCTCTCTCTCTCTCTCTCTCTCTCTCTCTCTCTCTCTCTCTCTCTCTCTCTCTCTCTCTCTCTCTCTCTCTCTCTAAATGTGTGCGCTCCATGCTAAGATATTGAAACATTATTTCAGTTATGTATAACAATACATTTGTGGCGATCAGGTTGAGGGGTACCGGAACCCCTCCAATTGTAAAGGATAATTTTTTTAACATTACATTTGACATCTTTGCGGGTCCTTGGGGCTAGGATTCTCATCCTTATATATTTTCCAGGAACTGGAATGCTCTACCATTCTGTTGTCGCCTTTAATATGGGGGATAGGTTCACTGTAAGTCCATAGTTCAAGCAGAAAAAAATGTGCAAACCTTAATAAATTCCATATCTGTAAAGGAAGTGTTTTTCTTCTCCATAAATCTTTGACAATTTCTGGTGCTTTGTTTCCAAATAGGAGACTTCACTGCATATTCATGTTATCAGAAGGTCTGAATTCATTTACATAATTCACTTGTGAAATTGTTCCTCGGCCCTCAAAACAGCTGTTTGGCCCGTTCGATAGTTTTAGCGTTTTTCGTGTTCTCTTCTAAGGTTTCACAATGCTTTTCATGTAGTTTCTTTTTTTGTATGTATACCCATAGTTAAGTCGATGTTTATCTTCTTAAGCATTACACATTAAAGTATTTCTCCTTCGGTTTCGGTATGCTTGTTGCATACTAAGATCCGAACTTAGGCTCGTGTCTCTCCCATTCCAGTGCCGAAGGGCTGTAAAGTGGGTAAGCATTGGCCATTCCGGGAGAGAGTCCATCATACACCGTTTACGTCATTGCATTGGGTACTAGAGCAAAGGACGTCTCCTTATGTCACTGACCTTTTCTTTATTTTTTGCGTTTGTCGGCATAAATCTTTTGCTTTCGTCTATTCTTTATCGTTTCTCAGGTCTCATTACACACACACACACACACACACACACATATATATATATATATATGACTATTTATCACATCACATATACAGTCAGAAAGCTACAAACGTCCTTTAATATCATTCACTTACCTCGGAAGTAATATATTTTCATATATGTTACCGATAGTTGATAATAAGTCCACCGTCCCGTGGGGTCGAACCAGCGACGGACGAGGAATCAGGACTACAGTGACACACTAACCAGTCGGCCACAAGAGATATATGAATACCATCTCCCATCAACCCACCCGTAACTAGACGATATCCACCCACCTCTGCCATGTTGACCGTAGTAGTGCGTTTGTCGCACGTTATTATGATATTTATCACATCACCGTGATTCATATACAATCATACAAACGTCCTTTAATATCCATTCATACCTAAGTAATATATTTTCATATATGTTACCGATTGATAATATCCACCGTCCCGTGGGTCGAACCAGCGACGGACGAGGAATCAGGACTACAGTGACACACTAACCAGTCGGCCACAAGAGAGGGTATAAGTGAATACCATCTCCCATCAACCCACCCGTCGAACTCAGGTGTTTTGCGTTTGGAGACGATATCCACCCACCTCTGCCATGTTGACCGTGTAGTGCATTTGTCGTAGACATATTATGACTATTTATCACATCACCGTGATTCATATACAATCAGAAAGCTAGTCCTTTAATATCATTTGAGCCAGGAGTTTTTCTCCCAATCTCAGTCGGCCACAAGAGTGATAAAAACCCACCCGTCGTTTGTTTTGCCTAACCACCTCTCCATGTTGACTCTCTCTCTATTTATCTCTCTCTCTCTCTCTCTCTCTCTCTAATATCTTTTTTGAGGTTGATAATAAGTCCACCGTCCCGTGGTCGAACCAGCACGGACTGAATCTGCTACAGTGACACACTAACCAGTAATTTCCACTAATAGCAAACGCACTACACGGTCAACATGGCAGAGGTCAATCGGCCACCTAGTTAGTTTGAAGAGATGGTATTTTTACTTATCCTCTTCTCCGACTTTAGTGTGTCCTTCCTCATTTTCCTCCTGGTATAAGTATTATTATCAACTAAAAATTCTGAATAACATTACTTCCGAGGTAGAGTGTTAATCCATTGTTAATCACGGTAAAATAGATTATGGCGATGGATGCTCACGGTCAACATGGCAGAGGTGGGTGGATATCGTCTCCAAACGCAAAACACCTGAGTTCGATGGGAGATGGTATTCACTTATACCCTCTCTTGTGGCCGACTGGTTAGTGTGTCACTGTAGTCCTGATTCCTCGTCCGTTGCTGGTTCGACCCCACGGGACTGTGGACTTATTATCAACTAAAATTCCCCTTCGGTAACATATATGAAAATATATTACTTCCGAGGTAGAGTGAATTGATATTAAAGGACGTTTGTAGCTTTCTTGATTATATATATATATATATATATATAAATATATATAATATATAATGGTTATATAAACACATATGGGTGTGTGTATGCCTTTTGTATACACATGAGCCAGGGAGTTTTTCTCCCAATCTCAGATGTTAGAAAGGTTTGTCCTAACCTCTTCTTTTTTGAGGAGAATTCTGCTTTCTAACTTCCATTCAGGTCAAACCTCAAGGCCAATATTTAGTTTGAAGACAGGAATTTTACTCCTCCTCCTCCTCCTCTTCTCACTTCTCCTTCTCATATTCCCCCTTATAAATGTGTGCGACTAAATAACAATTAATCCACTTATTAAAATAGATTATGATGATTGATGCTCCGCATACTTGAAATGGGTAGGAATTAGAAAGTGGTCCATTTCCTGGATGAATTTACTGTAACTGTTTGAAATTAATGTTATAAATAAAGATATTTTTATGCGTGGATGGAATGGACAGAATTGTTACTTTATTTTCCATTTTGAATCACATTCGTTTATCCTTCCACCTCTTCCTTAAGTTCACCATCGGTGATATAACTTGAATTGTGCTGAAAATTACAAATAACTCCCCTGTGGTTTATCCTGCTGTTGAATGTTGTTCGTTATATGCTATTAAATCCTCGGCTTGCTAAAGGTATATTTAATCAACTGATTACATCAGTTTTGCATAGTATGTATGGTTACTGTCTTGAATAATAACTTCAAGTTGTTTATTATCCGTTATTTATTTTGGAGGTTTCTGATATCTAATCTTAACAACAATTCAAATGCCAATGTCCTGGCACTTACCGATGTATATTTTTATCCAGTAAAGTTTTCATGTTTTTTTTTACATCCTACGTATCAGTGTCATATATTTATGTGTGAAGTTTAGTTTCACAAAAGAATCAATGTCTTACATTCTTTTCTCAATATCATACATGGCTACTTGAATGCTGCATTTCATGCACATAAATGCATGGGTAAACATGTATTGCTTTTCATTGGGCAAAACGTTATGCAAATATCATACCTCGTCGCAAGGGGCAAAAAAAAAAAAAAATAAACAAATAAAAAATGCGCCGATGTTTCTTCAGCGTAATCGAGTTTTCCGTACAGCGTATAATCAAGGCCACCGTCAATAGATCTATCTTTCAGTGGGCTCGGTATAATGCTGTATGAGCCGCGGCCCATGAATATTTATCCACGGCCCGGTAGGGGCATGCCCTAAATCGTTGCTAGATGCACGATTATGGCTAACTTTAACCTTAAAAATATAAAAATTACTGACACTTGAAGGCGGCAATTTGGTATGTTTGGATGATCAACATACCAATTTGCAGTCCTCTAGCCTCAGTAGTTAAGATCTGAGGGCGGACGGACAGACAAAGCCGGCACAATAGTTTTCTTTCACAGAAAACTAAAAATGTGAAAAATGTAAATACGAAATACGAAAAAAGGAAAGAATGCAGCCTGCCAGAGAATTTGCCTTCAGTACATGGAGCGGAATTTTTATTAAAACGGTTAGGCCAATAACACAAACAACTATTTATTACACTCTTTCAGCATAAATGTCATAGAATCAGTAGTTAATATTAGTTTTTTGGTAATAAATAGGGCGTGTTGGTTAGAAATCATACATGAGGTGTGATACTGAATGTCCCGATTGCTCTATTGTAATTAAACTAAAGCGACAATTCTCATAGTCGCCCTTTTTATTTGACTTATTCTGTATAGTAGTTATTATAAATTATTTTTGGTTGTCATTGTGAATGTGTTTCGTGATTCGTTTTGTCACTGGGCAGCCTTTGATATCCTTTATAAGTATTGTTTGTTAGTTGTGAACAGTAAATAAGCTTATAGCTTTAAAGCTGTTGTTTACATGATTCTGATTACCGATTGAGTCATGATATCATAGAAAGCTCGTCGAGAGAGAGAGAGAGAGAGAGAGAGAGAGAGAGAGAGAGAGAGAGAGAGAGAGAGAGAGAGAGAGAGATGTAGCGTTATTCTTACAGAGACGAGACGAAATACAGTTGCAGATTAAGTTGGCCTTGCACACCAGCATGGCCTATTGCTCTTGAATCAGCCTATTATGGATGAAATACATGAGAATTTTATTTATTCCGGTCATACTATGGCTATATGGCATAGAATTTGGCATAACATAATTCTTTATCTGGTCTTTCCCGACCGTTCTTTACTGCCGTCGGTGCTCGTGTTTGGTGTCTTATCTTTCTTTTTAGTTTACTTTTGCAACAAAACGAAGTAACAATGGATGGGCATCACGCGAAAACGATGTTCTTTGCGTCTCATAACGTTGAAGGTACATTTTCAACATTTGTTACATACCCCCCCCCCCCCCCCTAAAACGCTGATTTAAAATTATTAAAATTTTTATGTATCCGTTTTTAATATTATGAAGGTTAAGTAGACCGTTCATAAACTGTGTATACACTTAGGGAGTATCAGTGGATAATAGCCACAGCAAAATTGTATAAAAGCTAATCACTTACTTAAGCTATGGAAGAGGGGTGTGGTTTCTGGACCCATTTAGCTTACGGTGACTAGCAGTGAAAACTGTAGCCAATGTAGTCATAAGTTGAGTGTTCGCTGTAAGCAATATGGATTTTTTTTTTTTTTGTAAAGAAATGCGTAGATTATTTAAGTTTTTCAAAGATACCTAAATTATTTTCGTTGCATTGTTCCTTTTTCTGTCATTAATTGTACCCTTATTCGTCATAGCAAGAATTCTTCTGCATTGTGTCACGGCAGTTCGGAACCGATATCTCTCATTTAACTCTCCACCATTATCATTATCAATTTTTACTGTCACCTCCATCCTCTTTCTTGATTATAGCTAGCAGCAGCATTACCGTCATTAACCCCTTGGCATTATACTTTATCCGACAGTCTGTCTCGGAGCACTGCTTTCATTACCACCATTCCAGGTAATTATTACGAACAAGGCACACAGCGTTCCCAAATTATATTTAATAACTAGAGCTCAACTCGAGCATTGGCGCTGATGCACAAACACCAAGGAGATGGGAGAGAGGGGGAGGAGGAGAAGGAGGTAAAAGGAAGCATCAGTCTTCTTTACTTCTATTACTAACAAATTATTTATTTTAAAAGTGTCTGTAAATTGATTCTGACTTGAATAAACTCAGGAACGAATAATTGTCAGTTTTTTTATAACGAGACGGAAAAGCATGATATTCTTGGCTGTAAGAATTTGCCGTTTACAAAGGACACCAGCTGTCGTATGAAACATGCCCTAAAATTTGTTTGACGGCACACTCAGTGCCCGTTATTGAAAAGGTGCCACACCACTGAAGTGTCACCCAGATCTGAGGGACACTTCCTCAATTGCTAAGTACATCCAATCAACCCAAATAGACGCCCTTACCTACCAGAGCCATGGCGACAGAACATTACAGAGCCTTCATGGATCTGAGGAAGGAGGCAGGTCTCATGGGACCAGAACTCGCCAAGTGGGTCAAGGAACAGATGGATGACTTGGCCAAGCACATGGAAGGAAAAGCTAAGGCAGCCTTCCACTCACTGGAGAAGAGCCAAAGAGGCGATATGGTAGAAGTTCGTTGGGTCATAACAAAACCCTACAAAATAACCACAGAGAAATGGAGACAGTGATTCCGAGGTCTTGCCAAAGAAGTCGGCTGGTAACTGGACTGAATGGGCCTGTCACAAGACCCTGTCTGGTACCCTCTGGTTCGATTCCTGCTGTGCACTACATTTGAGGACCTATTCAATCGGACCATGCTGGAGGATCTTTTCCAATATGTGTTTGGGCCCCTTGCTGTGTATCTCAGTGATAAGCAGCCACCACACTTATGGAAGCCTGCCGTATGGCCGATTCGTGGGAAACCTATGACCAGTCCCACAGCACATCTCAGCGGCACATAGCACCACCTGGGTACCTCTCAGGCTTGACTCGCCCAAAGAACGGAATGCCTAGCAAGCCTACGTACTCCCACTGTAAGAAGTTGGGGCACACTGAATCAGATTGCCACTACCAAGTTGGGCAACAATGAGCAGCCTTCTATTAACAATCAGAACTCCTTTAACTCCTTTCCCTCTACGTCCACTCAACCCTCTCCACCAACAGTCACTGCAGGTCGCTGAGTCCCCACAAAAGGCTCTTGCCAATCCTGTGGTACTGCCGCCACTATAGTGCTGGACATCTGGTAAGCCCAAATCATGTCCCAGCCACCAAGTTCATCAACTTAATTAGCACCTCATTCTTTGCGGCTGGGCCGCGGAAGAAACTTCACCCTGAGAGGATGGATACCCAGTTCATCTCGTTGGCACCTCTTAATGGCTGTAGCCTGCCCGTGGCCCTATTGGTCACGGTAGACACTGCAGCCGACGTTAGCCTGATTTCCAGGGCCCAAGTGCCAGCCAGTGCCACAGTTGATGAGCAAACTCGGTGAGAGATGAAATGGATAGAGGGACACGCCAAAATTGTTCCCACAGTCAAGATCTAGGTCATGACACCTTGGGGCACGCTACCTCACCGCCTTGGCATGGTGAGTGGAATTAGGCCCGGAGTGGATTTCCTGTTGGGCAGGGACCTCCTCTGGGGAAGCCTTTTTCCAACGCCACTTCGCAGCTACGCTACCATCCTCCATGGAGGCCCTGACTGTAAGATCACCAAATCAAGGCACAGCCACTTTGACTGGCATGCCACCAGAAGAGGAACCACCTTCCGCCCACCGAAGAGGTCAGTGGAAGGGGCACATGCAAAACATTTCTGCAATATTTGGTGGCTTCCTTACGTTATGAGCTCCAGAAAATACGTTCATGTTCACAATTTTTTTTTTTTACTTACCTTGAACTATCTGCTCATTCCGACATGAATTTTGTTCGGTAATACTGGTCAAGTATCTATGCACTATGCGTTCCGCAGGACAAAATACCTACAGATGGAGCCATTTTACCAAAATTTCCACTTTCACAATTTTCGTTTTGTTTTTTAGACGCTCTCACTTTGTTGTTTTTATTAGGTTCTTATTCTTTCGACATTAGGCTGAACAGGCTACGTGCTTTCCAGTTGTGATGATCCTGCCCCTGTCATTTCCATAAAGGCTTTTATTTTCATCCTTTCAGGTACCAATAGAGGCATCTTTTTTTTATTTTATTCTTAGGCGTTGTTACTACTATGTACTGTACATCATTCAGTTTCCCTTCCTATGCTTCACTAATTATCAAAAGAACTTATGGTTAGTGTCATAATGAACCTTGAAGCTTCAAAGACAAGGTGACAAACAGGCAGGTTCGTGGAAATGCACAAAAGTGGGGTTTGCGGCTTCTGTAAACTCAATGATTGATATTGTGAATTAACTGATAAAAAGTTTCGCGTCTTTGATTTGGTAAAAGCTCTTTAATCTGGCTCACGCATTTCTCTATTTCAAATAAATGCTGTCTTGTGACGGAAGCATCAGAAAGAGATGAGCTACTCACCAAAAAAAAAAAAAAAAAAATGAAATTGAAAGTCGGAGGAGGACAGTGTACAATCCGAGGGTTTCAAGACTCACTAAGTAAGTCCAGCCACTGAAATTTCTAGGAATTGTTTGAAACGGCAGCAGTATTTCGAAGCCATCCTCTTCCATCCGCTAAGTTTATGCAAGACTTTTCGGACGCAAATAATATAATAATGATAATAACCATTATTATTATTATTATTATTATTATTATTATTATTATTATTATTATTATTATTATTATTATTATTATTATTATTTAAGGGGCCAGCGTCACGGTCAAGACAGTGCTGAATTATGATTGGTCGCTAGGGGATTATCGTCCTTGAGCGGAATATTCTTTCGTACATCGATGGTCGGTGCTCTCTTGTGTGCGAGTTCTGGAGTACGTGAAGGAAGAGCATAATGGTACTGAGAGGATCGCTGCTCGCATATCACCAGAAATGCAGGTGAGCATCGCCCTTCGAAAAGACGTCGGAAGGAAGGTCTCTGCGTGGCATCTAGACCAGGTTTCTCTCTCCCGATTTGTAAGGCTTCCAGGAGGTAATCTTCCACTTACAATATATATATATATATATATATATATATATATATATATATATATATATATATATATATATATATATATATATATATATATATATATATATATATATATATATATATATATATATATATATATATATATATATATGTATATATATATATATATATATATATATATATATATATATATATAGATATATATAGATATATATAGATATATATAGATATATATATATATATATATATATATATATATATATATATATATATATATATATATATATATATATATATATATATATATATATATATATATATATATATATATATATATATATATATATATATATATATATATATATATATATATATATAGAAAGTTTGTGTCTTTATGTTTCTCTCTCTCATACTTGCAAACGGCTGAACCTAACTGGTTGCAGTCATAGTTTTCAGTATAATCTTTAGTTATTAATTCCCAGACTCTTGTTGTCTTATTTTCTAATTTCCCCTCCATTTTATTTGAATCCGTTCAGGTATTTTACTAAGGTAATTTTTATCAACCCAAGGGGAAAACGATTTGTCCATTCTATTTCTCGGTTTCAACTAAATATCGTTAAAATCTGCAGCAACCGCTCTCTCTGTATTTGAGTGTGTGTGTGTGTCGTTAAAATCTGCAACCATCTCTCTCTCTTTACTTGAGTGTGTGTGTGTTTGTAAATGTACTCGTATATTGCTTTTATATTATTCATGATAATATACAAACATGTCACAGACTGAAGTAATTTTACTTTCTTCTTTTACTTCTCTTTTGCCGAAAAAAGAAGACTTCGTTGTTGCTGGCGATCTGAAATTTTGAGGTCGTCTAATGCGATTCTCTTTGGGAAAATCTGGCCAAGGATTGTGCACTGTTCGCTCGTTTTGTCCGGAGACTATCTGACCTTTTTATTTTTTTCTGCTTAATTAGTATTATGGTAATTTTCTTTATATGTAAGGTGTCTACTGTATGTCTGGTACTACAAGTGTATGGTACTCTAGGCTTGTATGTTCACAAAATATGTGGTCAGATGGAGAAATGTTACTGAAGTAGTTAAAAGTTATGGAATGTTACCGTAGGCTAAACTGACACAGATCAACAAGGAACGCAAGTAACGCTCGAATTTACCCGAGTTGTAGTTAATGATATTACCCAACATTATTGCATAGAGAGAGAGAGAGAGAGAGAGAGAGAGAGAGAGAGAGAGAGAGAGAGAGAGAGAGAGAGAGAGAGGTATGCAACTATGACTCCTCTCGACGACAAATATACACTTCTACAAACGCAAAGACGTACATATATTTCAGGTTACTCCCCTACCTGCACCTCTAAAACCCTTCTTTCCTCTTGCCCATTGTGTGATGTGAATGTGCATAGTGGGATCTCTCCTCCGTCTTAGCCTTAGCCCACTCGTCCTTTACCACCACCGTTACCTTCATGGCATTAACCTATTACATTAAGAAGATTACCGAACAAGCAAAGCGATTCTCATAATAGTGTTGCGCAGCGCTTTTGTCCAGATAAACGAGAAGGAGAATGATTTCAAGGGAACTGCTCTTGAAAGCTTACAAACCTGTCTCGTCGTTGCAGATATATGGGCTTGTAAAATAGTGTTTTACTGGGTATGCATTCATATTTCATAAATATAATATCAGAGGTAATTCTTTCACTCTCTCGTTCTTTGTAGAGTACCAATCTAGTCTCTATGAGTAAATAAAACCATATTGCTGGATAGACAGAATGTAGAATGGGACAACGTAAAGGTTAACTAATTGAGAATATGAGAAGAGGGGCTTCATCGCAGCGAATAAATAATGTAAAATACCAGTGCATTACAGAACAAGAGAGGGGATAGATAAATATTAGGAGATTAAGGAACAGATTGCTGTGGTGCTGATGATGCTGAGAGGGAAAGAAATAGAGACAGAGAGCTGTGCAAAGGCAGGGGGACATTGATCCCTTACCAGTATTCTGTGTTGGATAACCACTGATTAAGGGAAAATATTCCTACTTCTGACTGGTCTTTATTAGCATTCCTGTCTGCATGCGCAGGAAAAGTGACATGTCAGGTTATATAGACAGAAACTTATTGATAGCTAGTTATCTGGGTTGTTTGTCCGCCTGGCCCTTAGTTATTTTATGTGATACTTCTGTTTTACATCTTTGGGTAATTATGCAAGAGTATTACAGGAACTTCATGTGTTAATGTTTATACACTAACAGATTTAATATTTACTTAAAGATTATCTCTGTTTCACTAGACGATTGGGCACCTCCATTAAATTATGTGTGAATTATTTTAACTCGGCAAGATAGTTCTTAAGCAAGTATCGTAAATAAGGTGAGAATAACGTGTTAGCAAATGCTTTAATAAGATAAGAATTAATATAATTATTTGATAGCTTTCCCTGTACTGTATCGGTAATTCACCATGTGTCACCATCTTTCAATGGTGTTCATCTTCTCTTGTAACCCAGATAGCAGAGCTGAATCTAATTTAGTGACCACATCCTTCAAGCTCTTAAGTTCGAGCTGATTACAACGCATCTCCCCTTAGTAAATTATGCAAGTGTAATTATGTCTTAATTGTGGCATAACTAAGGTAAACAAATAGAGACTTGTGTATCCATTATTAACCGCCCCGGATCCGAACCAGTACCCAGTGCGATATAGCCAAATCATAGACGAGCAACATAACAGTAAGATAAAAAATGAGCTTATTATTTATTCACTATACGTATTTACTGTATTAAGTTTCTTTTTGCCTCGTACAAAGCAAGCAACGCGTTTTTGGTTTGGGAGTGATGGCAAAAATGTCCTGTTATTTTTCAGTGTACCATGTGTTGCAAGTCTGACTGCCCTGTTGAGTCCTTTGATGCTGTGATCCTACATCATATCGCAGGAGTAATGAACAGAATATTAAAGTGTGGTTCAATGATTCCCCACTATTCTCGTTCGTAAGAAATTCTGGTTCCGTCAGTGATTTATTTGAATTATGTTTTTTAAGTGTAAATGTGTTCATAGACAGAATTATGGGTAGGGAAATATGGGCAGGAAGTATGCCAATAACGATTCGTTATATCACTCGAGATACATGTAATGGCGTCACCAATTTTTACGGTCAATATCATGAATAGTGAAGAAATACCAACGTACAGTACATATTTTTGAGGATTGTGATATCACAAAAAGATTACATTAATTGAATATTTGTTATATCAGTTCTTGAATACCTTACATTTGTTAAAACCAAGAGAAAATGTCTAATTATATATAAAGAGAGAGAGAGAGAGAGAGAGAGAGAGAGAGAGAGAGAGAGAGAGAGAGAGAGAGAGAGGTTGCAAGCATGAATTTACTCGCAATCGTTAAAAACCTCATAGATAAATTCAGTTCCAGATTGTTTGACTGTTTTTGGTTTTGAGAGAGAGAGAGAGAGAGAGAGAGAGAGAGAGAGAGAGAGAGAGAGAGAGAGAGAGAGAGAGAGAGAGAGAGACTCTCTCTCTCTCTCTCTCTCTCTCTCTCTCTCTCTCTCTCTCTATATATATATATATATATATATATATATATATATATAATAATTCAAAGAATATTTTATACATCTCGTGGATCATTGCTATTAGGTCTTCCTGTTAGTTCATCATTATTGAGAACTAATCAGAATCCACCAGCCCATGGGTCAGCAAGACCTGTTGATTCCAGTCTCCATCTTTTCTTGGAGTTAGGGCTTTAATTTCTTTAATCTCGTCGTTTCTCCGATTCACTTTATTTCCTATAATTACGTTTCTCGATGGAAATTTCAGACATCCCTTCTTCCACCATAACGCCAAAAGCATTAGCAACACTCATCCACCACCCACCTCCCTTGGGTATTTCACCTTGTTAGTCACATTCTTCATTTACCCTAAGCGTTTGAATGGAAATGGCTGTTTTCCGAGGATTCCGTCTGATTGGAATGAGTAGGAACGAAGGTTTTGGATGACTGTAGAAGTGGGAGGTATGATTATATATATATATATATATATATATATATATATATATATATATATATATATATATATATATTTATATATATATATATATATATATATATATATATATATATATATACATATATATATATATATATATATATATATATATATATATATATATATATATATATATATATATATATATATATACTGTATGATATATGATATATGTATACGTGTATATATCATGTTTATGTAATGTAATGAATTCAAGACAGAATATTAATCAAAGGAAAGAAATGTATTTTCAGTGGTAGTACACATACTTTACACGACAAAACAATTCAAAATAATGATGGAAAATTTTTCTGAGTCCTTCAAAGTTCCTCCAGGTAGGTAACAGGGTTAGTCAGCGATATATATATATATATATATATATATATATATATATATATATATATATATATATATATATATATATATGTATATATATATATATATATATATATATATATATATATATATATATATATATATATATATATATATATATATATATATATATATATATATATATATATATATATATATATATATATATATATATATATATATATATATATATATTTATATATATATATATATATATATATATATATATATATATATATATTTATATATATATATATATATATATATATATATATATATATATATATATATATATATATATATATATATATATATATATATATCGCTGACTAACCCTGCACTACCTGGAAGAACTTTGAAGAACTCAGAAAAATTTTCCATCATCCCCTTTGAATTGTTTTGTCGTGTAAAGTATTGTACTATCACTGAAAATACTTTTCTTTCTTTGATTAATATTTCTGTCTCTGATTTCATTACTTTAAATAAACATGATATATACATGTATACATATATCGTGGCACTTATCTGATTAAAATTGTGAAAAGGTGAGAGAGAGAGAGAGAGAGAGAGAGAGAGAGAGAGAGAGAGAGAGAGAGAGAGAGAGAGAGAATGATTGGCTTGCAGTGGCAAACATTCTCGGTTTTTTCTAGTATGACTTGGTGTTTAATCCCATTCATAATAGGAATTTATAAATGAGAGAGAGAGAGAGAGAGAGAGAGAGAGAGAGAGAGAGAGAGAGAGAGAGAGAGAGACTGCAAGCATGAATTTACTCGCAATGGTTAAAAACCTCATAGATAAATTCCGTTCCAGATTGTCTGAGTGATGCCTTGAGAGAGAGAAAGAGAGAGAACGATTGGTACAGGTAGTATGAGGAAGTTCTTGTGCGTTGTGGTGGTATTGCCTAACTACACGGTAATTAATTTCAGATCTTATTCAAACCGACTTTGTAAGGAATACGTTACCGTAACATCACGAAGCTATAGCGAATTCCGAAGGTAAAAACGAAGAAGAAACGAACGAATGAATGAGGAAATTTGCAATTGAACGAATAAAAAAAGAAAAGGAAATATCGCACATGTTGACGTCGGTCTTAGCCAGCAGCTACTTAAGATAGTGTTCGTTGGAGTTATAAATATTAAATTAAAATATTATCACAATTGTAATTTTAGACACCGTAAAAAGAGCTGCAACTGTTACCGGTTTCCTGTACCTGTTAAGGAAAGCGATTCAGTTTCCTTTGACGTTTCTGAGGGAAGTGTAGCCCGGAGTCGAATGGTCTAATATAGAAATTGTCGGTAAATGGTGATTTTTTAGTGGATTTAGTACTTAGATATGATGATGGTAATACCTCAAGGTACTTAACAATTCGTATTTTATTGGCAAGGTATAATTAAGATACGTTTGGCTCAAGATGAACACAAAAAATGTGGTGATTTCGTCGCGAGTAATTTTTTAATGAGGGGGGTAGTTTTATCACAGAAGCATTTAGTCTGCTAATACGCGTGCGCGGATGGTGATGGGTTCGTTTCGTCTCATAGCCAATGATTTTCTACTCATCATTCATATCGAGCTCTGTGTTAGGTAATTTCCTATTGTTACTCCTCTTTGGTAAAAATATGACAACGGCAGGAATATGTTAAATGATAATTCTTGCCTACTGATTGCACACCGGGATACTAAGAAGGGGTAGTGACACCTTAATAATTTCAGTATTTGTTGATATTACAGGTTTGGGTGATGAGAGGGATACAATACATTTATAAGTTTTGCGGGGTGAGAATGTGTTCACGTTAACTCGTGTGCTTATAGTGACAGTTTTTTCATTCGAATTCGCTGAAAGTTTTGTTGTGCATGACGCCAATTTCCTTTTATGTGTTAATTTGGAAGAATGTAGTTATAATTTTTTTTGTATATTTTTCTGAATGGCGATTTTTACATCTCCATTTAACTGTGATTAATCAGCTAAAAATTAGCCATACGTTTATCTGCTCCAGACCCAACATTCCGCATAACTCGTTTGTACACATTGGGAAATTAGCTGGGGTTATCTATAGGAAATCATTAGTTGTTTTAAAATCCGAATATATATATATATATATATATATATATATATATATATATATATATATATATATATGTGTGTATATATATATATATATATATATATATATATATATATATATATATATATATATATATATATATATATATATATATATATATATATATATATATATATATATATATATATATATATATATATATATATATTTAAAATGTTTTCCCTGTAGTTCATGGTAGAATACATCATCATTACTTTATCTGTGAGGTATGTGTGTGCATATGTATATATGTATATATATATATATATATATATATATATATATATATATATATATATATATATATATATATATATGTGTGTGTGTGTGTGTGTGTTATATGAAACGAACATTCATACAACTTTGTTTTCAACTTACCTTCGCAAAAGTCGCGCAGGTTGGTAGATGACCGAAGAAAACCGTCTCTCTCTCTCTCTCCCTCTCTCTCTCTCTCTCTCTCTCTCTCTCTCTCATCCGCTCTTTCTCTCTTAAGCTCTAATAATACAACCCTATATCTAAAAGGGTGTGTTTAAATCAAATCTGGGGTACAGAAATATACTTAATTTCGTAAACCCAACATGAGATTGGTTAAATGAAAAAAAAAACAAGCTAATAGCAGGTTATTAAACTCCCACCTACAACGTCACTAAAACATAAGTGATAATAAAAGAGAAACCAAATTCCCTTTCTCTCACGTTGATACTAAGTGTCCCATATTAACTTCAAAGTCCATTAGTCAAACATAATAAAGACAGGTGTCTAAAACAGTGCTAAGTTCACACATTCACGTATCAAGTCACGCATGTGCACGCACAGCTGGAATTTGTGAAACTTGCGCATACGCGAGAAAATAAGCCCCGCCTAACTGGATACGTGTCACAGGACGATGTGCGTGATGCATGCGTGTTACAGTGTGCCGCAAATGTACGCACTGCGTAAGGGTGACGTGATGCTGACCAACAAGCGGCAGCGCAGGCAGAAGTAGTGTGTGGCAGAGCACGTAACACCAACGTACGTATACTGTATGTGTTACGTTCTGTGTAACTGAGTTACGCAAATGTCACATTGGCCCTCACGTACTGCGGGGGTTAAACCCCAGCTATATAAGGGCCGGCAGCTGCACATGTGAGGCTAGTCAATGCTGTAATACCACAGTGTCAAGACATACTACCAACGTGCTGAAGCAACATGGACAACATAGCTGAAATGCGTCAACTTATAGCTACAGCAAGTAGGGATAGAACAGAAATGTTGCCATATGTCATTGAATATTTGCACGTCATGTTATTGCTGGAGATTGCAATGATTGCTGCAAAGCACACAGAGCAGAAAAAAAGGCGGCCACGGAGGATGTGGGCGTGGCCGTACCTGCAGAAAAGGATGGAGCAAGGTCATTATGACAACCTGATGGAGGAGTTGTCAACCGAAGCCCCAGACCTGTACAGAAATTTTACCCAGATTGACAAGGACCTCTTCAATGAAATTGTTGAACGGGTCACACCCTACATTCAGAAGAAAGTGACATTCTGGAGGAAACCCATTGAGCCAGGCCTCACGTGTTGCTATCACCCCACGCTTCCTCGCTACAGGTGATTCATACAAGAGTCTGCAATATTCGTTCCGGGTAGCCCACAACACCATTAGTCACATCGTACCAGAGACCTGCAGGGCCATTGTTGCTGCCTTCGGGGACGAGGAACTGCAGGTGCCACAAACACCTGAAGCGTGGCAGGAGGTTGCACGGGGTTTTGAGGAACGGTGGAACTTCCCGCACGTAATTGGAGCTATAGATGGGAAACACATTAGGCTCCGTAACCCTCCCAAGGGCGGTACGCATTACTTCAACTACAAGAAGTTCTACTCCATGGTATTACTTGCAGTTGCTGATGCTTCATACAAGTTCCTATACGTCAACGTGGGTGCCATTGGGTCAGAGTCAGACGGTGGTGTATTTGCCCCGACCCAACTGGCAGAAATGCTGTTGCAAGAGGAAGCAAATCTTCCCCAACCGGATGCCCTGCCAGGTCAACCTAATGGATCTCCTGTGCCTTACTTCCTAGTTGGCGATGATGCCTTCCCCCTGAGGAATTACCTTATGAAGCCCTACCCCAAAAGAGGACTTAGCAAGGAGGAACGGATTTACAACTACAGGTTAAGTAGGGCACGCAGGACGGTGGAGAACGCCTTTGGGATTCTGGCAAATTGATTCCGAGTATTCCACACTGCAATATGCTTGAAGCCTGACAATATAGAGCCATTAGTGATGTCCGCATGTGTTCTGCACAATATGATCATAAGAAGAAATGCACGAAGACAAGAAGGAGATCAGGAGCACCCCGTCACACATGCTGTCATCCCTGGTAGCTGGAGGAGTGACCTGTCCTTAGAAGCAGCCCTTCCAACCGTGACCAGCAACACTGCAACGAGGGATGCAAAGGAACAGCGTAACATGCTGAAGGAATACTTTTCATTGGCTGAAGGCTCCATGCACTGGCAGGAGAACATGATTTAGTTACTCTCCTGCATACCTGATTGTTGTAATTACTTAAATGTCTGTTCCTGCATTTATTTTGGACTTATTTAAAATTCAATAATGTATTAATTCAGGATTATTTTGCCTTGTGTATTTGTGTACTTCTGTTTGTTTTAGTTGATTTAATAAAAGATATTGCTCAAATCCATGATATATTACTCTCATCAGTACTTGGTAATTGGGAAGAGGATAGAGCGGGACATGACATTGCAAATGTATGTTTAATCAATATGAAACAAACATACATATAAATAAAAGAAAGAAGATGTAGTTATTTTGCCCTTTTTAATAATTTCTTAACATGGAATCTATTCTGATATGATAATTCTATCATTTTTGAAAGTACCTTCTCTTAACATTGTTTCTATTCTGATATGATAATTCTATCATTGTTTTAAAGTACCTTCTCTTAACATTGTTTCTTTTCTGATGTGATAATTCTATGTTCTTGAAAGTACCTGCTCTTAGCATTTACATTGTTGATATTCTGATATGAAAATTCTATCTTTTTGAAACTACCTTCTCCCCGATATTTGTGACGTTTTATATGACTTGCTAATATTTGGTCTGTTGTCATTTTGCTTCTGTGCACATATGTTACATAAAGTATTTTGAACTTATTTCAAAGTCAGTAATGTATACTGAAATGTTAGTGTATTCAGGTTCATTTTGCCTTCTTTATTTGTGTACTTGTATTTTAGCTACTTCACTGAATACATGATATTTGAGCAGAGGATAGAGCTAGACATGATATTGCAAAAGATATTTATTTAATATAAAATACAAACATGCATGTAAATATAAGCATAAGTAAATACAATAAATAAATTAATTTTGTAAATTATTTAAAAAGGTGGTGTCAATCGACAGGTTGCTTAGTTCCTTTGGTGTCGATGTCACCAACTGTGCTTGCAGGAGCGCCAGCTGCTGTGCAGTGAGTGCCCACTGCTGTTGCGATGCCGACAGGCTGACAGGAACTGCAGGTGCCTGACACTGCTGTCACTGCCATGGTGTGGGTCATCATGGCCCTCGACGGCACCGTGGAGCCCTCTTTGGTGGCACGGATGTACCTCTGGATGGCACTGAGCACCTCCATTTTCAGTTGTTGACTCAGCTGCTCTGACACCTGTGCGCACTCATCCTCGACCTCTTGAAAAAACTTCCTCCAGTAGAGGACGTGGGGGTTACGAGGAACTGGCTGCACATTGGTCAGCATATCGTCCCGGAGGGCCTGTGCCCTCGTGAAGGCGACGTCGAACAGCTCGGAAACTTGGTTTTTCCGAGCCTTGGTGCTCACTGGATCAACCGGAGAGGGCGAGGGCGTCGGTGTCAGGGCAGGAGAAGAAACAGGAGCAGCAGGCAGGTCCAGAGCTTGGGCAGGGAGGGCGGTAGCAGCAGTAAAAAGAGGAGGAACATATATGAGAAAATGGTATAAAATGTACATTGAATGCATGGAAACTATGTAATAACGTTATATTCAGTAATAATTATGCATGGAAACACATTAAAACAGACATACCATCGGAAGTCCCAACACCTTTGGCTTCCTTTGACGCACAATGTACGGCTTCAGGAAGTGGAAAATGTTGAGAATCCATTTCTCCCGGTCCGTCAGCCGTCTGCCCGTCCCTTGGCCACTCTCCTCTGCCGTAAGCCGCCCAAAACGACTCCTGAGGGACGTAAGCCACGTCCTCAGTTCACGGCCGCTCACGGGAGGAACAAGTGACTGGGCCTTCTCTTCCAAGGCCCTCCACACCTTGGCCTTGTCCTTGTAGGCTGTGAGCCCCTTGTTATAAATAAAATCGGCCTCGGTCTCCAGCCACTTGCCAACAAGCCTCTCGTTTTCCTCCGAGAGGATCACTGACGGGTTCTTCTTCTGTCCCTGACCTGTAGGGCCATCTAGGCCATCTCCTTCAGGAGTGCCTTCGGTGTCGTCGTCGGCATCCCCCTCGTGGGCGTTGTCGTCGGTGGCAGCGGCGGGGTCGCTCTCGTAGACGAGGGCAAGGTCCTCTTCCTCCTCCTCTAGCTCGCTGTCTGTCACGAGCTCATCGGCCTCAAGCTGCAGCACCACAGCATCGCTGCCTGAAGGGGGACCATCAGCTTCAGGAGACTTTGCGTAGGGGGCAACTCCAGCTGCCAGGGCTCCTGGAGTTCTCAGGGCCCCTATCCTGGTCCTCTTCAGCATGGGTCCTTTGGGCATCTTGGCTGCAGTGGACGACGAAGACGGAGGCGCTGACGGAGAGAGCAACAGGATGCTGGCCGGAGAAGCACTGACCTGGAAGTGCACCGCCTGTCCCTTTTATCCCAGGTCAAAGCGTTGCCACATCTCCGTGGTTGCGGGCGATGCGGCAGCGTTGCCGCGTCTACTCCCACACCATTCTGACAGCCACGCGGTGCCCTGGGGCAGCGTGGGCCCCCAGGTAAGGGCGTGGCAGCTGCGCGGTCAACCCGCAGCTGGCGCCACGCTGTGCGGGTCGGGCCACGCTACCTGACAGCTGACCTGGCCACCCACGCAGGGTTTTGAGCAGGTCGAAAGGTTCGTGCCCCCCGGCGCACGGACGGGTGGTCCATAACGGTCGCGCCGCATGCTGCCACACTTACACAGTACTTACGGTACATTTACGTTGTATTTGCGTTGTGTTTACGTACTTTCTGGCTCCGCCCCGTTCGTGGCCGTGCGTGGGCATGCGTGCCTTGATATGTGAATGTGTGAACATAGCATCACCCCGACCATTGTCCATGCTATTTGCACACCTGTGCGTGGTTTATCCCAGTAACATCTGTCAATCAAAGAAATATTTTTACATTAGTCTAATATGAGACAATGCGGGATACTTCCCATGACATAATTAAAACCCAACAAAGAAAATGCGTAAATAATAATAAGAAAACCACAGACATTAAGAAGTAATGAAATACACGGCAAGGCACTGAATGTTCACAATTGTCTTAAGCTTACCTTTTCAACGGGTAATAGGCACATTATCTTTTCACCGTCTATGATAAACGGCTCCAGCAACAATAATGCCCTGTATTGACAAAAGTTCTCGCACTTGCCTTATCGGCCACCCTCATTCGAACAGACAAACATACATTGCCGCAGTGACACCGCCTACAAATCCAGATCTGTAACCGGTAAAGCTTCTGGAAGTTTCCATGCTGACTTTACTTCCATTCCATGTGTGTTGTAACCAAGGACCTTCGAGAAGGTTGACAATGCTGAATTTGCCCCGAAAGTGCCCAGCCATGCTCGGACCGTGCTGAATCCGAAAACACCCAAGCATCCGCTACTTGCCCTGTTTGACCTCTGCACAGCAGTGGCGTAACTATATTTAATAAAACACACAACACACACACACACACACACACACACACACACACACACACACACACACACACACACACACGCGATATAGGCTACAGCGAGGAAATGTAGTGTTCATATTTAAGATGTTGAGGAGAGCATGACTTGAGGGTAAGTACTCCATTATAAAAATGTAGGACATTACAGCTCAATTTATTTTTAAAACTGGAAAGAAACAAGGAGACTAGAGAAGAGAGAGAGAGAGAGAGAGAGAGAGAGAGAGAGAGAGAGAGAGAGAGAGAGCTAGCTTGAAGGAAAACTGGTAGAGGAAAAGAGAAGGGATTGCTTTTTTGGGGGACATACTAGACCGCCTTCCGAAGTTGGATTAGCTTAATTTGACCACGAACCATGAAAGGATGAGAGCTTTTTCCCCAGCGTTCTTGATATATTGAAACTTAATTGGCGTTACCTTTTGAACGTCGATGACATAGAATTTTTTTAAAGAGAAATGTCAATTGTATAAAAGGCCCTTGTTTACCAGCTCAATAATGCAGTGTCTTTGCTTATTTGAAACGTCTTACAAAGCAAAATTTGTTTTTGTTTTCATACACACATACATGCAAAATAGTTGTTAAATATTTACATTACATAAAAGGTCATTGTAGTTTAAAAATGAGAGATAAATCCATGGAAACTATCTGTATTTGTGAAAGTTAAACTAAGCATTATTTATTATCATCAAAACGACATAGTTTTGATTTCATTTGTCAAGTTTGATACCGTATTCTCGGAAGCCTTATGCTTCCAGGAACCAATTTGCTTGAGTGAGTTCCGGATAAAAAATACACTATATATAACTTTGCAAATTTAATTAATTTTTCTTGTCTCCTTCTCCTTAATTCATACCATAGCGAATTTTTATTTGCCTTTTTGATAATGTCCAGGCAACTTCGACTCCTGTATTCTAATATACTGAAAAATTTTGTTTTGTCCAAATAACTGACAAGTCTGAAGATTATGAGATGTGTAATAAGAATGTAATAGTGCAGAAAAGAGTTATTATTATTATTATTATTATTATTATTATTATTATTATTATTATTATTATTATTATTATTATTATTATTATTATGAGGAGCAGACCTTCTCTGAGGGCAGTTTATATATATATATATATATATATATATATATATATATATATATATATATATATATATATATATATACATATACATATTTGCAACTGCCCTCAGGGGTCTCCTCCTTAATAATAATAATAATAATAATAGTAATAATAATAATAATAATAATAATAATAATAATAATAATAATAATAATAATAATAATAACTCTTTTCTGCACTATTACATTCTTATTATACATCTCAAAATCTTCCATCTATCATTCAGTCTTGTCAGTTATTTGGACAAAACACAAATATATATAATGGTGATATATGAAATGATGAGAAGACTCTGTATAAATGCCATGGAAACTGCTATTATTATTATTATTATTATTATTATTATTATTATTATTATTATTATTATTATTATTATTATTATTATCATGGATGATCGTGTTCTGAGGACTACACTTCCGCAGCGATGTGTATAATATATATATATATATATATATATATATATATATATATATATATATATATATATATATATATATATATATATATATAAGTTTATGTATATGTGTGTGTTTTGCGTGTGTGTGTGTGTGTATGTGTGTGTGAGTGGCGGGTAGCAGGAACTTTTATGGAAGCAAAAGACTTGAATGTGAGATGACTATTTGCCAACTCTTCCTAATGAAAATGGAATTTGGATGCTGAATACAGGAGAGAAAAAAGATGGAAGCTGTGAGATAAATTTCTTCTTAGTTTACAGAGGGCAAAAAGTGTTAAAGAGATGAAAATATAGAGACAGGAAGAAGATGGCGTGGAAAGGTTTGGGTTGTGAAACGACTCATTCACGCGGAAGGGGAACAGATGTTGTGTGCATCATTCAGTACATCATTCAGTACATCATTCAGAAGTTTCGGGAGGGATGATGAAAGAGAAATGTAGAAGCGTTAGATAGAGACCTAGGAATACATAGTAAGCTGAAAGGTTCATTATGTATTATTATATCTACAGCATTGCTTTATCACCATTTCACACACACACACACATATATGTATATTTAAAAAAAAGAGAGAGAAAAAAATATATATATATATACTCATATATATATATATATATATATATATATATATATATATATATATATATATATATATATATATATATATATATATATATGTGTGTGTGTGTGTGTGTGTGTGTGTGTGTGTGTGTGTGTGTGTGTGTGTGTGTGTGTGAAATGGCGATAAAGTAATGATGTAGATATAATAACTTAAACTGAGTTGCTGCAAATAATCATCGCTCATGTAATTTGATGGGAAGGGGTAGCTTTCGGTTAATAGCTGTCTCCAAGCTACGGTCGGGTGCCATAAACGGCGAATCACAAGATTTTATTCGGCTTGCTGCAACTTGAAGTATTTGTAAATAATAAACCCATATCCGTCGAATTTTTCCCAAGAACATGGTTAGATGGATGAACCTTGCAGTTTATGTCCGCCGCTCGCCACCAGTCCCATCAGTCTTGTGCAAAACTTCCCGATGCGCTGGTTACAAATGAAACTCCAGTTG
>NC_089752.1:39420576-39435576 GCF_040412425.1 Macrobrachium rosenbergii | reverse complement strand
GCTTCATGGGTTTCTGTCCTTGAGGAGACAACCGTTGCGCAGTTTTCCGAAGTAAAGTGACACCTGTCGCATTCGGGGAGGAGATTAATTAATTTTCTTTTTTTTGTTGTTGGCGATTTTCCATTCTTTTAGTTTTCCTACCTAATTTAAAAGTCATTCGCTCTTGGATTCTAATAGGTATTGTTTACCTCTGGTGTCAGTGTAAAATTGTTAATCCTTTTATTCTTCTTATTTTTACTCTAATTAAAACTTGATCTATGTCGGCAATTTCGAAGATACAACTTTGATGTGGTGAAAATTCTCAAAAAGTTCTAAAAAATTTTTATTTTCTCAAGACAGTTTCAAATATCACTTGCCTGCTAGCTTCCGTTTCTGTTTATGTAACCGGACTGACTCATTCTCAGTTTGAGGCCCGGCTGTAAACCGATTATTCATTAACAATTTGAAATAATTCCCTATCAGTCACAGTACTGTGTACTACCAAGTTTATTCAGTGAGATCATCAACAAGTCTTAGATACTGCACCTCTTTCATCTCATTTAGATTAGCTCATACAGTTAATGAAATATAACCTAGGTAAATTTGAGCTCTAATTAAACATGCGCAATATTGATTTGCTGTTGTAAAAGGAAACGGGAAAGGAAGAAAAAACAAAGTTATCTCTTCTCAGGTTTTAAAACATGAACCGTAAGCGGGGTAGCTTGACTGTCAATTGATTCTGTTATCCTCAGGTTCCATAACCTTTTTCTACTTTTCCCCATATTTTTTTCTGTATGTTACACTAAGTTTCCTTCTGTTGGTTATTTTACTGTATATTTCTGGCTTTTGATCACCATAATTTTCCGATTTTCTTCATCTTCCATCGTATCCTGCAGTCATATGATTTCTCTTCATCACCTTTTTCTTCAGTGTTTTTTTTTCCCCAGTGTCATCCAATTCTTAAATCAGAATTTTTCTACTTATGTACCCGACTCTCTCTCATTTAGGCCACATCCCATTTTCGTTACGCATCATCCGAAAGCCCTAAAATGACGTTTAAGAATGTTTTAGGTTTATTCTCCGCCCTCAGTAAAATCAAGTGAATACTTTTCATTCCCTTTACCACGGTATTTTTGTTTTTCCCTTGGTTAATATATGTATTTATATTTATGAAGAGAGTACATACCGTGACAATAAATGGGGAAGGTTGGATATATGAGAAAGACCTTGCTTCAGGTCTGTGGAGACCAAAATAAATTCGTGCTGGTACGAAAGTGGTGAAACTCATGCGTGTGGGTAAAAGTTGTGATCGAGCGAGAGTAAAGGTTTTACGCCCATATTTTAAGAAGAATGCCCTCATAGCAAACTGGAAGATTTTGGCAAGAGAAAGGAACGAGGATGCGGCGGTGTAAAAGCATAGATAAACTTCAGCTCAGTAAGGATCGCGAGGAAATGTTTTTGAGGAAAGATACACTCTGGCATACTTATTCTTATTATTGATATTATTTCTTTTTTTGTTGGGGGAGGGGTGTTAGGGAGCCTTTCCACTAGACGCTTTGCTTTTCATTTTATGGTAGCCTTACTTTCCATATATTATGTTAGAAGTGAAGCTTTTGCTTCCTAATTTTCTTGTACCTCTAAGAGAAGCAAGCATCGGCAATTCTTTACATTTAAAAAAGCTGGTGGCCTATAACCTCATTATGGTGATTGTTTGCCCCTTCCGCTCTGTCTAGGTTTTCCATATCTACTCCAGCCTCAATATTTTGTATAATCATAGAACGTTTGTTTCTTGAATCTTATAGTTTTAATTTTGAAAATGTCTTGCGTTATTGTTAGTACGAGTTATGTTTCGTTTCTACTCAAGATTCCCTTTTTTTCCTGTTACTAGAAATTGATGTCTGTAAGATGCTTTGCGAGAAGTAATGTCTTTGATATTCTTTCCATTCAGGTCTGAGATTCAGTTCTCTAAATAGTTTCACAAAGAGTATTTCTAAATGAAAAGAATCCTTGGTCCACATATTTTGTTAATGAACAGATAATAGTCCAGAAAGCAAAATTGTAAGATTTAAGAGAAGATGGCAGATTTTTAAATAGGGGATGTGACCCTGTTGTCGGTTCATGTTGTATTCTTATTTGCATTGATATTATTTTTTTCGTAGGAGAGTTGTGGAGGAACGTTTCTGACGACATTTTGGTAAAATAGATTTTGTTGTTAAAAACTAATAGTACTAATTTTGCTTCAGATTTTTCTTGATGTCGTTTCTTCACATTAATATTAGTGCGGGGGCACATATGGGCTTAAAACCCTTATCATGAAAAATAACTTCACTGGTCTTCGCTGATTGTTGTGACTGCCTATTCTATTTGCTGTAGCTGACGTTATCTCTGTTAGAAGTGACCATTTAGGAGAGTTTTTTTTAACTTCGGAACCATATATACTCTCTCTCTCTCTCTCTCTCTCTCTCTCTCTATTCTATTTGCTGTAGCTGACGTTATCTCTGTTAGAATACCATTTAGGAGAGTTTTTTAACTTCAGAACCATATATACTCTCTCTCTCTCTCTCTCTCTCTCTCTCTCTCTCTCTCTCTCTCTCTCTCTCTCTCTGAAAGATAATACATAAATTATAACTTGAATGGACGTATTGAAATTTTACCAATCTGCTCCTTTATTACTTTATTTATGGCATTGGAAATATTTGCTGTCGTTATATCAAAGGACCATGTAAATGCGTAACGCAGTTTTCATGGCAGTTTTTCAGCGAATGATGAATTATTTGAATTACAGATGATTTGGTAATATTAATTTTTGTTTTGTTGAACTTGGAAAATTCGCTTTCATTAATTAGGGGATTTGTTCTGTGATATCACTTGCAGTATACGTGACGGGAATAGAAATGATTAAAACAGTTATGATATGTATTCGTGATGGGAGTAGCAATTATTATAACAGTTACGAAATTTATCATTGGCAAGCTGTTTGAAAGGACATAAGCATATGATGTAGCTCAGATCTCCTGCAGAAATTAATTAGCAAGTAAAAAATAATGTAGAACAACTATTTATACTCTATTGAAGGAATGTATTGTGTCTGCTACTGATTGCATTGCGAGAATATTCTGCCAGTAACGAGAAAAGAGGAGATAAACTGAACATGAGACATATCCAGAAATCGCCTGAGTGGAATGAAAAAAGAGTAAGGAGGAAAACCCAAACATTATGCGAAAAGGGTAATGGAAATTTTAACAGTATAAGTAAGTAGGTTGTGGGTCGTTTAAATGCGCATGGGAAAACACGGATGTATTAAAATACATCTCTGACTTGGCAATATTTGTTTGACTTTTTCATTATCATATTTGGTGGAGATAAGTGTGTTAGATGAATAAGCTACTCAAGTTACGAACTTTGAGTAGTAAATGTATTGGAAATGAAAGGCACGTCTAGGAAGCAGCTATGCTGCTTATTTATAAGACGTCCACTGAATACTGAATGTTTTTATGAGATGGAAGGATTTCGTCTCCCTTTTGCATTTAATCTGCTTAAAATAACCATGAGGGTGAAGTGGTAGGGAATCCCAAAGGTCGTGCCTGAAATAAACACCTGAATTTTTATTCGCATCCTTGCGAGGGTTACGGTGAATTATGCAACGGTGTCAAAACAACGGGAAGGCCTTGACACTTAACATAAGCTGTTTTTCAGAGAATTGGATGTGTTTTGGAAGTGTAAGTGAATTTCTCTCCACGAATACGAGGCCTGCGCTCTAAGTTTCTTCTTGAATACTCCGTAGTTTTCACAAAGGTTGCGTATAAAAAAATTATGATGGTCCAGAGCTAGTCTTATTTTGTGTAGTAGTATGACCAAATGGATAGTCAGAAGGGAATTCTTGTTCATACCAGTATATTTTGTTGCAGGGAATGTAGAAACTGATTCTTCATTCTGAGTTCAAAGAGACCAAGGTCATTAAAACACACGATGGTTTCTGTTTAAATACCAGTAACAGAGAATAAAATCCTAAAATTCTGCCAGTGATTGTACTGTAAATTCTCAGCTTATTTTTTGAGCATCTATCAGATGTGCCCTGTTTTTATGTGCAACCGCCGAACGCAGCAAACCTCTTAGGACAGTTCGAGCATTTATTTATTGTGATTTTTATTCACCATTTGAATACGTAGTTTAACGATGATTGAGACTTCCTCCGTATTTTCTTTGCTTTATTCTCATTCAGAGATTGAGTTAAGGAGTGGCAGTGGTGTTTATGTAGCAATGAGATTCCATGGCATTGCAATTTCAAAATGGTATTGTGGAGGATGATTATCTAATGGGTCCTCGCCACCACTGCTGTCTCACTAATGTCAAATTTGCAGTAGCTTCTGTAAGCATTATTTCCAGCGTTGGGAGGATGCCATTTTTAGATTGTGTGTGTTTATGTTATGACTTTTAATTCAATATCTGCATATCTAAATCCTTTAAATTGACTTCTAATTGAACTAGTTCAGACTAGTCCCCACGCTCTCTCTCTCTCTCTCTCTCTCTCTCTCTCTCTCTCTCTCTCTCTCTCTGAGGTATAATTTTGTATAATTCTGTTGCCACTGTGATTTCAACTAATGTTCTGAACCTTATTGTAGAGGAGTTATTTTATTAGGCAGTTTTGTCACATGCAGTGCAAAGAAAAATTTGCCATGCTATTAACTCAGGCTCTTCTATTTTAAGGAAGTTTTCACCTTTCCTGTTCAAAAAAAGGGCCCATTTTAGTACTAATTACTTGTTTCCCTCCATTTCTGATATATATAAACACATTTTACAACGATAATAACGGGTAGTTTTATGTTGCCTGAAAATTTCCTGTGTTTAAACGAAGTTAAATGCATCTTCTGATGTCCATGTCAGGGGTAAATTTAATTATCACAATATAAATTTTGTGGTCATTCAACCATACTGAAATAAACTCCCTCGACTAATTTCCTATGTCAGTTACCCAGGCACATTTTTTTTTTTATTTCACTGACTTACATTTTCACCAGCTAACATTTTTAAATAATGAATTGCATCATAGACTTTTCATTCCCTGGCAATGATTTGTTTAGGAAACGGATTTATATTCGTTTCAGTAAAATAAATTTGTCCAAGCTATCGCCATTGCAGTTTTGTTTTGAAAATATTAGCCAAGCCATTTTCAAAGGTTTTTTAATTACTTGTATTTCATAAGTATGCTAATACCATTTTTACTGATTAAAGCATATGGCTTGGAAATATGTACTGCAAGTAGACGTTTAAGTTCCGGGCTATCCACCATGGGTTTACTCCTCTTCCTCAATGAATGTCATTATTTTACTTGCTCTGTGTATTTCTATGATAGGTTGACAGTGCAGAGTTTGTCTCATTTCCCAACTGGAAATCCTCATGTTTTTGTTGCCTCCGGCCATCCCACGTGTCTCTTGCTCTATCCATTCCTTTTCAGATTGTTTCTTCTTTACAGGGAATCACCCCACCCTCATTTTTTTTATACAGCCCCCACCAGAAGCTGGTTCTCCATCTAGCTTAATCGCGTGGGTTGCTTTCTTTCGCATAAGGTCATTTAATTCTTGGTCTTCTTGGGTACGGATTTTTCTATCTTTGTATGTTACTTGTAATGTTAATGGCTTCTGTTTTTCATCCTCAGATTCTTTTATCCTTTTCAATGTGCATTTATGTCATTTTTATCCTGAAAAAGGTGCATTTTTCCCAGTTCCATCCCTGGAATGCTAACAAACATATAAACTAAAATCGACAAAAAAAAATCTTTTCCTTTCAATGCTTTGCTCCCCTTGTTTCCTTTTCTCGCTTTGTTAACCTCGAACAGAGCATTTCTCTCTCTCTCTCTCTCTCTCTCTCTCTCTCTCTCTCTCTCTCTCTCTCTCTCTCGTTCAGGTATTTTATATTCGAAGTAGATGAATAGGAGGGTTCTTTTTAACATCACTTTCATAAGTACTCCGTCACCGTTGCATTGTGCTGAAGTAACGTAACGGAAAATAAAAATTCAGTTTGTACACGTTCAAAATTTTTATGGCATTGTAGTGTTCTCTGTCTTCCAGGGGCGTGAAGATAATCCCAGTGTAGGATAATTTATGCCAGTTCTTATGAAGGGGGGGAGAGAGAGAGAGAGAGAGAGAGAGAGAGAGAGAGAGAGAGAGAGAGAGAGAGAGAGAGAGAGATCTAAATTTCATAAGGTCAATGGCAGTTCTATTAAAAATTATATAAAGCTGCGACATGCATGTCTAATAAGGAATGAAAAATAAATCAACGCTCAACACGTCTGTTTGAAATAAAAAGAGCAAGCTGAGACGGGCGGGAGCTAGAATGTGAGTTATGCAGCCATAGGAAAATGTACATTTTTCCGTCTATGCGTTATGTTTTATATCTGACCTCGCCCTTGATCTCTAAGAGCAGAGATCTGTTTAAATGGTTGTGGTTGGGATCGAATAATTTGTTTTATTTGTTTTTGAGTTGTTTTTGGTGTTGTTGGTTAGAGTAATGTTGTTCTTCTTCTTTTGTTTTTGCACTATCTTATATCGTGTAATGTGTAACACACAAATAGAACCATCGCAGAAGATGAAAATTTATAACACTGGTGTTCTAGCTGCATATTAGAGCGTTGCGTTGAGACCAATTTCTTTTTATGAATTATATGTATTTTTTAAATCGTATACATTCTTTATGGAAACTAAGGTGACCCAGACTTCTTTCTTGTAGGCTAAATGAAATAGAGAATGCCTTGGGCGAGGGAGTTTGGAAAGTTACTCTCTCATACATTTTTCATTAGTTCTCTAAATGTTGAGACTGACGCAGATGAATGAATTTGAAAGACTCGGAACTGAAAACAAGTTTTTTTTTTGCACAAAAGGCTTCGAAACCTGATGGACAACGTTTTACCTATTTCAGGTTTGCGAGATGTGACAAAATTCTATTCTTCAACAACTTCCTTGTGAAAAGGAGGAAAATAGGAAAGGTATCCAGAGCATCAAACGAATGGAATTTTTGTTTTCTGAAATAGCTTAATAAGCTAAGGTATAACTTTGAAATTCATAATTTGTTAATATGCAATAAAACTAAATTTCGATCAGAATGACTGACAACAAAATTTGAACATTTTATCTTAACTCAGCTCCGAACCATCATTATTTTCTTCAGATATTTTTAAAACTTCATATGCTTGTCTATGAGGAAATCAACTGTATTACAGCCTGACAGCATAGATGAAGTTAAGGTTATCAAAAAGACCACAGCTCCAGAGATTGCCATCATTTGTGTGAATGACGTCCCCCCCCCCACCCCCCGTGCAGCAAATGATAAACAAGGGGTGTGAGTATTGTGACACTTGATTGGCAGATCTCGCACAGATTTCCCACCCTATCTTCCCCTTCAGGTGGATGGAACTTTGCTGAGTGAGTCTGAAGCTTAAACTGTTCTAGGTGTAACTTTTGCCTCATATCTAACTTTTGAGAAACATCTCATATCATTTGCATCTCTAGCATTTTTACGTATTCCATCTAATAATCGAAAGTGTTTTTTTTTTTATATCAGTGCTACTTGTATGCTGTAATTTACAGGGACGAAATATGCTTCTGAGCTTGTATTATCAGCTACAAAACACAAACCTCATTGAAAAGGTAAAAATTCGACAAGACCATGAACTGATTTATTTGTACAGTAGAAGTCATCGCAGACAAACAATGTAATGAAGGCAATCCTGACCAGATAGGCACTTATAGTTGGTGACAATTCTATGTAGCATACACTCTTTATTTGTATGAACTGTAACAGTATATGCCATGAAAACTGTAACATTGATATTTTGACGCTTTGCTTTCATGTCAGTACGTGAATTTTAAATTTGAATGAGTTATGCTTTGTATGACTAAAAAGACTGGAGTCAGTAGGCCTAGTATACATTTCCTAGCCTCTTACTCTCCATGCAATAAACTCCCGTTGTATCTCTCTCTCTCTCTCTCTCTCTCTCTCTCTCTCTCTCTCTCTCTCTCTCTCTCTCTCACACACACACACACACGGATTTTTCCTTCCAAGTAAACAGCTCGAGAAGTTAGATATCCTTTTGATATAATTGCAATTCACGTCTGCTCCCCAGTCCCTCATCTAATTGGTCGTCGGTTTTCAGTGTGAAGAATGTTTAATATATGACAGATATCGCTAGTGGTATTTTGTCTTCTGAAAGGTCGAATAAGTATATCAGCAAGATATTTCGTTTCCAGAATCTCCTCTTTTTTTCTGTCAAATTTTTTTTTTTTTTCATGAGGCTCCGTTCACCAAGAGGCATCGTCTTATTGTGTAGAATAATTATTGCCATATTTTCCTTAATAATTTTCATGTTTTTCTTGTTTTCATTACATTTGTTTAAAAATTTAGTAATAAAAGCATTAACAACACGTTTCTGAACGGTTAACGCCATGCATATATTAAAATCACATATTGAAATACGATTAAAAGAAAGCGATTATGAATTATGACATTTTTAACACATTCGTATAAGCGATAACGCATTAATATTTAAAGTAGTAAAAAAAATAGAGATCAGTATTACTGAAACAACTGTATTTACCAGTATATTGGCGTACTTTTAATTCCAGAAATAAATGGCCATGTGGGAAAGTGTTCATTTTCAAGAGAAACGATTATTGAAGTTACAAATAGGTGTCACAAATACCATGTCCTTTTCTCGAATTGCTATTTCCAGTGACACCACTCGATTGAAAAATGATGAAGAATCCCTTTCCGGTCACCCTCTGGATGGTACATTTCACAATCGGATATTTTTTTTATTGATACGAAATGGAATTTTGTAATATATATATATATATATATATATATATATATATATATATATATATATATATATATATATATATATATATATGTATGTATGTATATAATATATATATATATATATATATATATATATATATATATATATATATATATATATATATATATATATATATATATATATATATATATATATATATATATATATATATATATATATGTTGGTTGCCCCATCGCTGTAACTGCTGTATTCTGTGCAAGGGCTTGAATACTGCAGACACGACACGTGTTCTTAATGTTATTTAATTTCCAGAGTCCCTCCCCCTTTCTTCTCTCCTCTCTCTCTCTCTCTCTCTCTCTCTCTCTCTCTCTCTCTCTCTCTCTCTCTCTCTCTCTCTCTCTCTCTCTCTCAGGTTGTTTGACCAACAGAATATGGAAACGGAATTAGCTGTAGCTCTAGGCAAATCCGATATATTATTTAGCTGTTATTCCTTACTGCTGAGATTTTTGTTATTCTAAAGTTGTAAATTGAATAATGCCATTATCATTTGCTTATTCAATAATAAATGTTGCGTGTTTGTTTCACCTCGTGACAGATGCCCCAGAACATTTATATCTGTAATGTGTTTCCTTTGCTGTCTTTAGGTACAGTAAAATTGCAATATATTTTTTTTTAAGTCACGTCTTAGAGGAAACACTCCACTTCCATCCCTTCCTTTCACATGCTTAAGGAGCATTAGTAATTTCTGCAGAATATTTTTTTTGGCGTCACTCGAACTCAACAAACTTACAGAACCACACTTCAGACTTATCGCACATTTATACCAAGTTCATTACCTTGATAACAGGCATTTCTGCTCTCATGCAACCTGACCTGAGCGACTTATTATATATGCCGTGTTGCATTTACTCTCTGTACCGGTTACCCGTACCTTATCTTATCCACAAGCAGGGGAGGCAAGCCAGCCCAACTCAATGCTCGGGTAAATAGGGCAAATTTATTTTTAAATAATAAAGTGTGCAATACACTGAATTATGACGAAAAAACGGAGATGGGAGTGAATAATGTGCTGCTGCTGTTAGAATCGCCTTTCCTAGGTTTCCAAGAACTGGAGAAAATATTGTTTATGTTTTAATGCTTTGTCATGATCGCTCCGTCTTGACACATGCTTTGGTGTGTGGAACGAATTAAACGTGTCATGAGTAAGAAATCAATTTTAGTCGCTCTATTTCTACGCCAAAATTTTCCGGTTAATTTATGAACCGTTTTGTACCATCTTACCATTCTTCTCTTACTACACGTTTTCTGTATCTACATTCCTTGATAATGGAGTATATAACTGCTGTAATAAAAACCGTTAATTTGTGTGCTTATTTGGAAACTTAAAAATGGAGTATATCCCGTCTGATTTATTGGCAAGAGCAGGGAATTTTAATTTGTAATTAATGGATTTTTTTTCTCTTTCACTTCATAATAATGCCGTAACTTTAATATTTTTTTGAATTAAAATAACATTTAAATGCGAACAGTTGCGTGGTAATTTTTTCAAATATGAAGAGATATTACTATTGAAAATAAGAAATTTTTAGTATTACATAAGCGTTTACGAGAAAGTCCTTGTACAAGATTGATTTTTACCGTGATCAGTAAAGATTATTACAAAAAATTAATTGTGAGTGAAACTATGAATTAATCTTGGTAATAGCTAAAAGGAAATCTCTGTTTATTATAGTAATGAAGTAAAATATTCCATACAGCCCAAAAGATGTGAACATGTCCGGAAATATATACATCTTAGTTACAGTTTGTGAAGGAAGCCGAGAAAAGGAAATGGTTTATGAGTGAACAAGAAATTTGGTTTTGTAACGATACACTAAGTACAGAAAGAAAACCGAATTTTATGAAAGAAGCAGCTGGACTGCATTGGTTCATCGTTGTCTAGAACCGAATGTTGAACTTCTCTTTTCAAAGTCGTGACGTGTGAGGTATTTTCAGGTCTTATTTCTCGTCGTGACCATTGAGTTGTCCGCAAACGCTCCTTCCGATAATCAAGTTGCTTCATCTCTGGGACTTATTTATCTTTGGGTTGTCTGAATTAAGAGGCTCTCAATTTCAATGATATTAATATGCATGCATATATATACTTTTGCTTAGTTTTGCATTCATTCTTGGTTGATTGTAAATACAATGACGGACAGAACAGCGTATATATATATATATATATATATATATATATATATATATATATATATATATATATATATATATAAATATATATATATATATATATATATATATATATATATATATATATATATATATATATATATATATGTGTGTGTGTGTGTGTGTGTGTGTGTGTGTGTGTGTGTGTGTGTGTGTGTGTGTGTGTGTGTAAGTGCTATTGGATGGCTTTATCACGTACTGTTAGCCTTGTATATATATATATATATATATATATATATATATATATATAATATGTGTGTGAGTGCTATTGGATGGCTTTATCACGTACTGTTAGCCTTTACACGAGAACAGTTGCCTTGTTCTGCTTAATGAGTAACTTTATAATATTTGGAACGAAGGGAATAAGTGGAGAAATTAGGAAGTAATTGCCTTACAAACGAATCATCAGGTTGCAACTTTTTATTCACTCAGGAGAAGTAGATCGATATATAGATAGATACATAGATAGATAGATACATAGATAAAACGAAAGCTCAGTGACGTATCAGTTAAAAAAACTGTTTTTCAAGGGAGGCTGGGCCGTTATTTAGATTTCTTTAGTGTGTGTGTGCTTGAAATAATTTTTGTTATAATCGCCGGTAAATAGAGCGATGTATTTTTTTTTAGAAAAGGCTGGAAGACTTCTGTACATTTGAAGCTTCACGTGAGGAATCCGATACAAAGTGCAGAAAGAACAGTGTTATTTCTGTGTGAAGAAAAATTTTTTTTGATAGTTTTATAATCGATTCACTGGACTCTTAAAAACAATAACATGTAGGAGACGTTACTTATATTTTCAGTTATAGTGTGTGTCTTGAATATTCAGTTAAATTTACTTAGAAGCTTATGATAACTTTTACGGTCGGGAATATATTCCTTATATATATAGAATTATCCCCTCCTTTAAAGTTGAACATTCAACATTAAAGTAATTACCCTAAAGCAGATGTTATTTATTACAGATGATGTTGAATTAAATTAATATATTCACGGTTAATTCACTGTCTAACGAACCATACATTTTTTCTGCACTGACGAGTACCTCAGTGTTGTTAAAAAATAAGTATTGGATGATGTCTGTAGCTTTGCAGAGCTCAAATAAAAATACCCGGTTAATTAGACTTGCATTCCTTACCTTGACTTCTGGAATATGAATGGTCATCAAATAGTGGGTCCGGGACGCATATTCAGTAACTCGGCCAGACGAATGAGAACGGGCGCGCGCTCAGTCTTTTGTTTATGTTTTTACCGTAATCCTCAACGGGCTTGTACTAAATACGCCGCGGAACCGAATAACATTCATTTATGAGCATGGTAAACATATTAAGATTATTTTCAAGAAGATTCTGTGGTTATTTTTTAAGATATGGCGTCCCGCTTTTTTCAGGGAAGGTCCCGAACCGAATATGCGTCCGGGACTTCATTTCGTGATATAATCAAAGTATGAACAGTATTACTTTGGTGTGATTATATATGTTTTGGAATTTTATAAACTTGTCTTTTTATTGGCGCTTGCAAGAATGATGTTAAAAATTTTAGTGCACTATCAGTCAGCATTCATTTTCACCATGTTTACGTGATTTGAAGTTCATGGAACCTGAAAATAAAAAAAAGGGCCAAATAAATCTTATGTATGTAAGTATGGGTAAAGCTATGTATACATGGAATAACTTACTCATTAAGTACTATATTTTTGCTTAGTATTTGAATAATTTATCTAAAATTTTCTTAACATGGGAGCTGTAGTGATCTTGGAAATGGGTCTGTTGACATGCGCATCATGTGTTTTTCCATTTCCATCAGGTAGTTGTAATCAGATGCAAATAAGTGTTGTCGGAATCTAGCAAGTGCTATTTTAAGTTATATATGTATGTACATTAACTGTAAAATCAGTTATTAATGTTTATTGTTATTTTAATTATACTTGGCTCGATGCTGTTAGTCCCATGCAAAAAAATTCATGAAATTCATCTCGTAAGCCTGGAATTAGTTTAAGATTGGGTTTAACAAGACCGTGATCATGAAAATTTTACTCTCAGACACCTGATACTTAACTTTCAGTAAAATCATGAGATTCATGAGATTTCATCAATACTTTCCCATAAACATAATTTTACTTGACTGCCACAAATATCAATGAGAAGTAGATATAAACTCTGAATCATGGACGTCATACTCCCTGAACGTTTTTTTTTTTCCTCAGTCGCTCTTTTTTTGTCTCCTATGTGCCCACGTTTTCAGTATTCATCAGTCATTCGTAAATAATTAGGTTCAAGAACCGATAGTTAATTATTTCAGTTTCAACGAAAGAGAACGTACCAACTTTAATAAGGTAGTGTTCTCAAAAGCATTTTGATTTATTTATTATGTCTTAATTAAGAATGCAGATTCAGGAAAGTAAATTCCGTTTTATTCAAAGATTTCGGTAAATTTCGTAATATTTACTCCTAGACCATTGCGACCAGATCATTTCACATGAGCTGAAGAGTGTGGTTCCTTAATTATCTCTAAAGTAAAAACTGAAAAGGTTTTGTATAAGCAACATTTTAAAAACTTCTGATTACTGTGCTTGTCTCTTAAGTTAATTTATGAATGGTTTTTTCATGTTGTTGTCGTATTTCTTGTCCCTTACATTTGTCAGAGGTACAAATGCTACCATAAACGAACAGTTAGTGTTTATTTTAAATTAGTAATTAGTGTTTCCTTAAGTGCAGGCACACAAACGTATTTTATATATGCGTACAATGTTGTCTGGAACTTGGTTAATAATTGTTTCTCCTGTTTTCGAATTTTAAACGGCGTCGCTTCAGTAACAGTTGGTAGGTCCAGAAGTGAAGGGTAAGAAGGGTTAAGTAATTGGAAGAGCTTGTAAGAAAAGAAAAGTGTAGAAAACAATTGAAATTAGAAGTAATATAAGATGGAAGGACGTGAGGCCCACAAAGTCCTCGAAATGGATGCGTCGTGTTGTCGATAAATTTGATTTATGAAATCGTTCGGTTGAACGCGTTTGGGAGCAACAGCAATAAATAATAGTTGATCCTCGAAACCCATGTTTGCTTCTGCCAGTAAAGTGTGATTTGCGATGTTGTTCCTTTCGACCACACATGAAGCTATGGTAATTACATACCGATGAAAGAGAATGTAATTTTTTTTTTATTTTGTTGGTTTATATTAATTTCTCGGACTTATTTTTCTATTGTATTCTAACTCACATGAATGTAGAATACATGCACAATGATTTACTGAATCAAACACAAAATATAGTTTTTTATTTTCAAAATTCAACTACCAGTGTTTTTCCTCGTGTATATAAAAAACAAGTAAAAAATGCGCGTAAGTTTCTTGGCGCAATCAAGTTTTCTGTACAGCCGCTACAGCGTATAATCTATGCCACCGAAAACAGATCTATCTTTGGTGGTCTCGATATAATGCTGTATGAGCCGCGGCCCACTAAACTTTAACCACGGCCCGGTGGTGGCCTATCCTACATGCCAGAAGCACGATGATGGCCAACTTTAACCTTAAATGAAATAAAACTACTGAGGCTAGAGGGCTGCAATTTGGTATGTTTGATGATTGGAGGGTGGATGATCAACATAACAGTTTGAAGCCCTCTAACCTCAGTAGTTTTTAAGATCTGAGGGCGGACAGAAAAAGTGCAGGCAGAAAAAAGTGCGGACGGAATAAAATGCGGACGGACAGACAAAGCCGGCACAATAGTTTTCTTTTACAGAAAACTCAAAATAGTGTGTAATTACCATATATGGTAGCGTTTTGTTTTACTTTTATCTGATTGGTATTGTGTCTACTTCCGGATATCGTGCTTAATTACTTCAGATATTTTTCACTGTTTTAACAGTTCCTGAACAACTCAATGCGTTCTTAATTGAAGGGCTGTTTCAGTTAGAAATGAAAAAAAATCTTATTTAATCTAACATCAGTAGTAACAGTTTAAAATATTGAGTACATTGCAAGTAAAC
>NC_089752.1:39413076-39418076 GCF_040412425.1 Macrobrachium rosenbergii | reverse complement strand
TGAATTGATTCAGAAAAATAAAGAGATTAGAAACTTTAATGGAGAGAGAGAGAGAGAGAGAGAGAGAGAGAGAGAGAGAGAGAGAGAGAGAGAGAGAGAGAGAGAAAGGAGTGGTGGGGGATGACGTTTGCTATAATAGCCTTCGTGGTTAAGTAGAAAATGAAATAATTAGGGAAAACTGATATAAAACATAAATATAAAAATTCTCTCTCATTCTTTTCCTCTGTCACTCAAGCACTCGTAAGCGCACGGGTTCGTATAATGAAGTAAAGATTATTGCCTTTTCCGAATTTTTTTTAATCCCACTCCCTCTATTAGAGAGCCTTCCCTGTATTGTCTTGTCTATTATTGGTCTTGTCTGTTATTGGAAACCGATGCAGTAGAAAAACGACAATAAGAGGATTGCGCCATTGACTTTTATTGTTTGCTGCATACTGGTGCTGCATTGAAATTGACAGAAAAAGGTGTCCTCGCTTAATCCGCCGTTTAATGCGAAAAGCCTTGCCTTGAGTTCTGCTGCTTTCTTTTTGGAAGACTTTGCTTGTGATACACACAAAAAAAGGCGGGGGGAGTTTGGAGAGGGAGGGGAATTGAAAGCAAGGCGCAAAAGTCCTAAATGCTGATGTGGCATTGCAACATACAGGACGATGAAGGGTCATTATCCTATGGAAGGGAATCACTAATTGAAAACCTCGACAGATTTAGCTGAATCCCTGCCCTCTGTAAAAGTCTCGGAATAGGGCAGAAAATAAAAATTGCAATGTATTCCAAAAATGCTTCTTTGAAAGGAAAACTAGAACATTTTGATTAGCGAGAGAGAGAGAGAGAGAGAGAGAGAGAGAGAGAGAGAGAGAGAGAGAGAGAGAGAGAGAGAGAGATCTTCATTCCAAGTAATTTACTTTGCCTTAAAGAAAAACGATAAATCATCTACACGGAAGCTGGAAGATCATTACTGAAGATGAAGGTATATACAAGCTCTGCAGTGCAGTAATCGGTTGAACCGGGATCACACCGGACACACTGGGATATCCAGAAAGATATCCAGAAAATTTCTTGTTTGTTGTTAAATTAAGACAATAGTTGTGTAACCCAGAGAAACAGCGAAAAAGAACATAGAGACAGAATGCTAAAAATCAGGTTGAAAAGAGGGCATGAAGCTAGTTCACCAACGCTATCAAATCAGAAGTGAGCGCTAAAGGTTATTCAAAAAACAAAGTCAGCACTTCAAGTGCTGAACCGAAAACGAGCGGAATGGGTACGAAACGACGGATGGTTCAATGAAAAAGCAGATGGAAATTTTTCGTGTACCCTTTTTTACATCGACCGCCTAAAGTGGAAAGAATTTAAGTGTCAAGTTCTATAAAAATTTTGAAAAATTAGGGAAGAACGTACCCATGAACCAACGTATTACTTTTTCTTTGTTGATGTGTACACCTACTCTCCCGTACGTACACAGACCTAGATGTATAATGAGATGACCGTCACCAAAAAGGACAGAAGGTAACAAGTATGAAAAACCCAGGGGTTACGTTATTTAGATAAACGAAACAGAAAAGAGGGCGTGCCGGTGATAACATTAGATTTTCTTTTGGAATACCCGAGTAAACCGGCTGTACCAGAACCTATCCTCCTGTTCTCTACATAAAGTCGTTCGCAAAAGAAAGGAACATCAATGAAATCACATAACAGTCCATGTGTCATAAAAAAAACATTAAAGACAATTAATGTAGGAAAATATAAAATATCTACATAAAAACCCCCCGAAATACAAAAGTGGCACTAACAAACGCTTCCCGCCCTCCACTAACAGCAACGGCTTTCGGAATAACGAAAACAAAATGTAATCTGAATGTAAGTAATAAAAAAAAGACTAACAAAAAAAAGGAATCGAATCATCTGAGGCTGGTCTCTTCCTGAACCCGAGGTCTTCACTAGATCTATAGCCAAGGCTGAGTGACTGATTAATCTCGACAATACTGGTCGTTACCTCGTTCTCAGGAGGCAAAGATCTGGTTGGGTGGGGAAAACCCTTTGAGGCCGAGAGTCGAGCTTCAGATAAGGCACGGGAAATTAAATCATTCCATTAAGCAATAAAATTTTATTCAGTAACACGAGTTCCGACTAAGGTCGAGACTGAGGGGAAAAGAGTCATATCTGAAAATCTGGCGTGTCGTATATATAATGAATAATTAGGCATATGTAAACAACATCAATAAAACGATGCCAAAGAGAATATCAACCTCTAATCTAGTTCCTTGACTACCACGTCAACTCCAAGGGCATCATAAAAATAACAATAATTGCAATAAATTTTATAAAAGTCATCGCTTCTTCACACCGAAATTTGCATAACTTCAAATAAAAAACATAAAAAAATTAACACTTGCAGCAATTCCAAGAAGTATTTGGTGTCGAGATAAAAAGCTTCTGGTGATAAAATCCGGAAATAGGAATGCGCTAGGCTACTGGCACTCAGCAACTGCAAGGGCAGAAGAGAAGAACCATCATCCTGAAATTGAATCCCCGCTCGAACAACTGGGAGATGCAGACCAATTCTCCTCTCACTAAATTGTCTCCGGGATTTGGGAACGGAAATGTTTAGACGATTCGTTTCAAACTAATGATATTTTTTGTCTGGAAAGAGGGAGGAGCACTTCCTGGAGTTTTTCAGTTTTAGAGAGAGTGCGCGCTATTAACTATACTCAAAAGAAGAATTATCCTTTGCGCAAAAAACAGAATATTTCAATTTATGCAACGGAAATATAATTGCCTTCTATTACTGTAAAGAACTTTCACTTACTTAAGTGACCATCATGCTCTTTACATGGCATACATGTGGCTCTGCAATCTGCTCCCTGGAAAATAATCCCCTGGACGCATAAGCGCATAAGTCAGAACTCATTTTGACTCCCTCTGTATCTCTAAATGTCAAAAAGAACTTCCAGTGTAGGATATCCAACATTCAGGTCATTCTAATGATTTCTTCTGAAAATAAGTATTCCTCAAAGCAACAGCTAGGGGCCAGGTTGGGGAAGAGGTTCTAGAAAGAATGACAAATATTTGGTGAAAGCATCTACGATATCACCCAATACACTGGGCAATTCCATGAAAATTTTATGTGGTCGGCGTTGAGTGTTACTAACAAGTAATATATGCAGTCTCGACATAACCATTCTCTCATACTAATAATCTTGTCACTGCCAATGTGTGAAGGACAGGCGATTTTGTGGCCCTTTGCTAAGTAATAGGTCCTTACTCTTAGCAGTGTTTAAAATTGCAAAATCAATAAGAACTATATGATGCAAACGCCCGAGACAGACCTTATTTTCGTGATGGAAGAGGCCCTAGAGATCATATCGAAAGATACGATATATCGTCTTGAGTGACTCAGGTTCATAGGATTCACGAAAAGCAGAGAATTAAAAGTTTTTTTTTTTGTTTTCTCACTCTGAATATGTGCTACTTCGAACAGTTTGGAAGAAACTGATTTTGAGTGAATTTTTTTGTGACCGAATCATCTTACTGCCACAGTTCCCCAAAGCCACCTCTTTCCAAAGTAGCGGACATTGTATTTGTCTGGTAGTCCAAACGTCACACCAAACTCATGCATTAATATCTATAACCACACTACTTCTCATACGTTGAGAAAATACAGTAATTATCCACATAAAATGCAAATCATGTAAAGTTATAAAGAAAAAGACGAAATTACAAAATGGATAATTATTAATTTTTCGAACAGAAAAGACAACAAGGAGTCTCAAACAACAACAACAAACAAATTTTTTTGTAATTCCAAAATAAATTCTCTACTTGCAGTTATCAATGAATAAAGAAAATTTTTCAGGTGTAAATGCTAAGCAACGAAGCTTATTATCCCCTAATACGAAAATGCACACACAAACACAAACAATACACACATATATATAGTATACACACACATTTACACACACACACATACTGTATATATGTATATATATATATATATATATATATATATATATATATATATATATATATATATATATATATATATATATATATATATATATATATATATATATATATATATATATATATATATATATATATATATATATATATATATATATATATATATATATATATATATACATGATTGTGTGTGTTTGTATGTGTATGTGTACATGCAAAGTTAAAACTAAAGCTCTCATACTAAAACAAAAATCCTCCAAGTTATATAGGAAAAACAAGTTTTAATGGCAACTGATACTCTCGCAAATAATGTGAAAGTCCAGAAACGGAAGTTTATTAAAAGACATTCTTCTGTAGCACCTGATATACCATTACAATATACGTGAACTGACCATACTTACCAACATTTTTCGAATTTCTTGTAACTGTCGTTTGTTACAAAAGGAATAATTTCACAGGCTAAAATATGAAATGGACAACATTCTTTGAAGGTGACCCAAAAACGGGCTTTGATAGTAACACTCCCGACATAACCGTATCATTTAATCATTTCATGATATCCGCCCCCCCCCCCTGATAACTATAATCTATGCTGGATTTGGACGATGATCCTAGGCAAGTTAATTATCCCTGACATAAAATTACACGGCACATATTATGTCTTTGTGCTTTGGAAGCTTGCATGTTCGTATCTACTATACTGAAATAGTACTGTATTTTCTCGCAAGCAAGACCTAAATCTGACATAACCTGTAATAATGGAATATAGAAAGAAAGCGAAGGCACATACCAGTAGCGCAGGGAAAGTATACTGCATGCGCTTGTTTCCAATAATACTCTGTCTACGTTAAATAAATCAAGTAGAAACACTTTCGAACAGACCAGCACAAGTAAATGCTTTACAATGAAGCACTACTTTTTTGCGTCAACCAACAATACCAATTCCTCTATTTGATTGCTAGAGAGAGAGAGAGAGAGAGAGAGAGAGAGAGAGAGAGAGAGAGAGAGAGCATATGATTAGGTTTAACCAATTGAGAATGAACTGA
>NC_089752.1:39400576-39408076 GCF_040412425.1 Macrobrachium rosenbergii | reverse complement strand
TAACTCCTCCTTTCTTTCCCACATCTTGGAGGTTTGTTTTGGTTACACTTCAATTTACTTGGTATCATGGCTCATCATTTTTAAACTATCAACATCGTCTCTCTCTCTCTCTCATAATCCCGATCAGTGAATCTCATACTTATTCACTGCATAACATATATATATATATATATATATATATATATATATATATATATATATATATATATATATATATATATATATATATGTATATATATATATATGCATATATATATAAATATTTATATATATATATATATATATATATATATATATATATATATATATATATATATATATATATATATATATATATATATATATATATATACCAGTTTATATATCCGCTTAATATTCAAATGCCATTAGTATTTGGACAATCTGCTAAAAAAATTTATAAAGAAGACACTCTTCCCTTCATGTTACAAGGTCATGAATGTTATTTCAAAACAGACACCTGAAATCACCGACTGATACCCCAAAGCCAATAACAGTCCGTGGAAATCCAGCTAACGAGAACCCATGAAACAGTAAAGGCAATTTCCGCATTCTTTTGTCAGCAAGTCTTCACGTCTGGTATTGCGCCATTCGACGGGATTTAAATAATCATGGCACTGCTCCGGCAACTCGCAACGTTGATGCATGCCAATGAGTAGTATGGCGCAGTAAAGTACATTCGAGTGCCAAATGGCAATGGGACACTGGCTTCCTGCTGGCATTACTTAACCTTGCTTAAAGGTTATCACCAAAGACTTTCTGAACAGACGAAATAACAATTTAGTTTAGAAGTATAAAATAACCATTTTACCTTTTATACGTTGAATGAGAGCCATACGAAACTCAGATATTCTATGAAGTGAAAAAAAAAACTTGAATAAACAGACACCAGTCTATTCGATTACCCGATGATGCTTTTATTCATTATCTGTGAAAATGGACAGCATCGATCTAGATGTTGAAAACGAGGAGGCCCCTAAAGGTCAGACTCACTTCCGCGGAAGTGTGATCTGACCTTTAGGGTCCTCCAGGTTTTGAACATCTAGATCGATCCTGCCTATTTTCACAGATAATGAATAAAAGCAGCCTTTCACGAAGAATAAATGCCGCTTTACAGTTGCCGCTACAAAATGAAGTTTGAAAAGTTAAATCAAGGACAAAATTGGTTCTGAACAAGGATGACTTTCGTCTGTCCATCTGTTTACCTATCTAGGTAAAAAGTAAACCTATTGATATTGAAACAAAAGCGTGCCGAAGTGTGGGTATGACAAATACCAAAAAACACAATAACGGAGATAACTAATAAAGCAATAGGAGGGAAGATACCGAACTCGCAGAGGTTTTGTTTTTTCAGAAGCCTTTCTGTTTTGGCGAAATTAATTATTGGTGAAGAAAATCACAGTAAACTCTCCTTGCAATCTCCCGTTACTAGTTTTGAGGGGCTACCATTATCACGCAGATAATAAATACCTTGCTTTGAAATAACACTTCATTTCACAAACGTTTGGACATAATTCCTTCCGCAAAACCCATTGACTTTAAAATGAGCATCACGCACACTGAAATCTCTACACATAAAATTCCCAAAGGTAAGCGATGAACACTAACGGATTACACCTAAATAAACACATACCTGCAACAGAATGTAAAAATTCAGCGTTTATGATTCACGACTATCATTGGCATGTCATTACTATTCCTTGCCATTTAATCTCTCTCTTTGGAAGAATATCTAACATCATCTTAAATAACTTCTGTAAGCAACGAAGTAATTATTTACTGTACCTAAATACTAATATATCACTTAAAAAATCCACATACATTTGAATAAGTTTTCCGAATGCGTGTAAACGCCTGGTCACATTCAAGGGTAGCCACTAAATTAGGTGATCAATGTGAAAATCCTACCCAACGGCAGAAGTTACTCATGTGTCTTTATAATTCACAGACTTATATACAACAATCCTAACTCCCACAACCTAGACTCCAATAATTCGAGATAATCTTATTGTAAACCATCACAAATAAAAGAAAATACACAAGCTTTAGTGAAAAATAAAAAAATTTTACTTTGCAACTGTAAGAAAAACTAAAAAAAAAGTACCTACTGCTTCAAAGAGCTTTATTCTCGTAAAATCTCTTTTCTCATAATTTGGGCAAACCTAAATAATACAGCCCATAAAAGTCTACTCAATTTCATGGATGAAATATCACAAAATGTCACATTAATCGGATTATACAATAACAACCATGTGTTGTTAAATGAAAAATTAACGCGACCTTTTTTCTTACCGATATACCGAGAGGAAAAGGACTTGAAAAGTCATTTTATGAGAGGGTACTGCACCCAGATGAACGTTACGCGACACGAAACACTAGGAAAGGCTATTGAGAATAAAGAATGCCAATCACAAAAAAACTTCTAAATCAAATCTGATCATTGAAACTTCGGATCTACGACCTTTGCCAGAACTGTGATTGTCCGCCCCTAAAATAAAATTCTCTACCGGGAGGTCGTCAACCGACACCAGAGAGATAAACAACAAATTTATGTACTTTTTTTTTAACTCCCACGTCAATCCGAGCAGTGTCACCAGACTTAATGAAGAATAATGTCATTCTCTTACATTGATATTATTTTCCTTTGCTATTATCTTCTCGCATTTTTTCTTCATCTTTCTTATAGGCTGATGGGGCATGACTTAACGGATTAATGCAACCGAAAAAGAGCACAATGTCTTGGAAGCTTTGTGAGACAATTTTTTTTTCAAATTATCAAAAACTTCACTACATACATCTTTACCGATTGGTAGGATGGAGAGAGAGAGAGAGAGAGAGAGAGAGAGAGAGAGAGAGAGAGAGAGAGAGAGAGAGAGAGAGAGAGAATTGTGCTCCGACGCAAAAGCCAGAAGCTTTCATCTGATGGAGTTGGTGGAAATCTGTCTTTGTAATTTTAAGGTATATATATTTAACGCGTAAATGGAAGCCCGTAAGAGCTTTGGTATCTAATGAAGAACTGATGACTAGGTGACGATAAATAGTCCGAAAATTTTTTCGGTTACTGTATTTTGTTGGAAAACCGCCGTTTGTATGAATCCCAATTCAGAAAAGAGCCGAGCACGACTTTAGCGGTCCAGGTATTTTGAAATGACAAAACGCTATTGCATTTCCTTGTCCTCTGGAAAGTACCTTATGAAGCAAAGAAAAAACGGTCCAGCCGATTATCTTCCTTAGTTTTTCACGCACGAGACCCAACCTCTTTCTAAAACACAAGGCAGGGCCAAGTCCATCTTGCAAAGTTAAAGAGGGCATCCATTAGAACGGTGTCACGTAAATACGGTGTTAATGATCTGCGTAAACCATTCAGCCTGCCTTCGAGCCAGGGTTCTGGGTCCTGATTCGAGCTGAGATGGTCGATGAACCAAATTGTGGGATGAATCTCCCGTCAAGAAGAGAAAGAGGTCTGGAGTCGGGAAATAAAGGCTTGAATTAGGATGAAGAAAGTGTAAGATTGGTGCTACTGAAGTATGAAGTGTGTGTGTGTGTGTGTGTGAGAGAGAGAGAGAGAGAGAGAGAGAGAGAGAGAGAGAGAGAGAGAGAGAGAGAGAGAGATAATTGCAGAACTTAATTTCTGCAACCGAGGCTTGCTCGTGTACACACACGTACACAAACGCACAACGCAGTGCACTTAAAGCAAGACCGCATTTCCACTGATCAGTTTTGCTAAACCTTCCAGCTCTACAAGACGTAACAACAAATATACTAAAACCAATTCACGAACAATGTGCTTGTCACAATTTCTAAAACTAAATTTTTTTTCTTTTACTCCTTACGCCCTCCGTTTATGCAGTTATGAAGAAAACTTACAATAATAATTCATACTCAGTAATAATAGACAAAACCAATAAATACAGAATATATCGAGTTACTAACTACAAGTAAACTAAAATCACCTATACAAATGAAATAACACGATTCCTTTCTTCGAAATTAGATCAGCAAATTATTCATAACATGAATGATTACTGAACTGTCGCATTAAAGGACGACCGGGTTTTGTTTTCGTATAAAAAGAAGCATAAATCTCTTCAAAAAGTAAAACGAGTTTTCATTGCTTTTAGAAAGCTTTTAGATTTTCCTAGAAATAAAAAAAAAAATAGCCAGGCGATTGCGAATAATATTTCATTACGTGTGAGTGTTTGATAAAATAATAAACGTACACACATGCAAGGGTAAACAAGTTGACATTCTAAAGTACAGAAACGCAACGGCACTAGAAGCAAAAAAAGGGTAAATGGCAAGAAGCCGGCCTATAATCCTGAATGCCTAGGGATACAAGAGTCGAATTTCAAAGTGAAAGCTGGCTTTCATATATCAGTTTTTACTTTACATGTACCCGTAAAGTGCGGAAACACTTTGTAGACCAGAATTCTCCCTATTAAGAAACTGAGAAATAAATGCGGAAAAACAAAAAATAATGTCCACTAAAAATGTGGGGCGACCTCCAACGGAAAAAAAAGTACAAAATGCCCCGAAGTTTCCTCAGCCTAATCGAGTTATCTGTACAGCGTATAATCAAGGCCACCGACAATAGATATATATTCCGGTGGTCTCAGTATAATGCTGTATTAGCCGCGGCCCGTGAATCTTTAATCACGGCCCAGTGGTGGCTTGTCCTATATCGTTGTCAGATGCACGATTATGGCTGACTTTAACCTTAAATAAAATAAAAAACTACTGAGGCTAGAGGGGTTTGATGATTGGGGGGAGGATGATCAACATATCAGTTTGCAGCCCTCTAGCCTTAGTAGTTTTTAAGATCTGAGGTCGGACGGACGTGCAAAGCCTGCACAAATTCTTTTTTACAAAAAAAAAAAAAAAAAAAATGGGATGATAAGAAACAATTCCAACTCGCGCCAAAATTAGAGAAATTATGTGGTGATTGAAAAAAATTAGCTCTGTGGTGAAAAAAGTTACATTTACGTAATTGCAACACAAATATAATACATATATGAGTATGCAGAATCTAATTGGTTATTAGCTGATGGTCAGTATGCATATAGAAAGCAGTTAGATAGCTGCGATGCTCTTCTAGACTTGAAGCGCAATTTGCAGGAGAACCTTGATAAGGGTTTTGAGTGCCGAGTAATTCAAATAGATTTTAGCGCTGCTTTCGATTTAGTAAATCATAAGGCACTTATAAACTTCAGAACCTTGTGGGTGGATATGTTTTAGGATTACTGGAAGATTTCCTTACAGGTAGGCAGCAGGAGTTACTGTTGATGGGATCATTAGTGAACCATGACCTATTGTGTCAGAAGTTCCACAGGGTAGTTTCTTGGTCCATTGTTAGCTCTTGGTGTTTACAAGCGACATGGTTGTTGGCCTGGAAAGCAAGATTGTTCAGTATGCCGATAATGCAACACTTATGGGCGCAGTAAAGTGTCCACTTATGAGAAATAAAGCTGTCCTTAGCCTCAATCGGTACACTGATCGGATCAATGAATGGTGTAGTCGATGGGGTATGATGTTGAACTTCAGCAAAACGAAAACACTTGACTAGCAGATCTCGTACGGACTTTGCACCCCAGCCTCCCCTTTAGGTGGATGGGACTTTGCTGAATGAGTCTGAAGCTTTAACTATTCTAGGTGTAACTTTTGACGCACATCTTATCTTTGAGAAACATCTAATGTAGTTTCAGCAAATGCCGCACGAAAGTTAGGTATTGCTCGTAAGGTCTCGTATATTTAAAACACTGATGAAATCAGTTAAACCTATTTTAGGTCATTTGTGCTTCCTTTACTGGAATACTGTTCTCCAGTGTGGATGTCTGCTTCTGCCAGAGATTTATCTCTTTTAGATAGAGGGGTTTGTGGTGGTAGGTCTCTGTTTCCTAATATTAGCATGGTCTCTTGCGTGTCACTTTTTCATAAGTTGCATTTTAATGGAGATCTTTCACATTCAAAAATTATCCCTGATCTCCCTTTCCTGCTGAGAGCAACCAAATGTGCTGAGCAACAGCACCAATATGCAGTAAATGTGCCTCGCTGTCGAACTTCTCAGTTCCAGGGGACCTTTATTCCTTACACTGTTGGACTGTGGAACAATGTCCCTGAGGATGTGTAATTGGAACTACAAAAGTTCAAGCGAACATGCAATGCATTACTACCCTAATGGTGGTCTCCCTGCATACTAATACATTTTTATCTATTTATTAATTTACTAATTTATTTTTCCTTTTTAATAAGTGAGTTCTCGTCTTTCTGTACTTCCCTTTTCCTTCTCTTACTTGTTAATGAACACCATATTCTTTGGAAGCTTGAATTTCAAGTCAATGGCCCCCGTGGGCTTGTTCCATATGAATAGGATTCCTATTCTGAAAAAATAATAATAATAATGGCTAATAATAAAATACCATTTACCAGTAACATTTTCTTTGCACAGTGCACAAAACTCTTTTCTATAAACGAACATGAGAGAGAGAGAGAGAGAGAGAGAGAGAGAGAGAGAGAGAGAGAGAGAGAGAGAGAGAATCTGATTAGCCCCATTTTGCATACCTCAAATACTGCATTTGCTCGAAACAAATATTTAATGAAATTGGCCTTCGAAACAGCTAAAGATGTTGAGAGTAAAGACGAAGGTTGAGAGATCGTTTTGTGTCTTCAAATTTTGTAATGCCAACTAGAACTTAGATATTAATACTTACAAATTGACCTCATAAGACTAAAGAGTTGATAAATAAAACTCACTGTCATTCATATTTTTTTTCCTTAATAATATCTTAGGGAAGGGATGGATAACAGATGTGAGGATGGATAACAGATGTGACATTAAGTAGAAAATTAGGGGTGGGAAAAAAAAAAAGCCAGGGAATATATTAAAGGTTCGGACACTTGACGTTGACCCGTAATGAAGAACACATTACAGGGAAGCTTCCACTAAAGGGGAAGGTTGGGGGGTGGGGGTGAAATGAAGAGGAGCGCCCGCATGAGAGATGAGGTCGTCCGTCATGAGCGAATAAAAAGACCGTCACACTTCCAGATGGATCACCTCCCCGTGATCAAAAGCGATCAAGTGTGCGAAACTCCTCGCCTTAATTATTAGACACCTGATCAAAAGAAATGAACCTTTTTACGGGGCACTGCAGTTCTTTCTGCAAACTTTCGGCCAGCGCATCTTCCCCGTTGCGTTGATGTCAACGAGGTCGTCTCGGAAATTAATAAAGATAAAATACGAGGCTAAATGGATGGAAGCATGGAAAAACAATAAATGAAAAAATAACCATTAATACTTCTCATATTAATAGCCTGCATGTAAAAGCGCTTAATAGAAAAGGGACTAACTGAAAATATTTATTTTTACAGCATAGAAATAATTGTCTTCTTCCATTAATAGCATCTCTTAAGTAATTACGGGTTGACAAGGCGGGACCTCACCTGTCGCTTTACTCGCAATTTGTACGATTAATTTTGATAAATCAC
>NC_089752.1:39378076-39390576 GCF_040412425.1 Macrobrachium rosenbergii | reverse complement strand
CGATAACAGCAAAAATGAGCGAAGAAAACGTTTGACTTTACTCTAGGTTCTGCTTTGCTGCAACTGTTATTTTACTTTATTTACAAAACTCTGCTGCAATACTGATCAATGACAAACTGAACATTTACTCTAGGTGCAGGGTGCAATTTATAACATACAATAAGGAAGTATCCTTACTTGGAAATTAATTATTGTGGAAATACTTCATAAGTGCTGATTCTACACATGCTTTACTCGCTTTACTTTACTGAGGGTAATAAGGCACTCAACAGAATAAACAAAGAACACTTCAAAGTCTCAAAATAAAAAAAAAATAAAAAAAGATAAGGGGCAGGATGTAAAATGAAAACAAATGTAAATCAACCAACTGCTTACTGTTATGCTGGAAATGCATGCATGCGATTAGTTGTGCCTTGAAGAGGCGGTATAAATGACAATACAGCGTTAGTTTTAAATGATATCCCCTTTACTAGAAATTGTAATAACAAAATTCAATTCCTCTTTCCAATCAGTGGACAATAATAGTTTACAAACTCGATGAGTAGCTAATATCTCCAGAAAGCGCTAAATTAAGTGACAGGAGTTTGACAGCTTGCTGAGCGAGCGAGGCAAAGAGATTATTCGTGGAATTTAATTCGCTAAACTTAAACAACGCTAAATTTTTACTTCCATGGCCTACAACTCGGGTGTAAGCTATAAATAGATACTCGCTCGAAGTATGAATGGGAAAATAAACAAATGAAAGGGGACTGGACAGGGATAGATTTCTCCACAAAAAAAATAACTCAATAAATAAAATAAAAAGAAAACTAAACAGAATGACAAGCGAAGGATGTGACCTCTTACTGAAGGGCGGGACATGCTGCTGGTATTAAAAAGATGACTTTAAAACTCACAAGGGCAGGATTCTTGTGACTTGAGATTCGTTAACAAATAGAAAAAAAATTAAATGAAAGAGTAAATGATATACGCAGAAAAGCGAATGATAACAGAGTGAGGTATTTATTGTTTATGTATTAATTTAATGTCCGTCGCCAATAGACGACGGCCAGAACTAACTCTCAGCCCAAGGACTGGGAAAGGAAACCCAAAGGGCGCGACCCCTTCAGGAAGAGCTGACACGTCTGCCTTGTGCCAAGGTACGGGTGTAAGGGAGTGCCACTTCCCACTCTGTCTCTCTTACTGCTTCAAAGTAAAATGATGAATGCATTTTAAAGGGGGTGATATCCCATATTTTAACTGCCTCTTGCAGTGGTAATTAAGGAAAAGTGTAAAGGAAAGATCGACAGAAAAGGATGAGGGATAGAAGTTCCAAAGGAAAGGAAGAAGATAGCGGAAGGCCTTGACATCCTCTTCTGGATGAAAGGTGCCAAGACGTTCGAAAGATGAAGAGGTGGCCCTATGCCAAGTTTGCACAGGTGCCAGAAGAGCTTGGGAGCTCGTTGTGGACTACCTGCAATCGCCCACACCCGTGGTAATTCCGCCGCGAGCCTCTCTTCCTTGGACCGTTGTCCTTGGCCGGGGAATCGGAGGGTCCGAGGCTGAAGGGCGGCAAGGGGTGCCATCTGGGTTAGCTGCTGCGACAACTGACACAGGAATTTTGTTCGCCAGCTCGGACATTAATCGGCGCAGCTCGCAGAGTTCATCGGCCCAGCGAGGCAGGGCAGAATCATGACTCGCGAAGGTATCTGCAGCAGGCGGCGAGAGAGAGGGGACGGATGGAGGGGGCGTGGTTGACTCGCATGCAGTGGTGACCAGTTCAGGCCTGGGTTGCGAATTCGTGCCTTTGGTTGAGCCTCCGCTGGGGTCAGGAGAACCCGTCTCTCTTGTTACCGACACTGGCAGCGGCACCGGGCTGGGGGAAGAGGGGGTGTTTGGAGTTAGATCCTTTAGAGGGGGATCTGGGGCGTGCTCTGGCACTGACATTGGCAATTGGCACTGGCACTGGTAGCGATGTGGTAGTGGTCTCGTCTGTCTGGACGGACGGAGATTGGCACTGCTCAGTGCGCCCAAGTGGCACTGGCAGAGGAGTTGATAGGCGAGATTCTCCTGAAGGGAGATCTGGCTGGGGCCTCGGCACTGGCACTGATGCCGTGCCGTGCACTGGACTCGGATTTGGAGGATTATTTGGGGAATTTGGACCCTGGAATTGTCGTGGTTTGGAGGGGGACGTAAAGTCCTGGCCCAGGAGGACGTCATAGCCTCCTGGAATGTGTTTCGCTACGGCAAGACAAAGGGTCCTGTGTCTGTGGGGTCGGATGACCCTCAGTTGGACCGTAGGGAGGATCATTTTGAATTCGTTGATGCCCTCAATTGTGATGAGTTTGTGTCGGTTTATGATAGCTCCATAGGGAACTTTGTCTTTCCTTATGAGGGAAATTTGCGCGCCAGAGTCCTCAAACGCCTTGACCTGGCGTGCTGAGTATCTACCTCGAGGAGGTGCCACATATATGGGACCCTTGTCTGGAGGGCCTAAGGACTGGGGATTCGTAACTGCCAGAGCGACGGCAGGATTACCGGACTTATTATTTCTAGGGCATTTGGCCCATGAGGGAGAGTGGCCATAAACCTTGCGTGCCGTGCAAAAGGTTTGGCTGAAATCTCTTCGCACTGCCCCTGCAGAGGGCGCAGGTGACTTATTAGTGGGTCGTCCGGGAGAAAGAGGCTCTGGTGGTTTACTTCGGCATTGCTCTTTGGATTGCCCGATCTTTCTACAGAACCCGCACACAACGGGTTTCTGTGATTGCCCATTCTTCGGCAGAGGGGCACCTGAAAGGCAGGCGGGTGGATTAATTCTGCGCTGCAGGGAGCTCTCCTGGTGGTGATGAGTATCCCAGGAGTCAGCAATGCGACAGCATTCCACCAACGTCGTAGGCTCGTTCTCGACGATGTGTATGGCGAGGGCCGGAGGGGCGTAGAGTAGGAAGTGCTCTATTTTCATCTGTTCAATTGCCTCGTTGAGGGTTGTAACCCCCACGGACTCGAACCATTTGGCATGGGCGCGCTCGGACTGGTAGGCCCAGTCTGCCCAGGTCTGATTTACTTCCTTAACTTGCCCTCGCCAGCGCCTCCTTCAGCGTTCAGGGGTTATTTCGTACTCCTTGGCAATAGTCTGGTGGACGACATCCCAATTTTCTTGCTCCTCCGGCGTGAGAGCTTTGTAAGAAATAAGGGCCTTCCCTCCAAGGAACTTGCCCAACACCAGGGAGAATTCGGCTGCACTCAAGGGGCAGGCCTTTAAGACTGTTTCGGCGGTGTCGAGCCACACCTCGGGCTCAGCCTCCGTCCATTTTGGCATGCAGGCGAGAGCCTGGCTGAAAGTGCTCATCCCCTGGGTGGCAGGTGGAGGCGAAGGGCCACGCCGTTGCAGCAGCGCGAGTTCATGGGCACGCTGCTTGTCCCTTTCTTCCCTTTCCGCTTCTTCTCGTTTCTCTTGAGCCTGTCTCTCTGCTTCTCGTTCCTGTCTCTCTGCTTCTTCTCGTCTCTCCTGAGCCTGTCTCTCTGCTTGTATTGCATCCATCCTCTCCTGTACCCAGTCTCTTAGTTCTCTCCCGGAAAGGCCGAGTTCCTTCCCAGACGACATGAAGAACTTGAAATCCTCGCTCTGCTGAGATCTTGTCGACATTTTGCAGGTGGGAGAGGACGCAAGTAACACACAGAATTAATTTTCCAGAGCTGTGGGAATTTGGAATTTTCTCCAAAGGACGTATGAATGATCTCCCGCCCTGGCACAGCAGGCTACAGTAGGGAATTAGGAATGGGAATTCTCCGGTCTCCCAAGTTACTGACGAAGTGGGCTTATTTGGGGACGATAATGAGCGAATGTTTGGTCTCCTAAGGTACCGACAAAACGGGCTGACTTGGGGCCAAGACTGGAATGTATAGGTCTCCCGAATTACCGACGAAACGGGCTTATTTGGGGACGATAATGAGCGAAGGTTTGGTCTCCTAAGGTACCGACAAAACGGGCTGACTTGGGTACATGACAGGAATGTATAAGTCTCCCGAATTACCGATGAAACCGGCTTATTTGGGGACGATAATGAGCGAAGGTTTGGTCTCCCAAGATACCGACAAAACGGGCTGACTTGGGGACAAGATTGGAATATATAGGTCCCTAGAATTCCCGCACAGACGAGGTCTGATTAGCGAGAGCGCTAGTTTTACAAAAATAGGTATATTTACATGACAGACAAGATGAAAAGGGAAAATGAATTAAAACATGTTAAATTGCTGCTGCAGAAGTCCTCCCGAGGGGGGGGGAGGGGAGGAAAAGCTTGGGAATGCCTGGAACACGCACCAAGGAGAATTCTGCCACGATCATCCTTCTGAAACGATATGGGGACCCAGGTTACAATCTAAGGCTGGAATTTGGGGAAGGCTTTTATTCGAGGGTGCGCTGAGGGCGCCAAGGACATCCTTGAGGCTTGACTAGTGACTTAGAGCAAGAAGGCAGTGAACACGTGGGCCGGGATTGAACCAAGAACCTCAGGGAATACCAAGTTACAGGCTCAGAAGTTTAATAAATGCACAAGGGCAAACATAACGTGACTAAGCAACTCTTTCTGTGTACTTTACCACATAGTAGGAGTTTAAGGCTGACGTCTGCATCCAGCACTGTCCAAGTCCTTCTCCGCGCCTTCTGCCAGGGTTCACGTGTGTGTGTAGACAAAGGCCTCCCTCACCAAGGAACTGCTCTCGGGTCGTAGGTTGGGTGCGGGAAGGAAGACGCCCTTGTGATGATGAAGGGCTGCAGTTGAATTTCCGCTCGCTCTGGGATTTGCAATTCCCCACTTGCAATGGATACTGGCCACGTGGTTGGAGTACAAAACAAAGGGCAGCTACGTCCACTTGGTGACGAGGGAAAGAAGTGGGGGGGGACGTCTGAACTCGTGACCTCCTACATTAGCAACTGGGCTGTGTGTGCCAGCGAACTTCTGGCGCTGTGGCCTTTTATTACTTCTGGCCGGGTGTAGGGGGGCCGATGGCCTGACCGGGTCACAGCTCCTGTACCAAAAGAAAGGGCGCCAGCCAGTTACTGCCCTAGGCTAAGATTATCTCCTGAGCGTGCCTTAGAACCCTGAATTTACTGCTTGAAACTAACCTGAACCAAATTTCACTACCTCTCACAGGCTCAAATAGACAGAGGCCTATCTATCGGCCAAGCAAAGCAGAAAGGAGGGTGCTTTTTTAGCTTATTTTGGTGCTAATCTTTACAAGTACAATTATTGTTGCCCAGTGGAATTGCATAAATTATCCTCCATGGTGTTAAAGTAATATTCTTGATCTAAGATATACCCCTTGCAGTCAATTAATGACAAGTGAGAGTTCTTTTGATACTGGAATGTTATCTGGATACGTCTCCAGAATTGTGCAAGTCTTGGACCTCGCCACCATCTTGTTTGGTGAAGAATTAGCATCCTTGATACCAAGATCCTCAATTCACAAGCTTGCAATTGCTTTATAGAGGCCTCGGACCTTTGCGCTATTTACCCGTTTACGTTGAAATATCTTGTGTCTGAAGTGGGATGAAGCCTTAGCTGTTGTTAGCTCCTGTAAGAAATTAGTTAATATCCTTCTTTGTTGAACTAGTTGTTTAAGAAATGTTGTAGATTTAGCTCATGTGTTCAGAATAAATCGCTATATTCTGTAATCTAGTCTCAACTGGCGACCTAACTTAGTTATGTTAAGTTATCTGTCTTTCTTTTTAGGTAACTTTCAGCCTTAACTGATACAATTACGTAGGTTATGCAAGGCAATATAAATTCTTTAAATTAATAATTAAACTCATTAGCCAAATGGCCCACATAACACAATATAGGCTATATATATATATATATATATATATATATATATATATATATATATATATATATATATATATATATATATATATATATATATATATATATATATATATATATATGTGTGTGTGTGTGTGTGTGTGTGTGTGTGTGTGTGTGTGTGTGTGTGTGTGTGTGTGTGGGAGAGAGAGAAATTCCTTCATTCCAAATCCTCATCATTATTTTGAAAATAGCTACTTCCTATTAGAGCAAGTACGAAGTTGGGAAGTATTTCCGTGTTTAGGAGAGAGGGTGTTCAGCCATGCTTGTTATTCCCCAGCAGTCCAACTTCTTTGGCAGACGAAATCCTGCCATGTTTTCTGGCCAAAGTTTGCGTCTGCCTGTTTTCTATATCAGACTGTTTTCGTGATTAGATGATCAGATCTACAATCATCCAATCGTCTAATTTCAAGTTCGATGATCTCAATGAAAATGAGATGCACACAAAGCCAGAGTTAATTGTTCCGACGTTATGGAATGCATGTTTGAGAGAGAGAGAGAGAGAGAGAGAGAGAGAGAGAGAGAGAGAGAGAGAGAGAGAGAGAGAGAGACAGGTCATTCTTTTAACCCAGGTTCTGACAGATCTTAGTAACCATAAATGCCACAAACATTACAGTCACCACCAGAAATTACAATGAAAACTGAACAGGAGAACTCTGTCACGCATAGTCCGTCAATCCCAGTCAGCAATGAATGATACACTCGTACAGGGCCAGTATGGCACTAATTAAGTTCATTGTTTTTTGGCAACGGGAAAATAGACTTCACACAATATATCGCAGAACGTAGTGTGTCAAGGATTTACACAAAATGGCGACGACTACACGCACTACATATAATAGAATATTTTCTGTTCCAGACACCCCGAAACATAAAATTATATTAGTTTTTTATAGTCAAAATCTACCTTCGAAGACAAACATGAATTAGTGCAAGGTTCTAATAAATATGATTCATTAACGAATAATAAGGTTAAATACACAACACCATTTGAATAAGCACCCTTAAACTACCATTGCCTGAATTTTCCTTTTCTCTTTTCATTCTTATTCATCCTTTCCTTACCATCCATTGTTTCCTTGTTCCCTACATTTTAAGTCCAGCTTATTGCGGCACAATCTTATATAAAACAATAAATAAATAAATTCCCACACCCTGATATATGCGTCACCATCATGTGCCATAACTGTGTTTACTTTAAACACAGCAAAATCATCTCCCATTATCTCTTGACACTAGATAGTAATTAATTACAAAACTGAGATTCCCATACTGTTCTGAAATTAAGGCTAATTAAGCTCTAAGTTTCGCTAAGATAGAGGAAGATCCTCCATGGTCAAATTAAGATTAATATTAACATTAAAATTAAAGCGAAGTAAGGTAAAAAGAAAAAAAGCAAATCCTCATTGAAAACCAAATACTTATTCTTTTTTTCCTCTTACATCTTTCCCTTCACTTCATTTAAATTCCTCTCTCTCTCTCTCTCTCTCTCTCTCTCTCTCTCTCTCTCTCTCTCTCTCTCTCTCTCTCTCTCTCTCTCTCTCTTTCAAGCATCAGTTTATTATAGCTTGTGTGCTATTGTATTTTGTCATGTGAGCTCTTCCATGAATAATTACCGACATCCTTTCTTACGCTGGGTTTTCGAAGGGACACAAACATGAAATCTATTGACACTTATGGGATTGCTTTCTGCCAGACCAACTAAATTTTTGTTAAAGATATTTGAATACAAACCTGGCGTTTATATTTCTGGCTGAGTACACCAGAACTATTACATACAATAAAAAGCCAAACAGCACCCTTTTACCAAACCCACTAGTTTCTGTCGCCGTAATAAAAATTTAGGTCAGTGGAAAATTGCTGGCGACTTACTATACAGCTTTACTATTAAAGAATTAAGTGCAAGACAAATATACGATCGTAACTGTCTATTTATATGAAGATTAGAAAAAAAGTCTGACAATAAATCAAATTCAACATATCTTGAGTAGAGTAAATTCTCAGCGAGAGAAATATTAGCAAAATGACTGAAAGCAATAAAAGTAAATTTCAGGACACAAGGAATTCATCATGACCTTCAGACAGAAAAGCTGCTTGAACAAATTACAAAATATTTTCCCTTTCATTGCAGTAAGAATTCTAAGTGGGGCAAATTATTTCTCTACAAATATGCATAAAATTTCACCATGAAAACCAACACAAATTTGACATGCCCAAAATAAACTTGTTTGGATCAGATGGGACGATAAATGAAGAAATGAGAACGGAATATACCGGACTAAAGGACTGGCTGAGTTGTGAAAGAATTTCGGGGAGATGAGGAAGGGGAATACAAGAGCCGTAATGACCAGGATCAATTTTTCGGTTTTCTAGTTCTAGAAAATTTTGTCTTTCTAATAAATACTTAATAATTTATATGAGTAAACAGGAGACAGATTTCCTAAACTAACTCTACAGCTTTTCTGGTGACATATGATTAGGAACACGCAAGAATTAACTGAAAAAAGGTACAAATAAGAAAAACGATTTTGTTCAAAGGTGTTCTCCCCTATTTGCGAGCTTTTCCTCTGCCATTACACCTCTTTCACCCTCCATTTAAGCCTTTTTCGTCTTCCCGGTTGCCTTCACGGCTTAAAGTTTGCCGTTATGTCGTTACTGCTAAGAACCTGGACAAAAAATCTTCATCCCTGCTCGACCGTACTAACACTTTTAGGGGGACCCCAGGGCAATAAAAATGCAGGAAGCTCGCTTAAGAAATAAATGACCTCAGAAAACAGCAATGGAAGAGACTTTGTTTTAGAGTATGAAGCGTTATCCTTACACCCCCACAATAAACTGACAATAAAGTCTTTGCAGACATTGGATGATGCCCAGAGGTAGATACGAAGAGGGAGGAGAGTACATATCAAAATACTTAATGACACGGAAAAAAATAGTTTTAGGAAGATTGCAGTAAAAAAAAAAAATATGTGTAGATAACAAAAGTGAGGTGTTGGAAGAAGTTACAGTGTTTGGAGAAAATATGAGAAAAAGGGTAGGGGGAAGGAGGAGCTTACACTGGAGGGGAGGTTGGAACTAAAGAAGGAAAGTTAAATGGTGGAAAATAAAATGAACACAATAAAAGGAAAAGTTAACATAAAGAAGCTGTTTCACAATAATCACGGTAACATGTAGAATAGTAAAAAGGCAGAGACATTAAACACAGTTAGAAAAGGTGATAACCCGATAAGGTAATATTAGCATCGATTTGAAATGGTTATAGGGAAGGGCTGAAGAAATTGTGTATATATGCCTCCGTGTTCAGTGTCACTTACTGAGATACTTGTAAGCATTTTTTGAAAACTCTTTACATTAAATTACCATAAGTAGAAAAATGTTCCTACACTGCTGGCCTGGACTAAATATTCATTGCTCTCAAAAAATAATAAACAGTGGTCACGTACATGGGAGGAGGGAATTAGAAACCCTACACATGGTACAATGGCCGCCCCTAAATACTGAATGGTGTAGAAATATAATCCTCCAGCGGCCCGCATAGGGAAGTAGAAATTGAAACAGTAGCATTATCCATGACGTACTATGATTACGTGTAGTTGGTGATGTATCATCTACACAAAAATTAAAATTTCTTCAGTGATACACGTACATTAAATTATGTATAACTCACACCAATATTAGAAATATAATTTTGTTAATACAGTGACGCTCAATATCTCTCCGATGGCAAAAGACTGGGAAAAATCGGAGAGGAAAAGATAAGACTGTAAAAATTGTGTAGGGGTTACAAGAAAATCAGGATCCGGAAAAATGCTAGATAAAGAGCAAAACAAAGGAGCACACAAAATTGAAAAGCAAAGCGGATGCTCAGGAGAGGGAGGAGAACATGGTACCCCATGAAAAAGTAGGGCGGCAAACGAAAAAAGAATATCCAAATCCAAGAACATTTTAAAAACACTCAACTCCCAACGCTTACGATATGAAAGATCAGAGTGAAAAAATATTTGCAAACGCACTTTAAAAGTGTTCAGCACTGTTGAATTTTCATCTTCAAATAATCCCTAGCTGAGATGCCACCTCTTCCATCTATCGTAAAAGAGCTTTTATTCAGGAAAACACAAACGCGCTAGCGGGGAAGACACGCACACAAGCACAAGCACTCACACACACATACACACAACATTTGCTAAATACATGTTTTTGAACGTTTACTGCGAAGTATTCCTTTTGTGATAAAATTATCCCTCTCGCTTCTTAAAAAGGATTCTATTGGCAATCGAAGCGAACAATGTTAGGAAATCTGAAATAATTTTCACCATTTTAATGAGACCTGGTAAACATTCACTTCATCCCTTTTGTTTATCTAAAATTTCAGTAACATTTTCTATCTTTGCGCTCTTCCTTTACATCTGATTGCATCATCAAAAAGTAACCTAAAGTTTCATTAACATTTCCTCACATATTTATTCCCAATGCACATGCAATAAGTAATATACCACAAACATATATATTTATATATATATATATATATATATATATATATATATATATATATATATATATACACACATATATATATTATAAATGGTTCATCACTATATTGTGATGGAAAATAATGAGTAAAAAAGCCACAATAATGCAACTGATAAACTGTATTTTTCAAGATGCAAAAAAACTACAAAAAAGGATAAAAAAACAAGGGGCTTTCGACCGTTTGCGCAACGGTCCTTTTCAGCCAACCGAATAAAAATACTTGTTTTTCTTAAAAAGACACGTTGAAAAGAATTTTCGTGACAGTCGATCCAGGAAAACATCGAACCACCTTTCGGTGTGGACTTAGCAGTTATGTAATGGCTGTTTCCCGTATCGGTGGGCCAACCGTTGTGATCTTCTTGACGGCTGTCGCTCGATCGTACGGTGCTCATTACTGGTGGTTAGGTGGTTCGTGGGTGCCTGTTGTTTCTGCGACAACTGCCACTTCGACAACCTGTTCGGCGAGAGATGAGGGAGACGCAGTATCAGGGGCCTCGAGAAACTGCTTGAAATTTAAATTTATGGAATGACAGACTAGCCTGTCTGTATGTATGTCCTCCTGCGTAAGCTTTATTGCCATCTAATATTTTGCAAATATTTATCAAAGCCCCCTCCACTACTCTTCTATGGCCTACATGACTACTTCCATATATAGTTTAAGCTCCCTCCCAATCCATGACGTGATTATTCTCCCAACAATGTTTAGCAATAGCGCTGTTTTGAGCCAAGTCCCTAACCACTTTTTTATGTTCTTGCAATCTAATGTCCTTCCCCATACCTGTCTCCCCAAAATAAAATAAATTACAGAGCTTGCCATCTCAGGTTAAAGAAAACGGAATTTTGAGAGAGAGGAAGATTGAGTGTCGTCGAGTTTGAATTTTCTAATTGGCCCCAGCAATTCCTAGCACTAGCTCTGATAGAAGTTGTCGATATATGGTGATCTTTAGTGGATTAAATACTTAGATTATGATGATGGTGATACCTCAAGGTACTTAAGAATTTGTATTTTATTGGGAAGGTATAATTAAGATACATTTCGCGTAAGATGAACACTGAAAAAAATGTGGTTATTCTGTCGCGAGTAATTTTTATTGGGGGTAGTTTTGTCACAGAAGCAATTAATCTGCTAATACCGTTGCATGGATAGTCATGAATTAGTTCTGATCTCCAAAGTTATTCCCATAACTACATTTTTTTCCATGGATTAAGTACTTAGATATGACGCTGGTATTTTACTGGCAGGGTATGTTTAAGATACGTTTGGCGTTAGATGAACACTGAAAAAAATTTGGTAATTTTGACGGGAGCAGTTTGCTCCCATCGAAATTACCAAATTTAAAGAAGGGGTAAGCCTGTGACAGAAACATCCCCGTGGCGAGAATTGTAAGGTCTGACGTGTGGTGCTAGTGTTCTGGTGTAGAATATATAGGGAAATTAGATAGAAAAGAGAAAAAGAAAAGAGAGGGAGAGAGAGAAATATAGAAAAGAGAAAAAGTTAGGAGAGAGAAGTAAGAATAAAATGAGAGGCAAAGAACACAATGATAACGCCCAAAAGCTGTTGTTGTTATCGTGATTCCAATACGCTGATCGAGGCAGGAGTTTGCATGAACCATAAGCAGTATATCGTGTTGAAGCCCTAAAAACAGTCGTAAAAGTGAGAAATAATGGCCTCTCGATTAAGCTACCCAATTCATGAGTCAGCACAGCCTAAATGCTTACAGCAGCTGGTTCTATAACCCCGCCTTCTCAGGGATGCGTTTTCATGGAAATTCCAGGAAATTGGGGGCTGGACAAAGTGATGTACTTCTACAACATCCAATCAAATATACTAGGGAGGGGTCTTTCACACACCCTCTAAGATCACCTCCAATCAAGTCCTCTAAGGAGAGATTTGAATCACACCCACTACAGTCCTTCCAATCAGCTACTTGAAGGGGAGGCCTTGCTGATTAATCCTTCCAATAAGGCTAGAAGGAGGTGGAGATTGCAGATAACAAGAATTCTAGGGGTTCAACAGGCTGGAGAACGCCAGGAGGGAAGAGTTCAGAACTGTGTCCTTCAAGGGAGAGTACATCTCCCCTAAGTTTATAGCTCCAGAGTGATTCGTTTCTATCATTGTAACTTGTT